>NC_034603.1:63550880-63650345 GCF_900095145.1 Mus pahari
GAGAGAGAGAGAGAGAGAGACAGAGACAGAGACAGAGACAGAGACAGAGAGAGACAGAGAGACAGAGAGACAGAGAGACAGAGAGACAGAGAGACTCAGCAGTTAAGAGTACTAGTTTTCCAGAATTGTTGGGAATGGACATCTTTTGATTCACAGCCACCTATGCGTCTTATTCGTGCCTGCATCTTGTCTGTGGGAAACCGAATGCAGCACTGCAAGGGTTAACAGAACTCAGCCCACTTCCACTGCCCCCTCGGGACTCAGTCCCTCAGCTAGGAAAGGCTTGAAGCTGAGTTCTGAGGCTGTCTCCAGGCGCACACTCACTTTAATAATAAGATTGTTTACCAGGTGGTACAGCGCATAGCAGCTCGGCCTCTTTCAGAAAATCCCAGATGGCCAAAACCAAAGCTGGGGTTGGCTAGGTGAGTCCCCAAGGTCAGAGTCTTTGCCAAAGGTGGAACTAGCTCTCTCCCTGAGCGTGCACCAAGCGTCCATTTGGAGCGGGGAGCATTTTTTGCATTTTTTTTTATAAACTACAACCAGTTGTTTGGGAACGGACACGAGCAGGGGAGGATCGCCCCCTTCAGGTGGACCCACGCAACTGCTGATCGCTCTGCCTTCTCACCAGGGAGGACTGATGTTTCCCCGGAGCCTCCTCCAGGGCTAGGAAGATGCTACAGTGCCTGACTTCGGAAAGTGAGGAAGCGGCCGAAGAGAGGGAGGAGAGTTCCACAGAAGAGCTGGAGGAGCTAAAAGAATTTGTCACCCTGGCTTTTGTGAGAGAGAACACACAAAAGAGGCTCCAGAACGCACAGCAGCATGGCAAGAAAAAGAGGAAGAAAAAAAGGTTAGGATTGAAAAACGAGGAGTTTCGGGGGCGCGCGCGCGCGCGCGCGTGTGTGTATGTGTGTGTGTGTGTGTGTGTGTGTGTGTGTGTGTGTCTCCGAGGGAAGAAGACCTTGACTGATGAGAAGAAAGGGGACACAGGGCTTGTCTGGGTCACACCACTTTCAATGTTCTGTTTTATGGCATCCCATAATAGTGTGTATAACCTCGAATCACACCTTGTACTTTTCCTTCTATTTGTCTTTGCAATGCCTTTTAAAGACTGGGTGGAGAAGGGAGCTCCTTGCTGAAGGAGCAAGAAAAATTTCCCTTCCTAAGCACAAGCTCGTATGTGTCCTGGGAATTTCACATACTTGCAGTGTAACAGGACCACAGTGACTTGCCAGCCCCGGAGGCTGCAGCTTATGCATTCCGGTTCTGGGTTCAGACTCTGCTCTGCCTTGTGGGAGAGCTTGTCTACCTTCTAAATGGCTTCCCTTAATGGGGAGAAGAAGGTGACGATATTTTAGTCGAAAGTATGTGCCTTTTAAATTTTCTCAGAAAACAAACAAACAAACAAACAAACCAAAAACAAAACAAAAAATAAATAAAATAAAATTTCTGTCCCCAATAGGCTGATGGTGTACAAGTACAGGGACCACTGGGAGTGTAGCCTAGTGTCTAGTGCTTCCCTTTCAGCAGAAGGCCCTGGGTTCAAGTCCCATCACTGACAAAATGAAAAAGAGGTTGAGGCAATGATGTTAACATGAAATCGCAAGCAAAAGTAATTGTAACACATGGAGTAACGGAACTGTAAGGTGCATGGTTCCTACCACTCTGCGTCCTTTGTGCCTGCCTCAGATCTTAGTGTCGGGGAGGCCCCTCAGGCTTAGTGTAGCCGCTGGGACATGTGTCTCTGGCCCCAGCCCTGTGTTCTGGCCCGGGTATCTGTCTGTGTCTTGCTGTCTGCCCTTTTCTCTTTTCCAGATGATTGGTGATCAATCTATCCAACTGCCGGTATGACAGCGGTGAGCATCTGTGTTCAAGGGATCCATGATGGAGACAGAAGGGTGGGGAGGGGTCAGTCCTGGGCATGCCCGAGGGTGATAAACAGGGTCTCGGAATGCTTGGAAATCTCCTTCTGAAAACCACAGCGGCGGCGAGAACAGCCTATAGTCTTGCGTATTTACATACATGTTTGTTGACAGGGCTTCACTGTGTAGCTCAGGCTAGCTCAAGACTTCACTATATCAAATGCTGCCCCAACCCCTGCACCTGCCTCTGTACTAGTTTATCTCACTGATTAAGCCTGGCTCTAGATTATGGTTAAGGATTGGTTTACATCCAGGGTTTAATGTTTGGAGACAAGCTAGAGGACTCTTTCCTGGGAAAGGGAAGCCAGGGTGAGTCTAGCATTCACCCCACGTAGCCTCAGATGTACCCTTCAATAACGCGTCCATTCCCCACACTCTTTGTTCTGTCCACAAAGCAAAGATGGCTTCCAGTCCCAAGGAGCCAGCTTTCTAATTTCGATATTTAATCTGATCTGTGAGTTCATAGGAAAGGGACCTCCCAGCACAGAGCCCTTTCCTGCTTCTGTCCCTTGCCAGACCTTTTTTTTTTTGTTTTGTTTTCTTCAACTCCTTCACAGTGCGCAGGGCCGCCCAGCAATATGGCCTTCGAGAGGCGGGTGACAATGATGACTGGACTCTCTATTGGACCGACTACTCAGTGTCACTGGAGCGAGTGATGGAAATGAAGAGCTACCAGGTATGTCCCTCCCTGGACGTGTGGCATCTGGGCATTGGTGGTCCCGTTTGTATCGCTGGCTCTCCTAGCCCTGTTTCATCTCAGCCGGAATTGCTTATGAATTCCGGCTCCCTTTGCAGAAAATCAATCATTTTCCTGGGATGAGTGAGATCT
This sequence comes from Mus pahari, assembly GCF_900095145.1. Classification (NCBI taxonomy): domain Eukaryota; kingdom Metazoa; phylum Chordata; class Mammalia; order Rodentia; family Muridae; genus Mus; species Mus pahari. The sequence continues at coordinate 63,553,629 of NC_034603.1, forward strand.
GCCGCAAGGATTTGCTGGCCAGGAATATGAGCCGCATGCTAAAGCTGTTTCCTAAGGATTTCCACTTCTTCCCCAGGACTTGGTGTCTTCCTGCCGAGTGAGTGCCCACTACACCCACCCCTTTGCCACCTCCCATTGCTATTTTTTTCTCTCTTGCCCTGATTTCTCATCTGCCACAACCCTTTGGCATATGACCCTCTGTATTTCCCCCTACTGTTCAGGAAGAAAAAAAGAGTAAGGGTGTGTCCAAGGTTGAGAAAACACAGGCCCTACTATAAAATGAGCTGTCAATTAGGTAGGGGCTGGGCTGGGCGCCTTGGAGGTTGGACCCACAGTTAGGATGAAAGTTTGCTCTGCTCCCCGAAAGCTGCGGGGTTTGAACTTGTTCCAACCACCTGCCTGTGTAGTTCCTGAAATTTTAAGGAGAAAATGAGGTTGTGGTTGGCATCCAGAGTAAGAACAGAGAAGGCTGCCTAGCCTGTCCCATTCAATGCCACGGACAGCCACCAACCCTTTCTTTCAAAAGTAGACATCCACTCCCAATATAGGTAATTCTCTAGATCCTGCCCTGAGTAGCAAGGAAAACACAGAGAGATGACATGCGCGTGACCTGGGGTACGAAGAGAGTGTGTAAAGGGTGGTGACAGTGCAGTGTCACCTCAGAATCGTATTCAAATGGACCGAGAGAGGAGTTGGCAGCCAAGTCCCATGGCTGCTCTTGCAGACGACCCAGGTCTGGTTCCCAGCATAGCACATGCATACTTCTAGACGTTTTAAAAAAAAAAAAAAAGTAAAAGTAAAAAGAAAAATTTTTTTAAAAAGAATTATATTCACACTGCAAAGAATCCCATTCTCTTCTCCAAGTCTTCCCCAAACCAAGAGCCCTGGAGCATGCAGACTCCTCATAATGTGTCTGGAACAATCTTCAGGGCTAGCATCAACTTCAAAGGAAGCGTGTGTTAGCTGGGTGGTGCTGGTGCCGGCCTTCCTTTAATCTCAGCGCCAGAGAGGCAGAGGCAGAGGCAGGCATAATCTGTGATTTAGAGGCCAATCTGGTCTACAGAGTGAGTTCCAGGACAGCCAGAGCAATCATACAGAGAAACCCTGTCTCGAATTAAAAACAAAACAAAACAAAAACAAAAACAAAAACAAAAAATACAAAAAAAAAGCATTTAAAAGTGAGCTGGAGAGATGGCTTAGTGGTTAACAGCACTGACTGCTCTTCCAAGAGAACTTGGGATCAATTCCCAGCACCCACATGACGGCTCACAACTGTCTGTAACTCCAGGATTTGACACCCTCACATAGGTATACATGCATAAAAACACCAATGCACATAAAATATAAATGAATAAATAAACAAATAAGTAAGGACGATAACAGGAGCATCCAGATTTCACAGTCGTTGAAGGGCGTTGTATTTTCTGACTTCCTCAGTTGCACAAAAAATTCCTTTAAAGCATAAAACAATCTCTGAAACACCTATGGTCCATTGATTTGGCTTCTTTTCTGTTTGTTTGTTTATTTTTTGTTGTTGTTGTTCTCTTTTTTTTTAAAATTTTTTTAAATGTGCCTCACTAGGTGGTGATGACACACATCTTTTTTTTTTTTTTAAGATTTATTTATTTATATATGTAAGTACACTGTAGCTGTCTTCAGACACTCTAGAAGAGGGCACCAGATCTTGTTATGGATGGTTATGAGCCACCATGTGGTTGCTGGGATTTGAACTCAGGACCTTCGGAAGAGCAGTCGGTGCTCTTACCCACTGAGCCATGTCACCAGCCCTGTTGTTCTCTCTCTCTCTCTTTTTTTTTTCCTTCTTGTAATTTTTTTTTTTTTTTTTTGTTTTTTTTGGAAAAGGGTTTCTCTGTATAGCCCTGGCTGTCCTGGAACTCACTCTGTAGACCAGGCTGGCCTCGAACTCAGAAATCTGCCTGCCTCTGCCTCCCACGTGCTGGGATTAAAGGCGTGCGCCACCACCGCCCGTCTCTATTTCTTGAGAGACAACCTCACCATAAGCCAAGGCTAGCCCAAACTCTCAGTCCATCTGCTTCAGTTCTCTGTGTCTTAGGCATATAGGTACATACTACCACGTTCAATTCTAATATGGTGTCCTTCTTTCTTCTAAGTACACTTTGTTTTATTTTTGTTTTGTGTTTTTAGACATAGCATCAAGAGTAGTAGCCCAGGGTATCCTTGAATTTGCTATGTAAATAAGGATGTTCTTGAGCTGCTGATCTCCTGCCTCCCACCTCTTGATTGCTAGGATTACAGACCTGCGCTATTACACCCAGTTTATATAGGGGCAGAGATGAAACCTAGAGCTTCAGGCACGCTAGGCCTGCATCTGGCCTACATCCCCTCCCTCAGCATCCTTTCTTCAGGGCACCCAAGGGTGTGGCTTGACTTCCTGTCCTCCTGGCTTAAGGGGAAGTATCACGGTGAGTCACTGGAGTCCAGATGAGAAGGTGGTCCTAGCTCAGGGCTCAAGCTGGAAGCAAAACTTCCATTCTCTCGTGTGTAAACCCAAGTCAAACTACCTGGGGCACGTCACACAGCTCTGCCCAATTTATACGATACAACAAAGGACCGCATGTGACAGGTCTCATTATTCACATGGTGTAGGTAACGGAGACGAGGAGGTGAAGCCAATAAAGCAATAAAGAAGTGGTGTTGTCTAGGTTTGAATCCAGGATGAATTTCCTTTAAAGCTTAATGGTTTAATGTCTCTATGGCTGGATCACTGAGCATCTGTCTGTCAACACCAGGACCTTATGGTAGCTTCTCTTTTCTGTTTTGTTTCTATAAAGAGCCTCCAGGGGCTAGAGAAAAATGTGGCTGAGGACTTAAGAGCACTGACTGGTCTCACAGAGGACCCAGGTTCGATTCCCAGCTTGCATATATATGGTGCCTCACAGCTGTCTGTGACTCCAGTTCCAGGGGATCTGACGCCCTCTTCTGGCCTCCCCCTGGTACCAGGCCCAGACTGGCAGAGATACGGTGCACAGACATTTACGCACAGACAAAACATCCATGCACATAACATAAATCAAAATAAATACAGCTTAGTTTTCCTTGTCCTAGTTCCCAGGCTAAAAGGTGTGTCTTGTCTCCTCCCTGCTGTGACAGCTGGGGAGATTTGCAGACTTACAGCAGGACAAGAAAAAATAAGACTTACATTTGTAAGCCGGACTCGGGCTGCCAAGGGAGAGGCATATTCATTACCCGGTCGGTGAAAGAAATCAAGCCAGGGGAGGATATGATCTGCCAGCTTTATATTTCAAAGGTACTTCCCGCGCTGTGACTGGGTATTGATTGGCCACAGTGGCCTCAGGCTCTGTGAAATGAAGTCAGTGGAAGGCAGAGGTGGAGATGAAACTGAGCTGGTCTCCTGCCTTGGATGTGATCAGTCCCAAACCTTCTGAGTCACAATGTCCCTCACCCTTGCCCAGTCCACCACTGATCTGGACTCACCAGGCCGACCTCTCCCTCAAATGGCTGAAAGCTTGGCTTGTGGAGGCCCTGCCTCATTTGGGAGAGGGGAGTCATCTAAGGAAGCTTGCAGTCACCAACTTTTCTCCCTGACTGACCACATGTGATATAGCCCACTGCAGGGAGGGGTCCTTCTAGAAGCATGGGGGAGGGGAAGGGGAAAGCGCTGGCCTCCCCAAGACAAAATGTCCAAGAGCCACTTGCAGGAAGACTCTTGGAGAAGGCAGCAGTGAGTGATGTAGCCCTGGGAGCCGTGTACCCCATTCAAGAAGGACTCTGTAGCTTTGTTCACCTGCTGAGACATCTGTTAGAGAGAGTTGCTTGAAGCATTTGCTAGCTCTGGAGCTAAAGGCGCCCTGTGGTTTGGTGACAACCCCAAGGTCACCTGTCAGGTCCTAAAGCCCAAATCAGTTGCTCCCACTCCCCACCCTGGGCAAGCCTGCTCTTTACACATGAGGACAAGGTGGGAGCTAGACATCTTCACCTGTGATTGCCACCTGTGACACGTGCATGACTTCTCTCCTCCCCACACCCAGCCCTTCATCATCGACGGGTTCAAGTTTGACCTTCGGGTTTATGTGCTGGTGACCTCCTGTGACCCTCTCAGGGTTTTTGTGTACAATGAAGGACTGGCTCGCTTTGCCACCACCTCTTACTCCCACCCCAACCTAGACAACCTGGTGAGTTGATGGGAGTACCCCTTGCCCTTCCTCCTTAGCAGGATAACATCCTCAGATTCTGGGGAACTGGCAAGCATCAGATGAGGGGTGACTGTGGTCCAGATTCCACCGGGTGTCTCATTCCATCCTGCTAGGAGCCCTCCAACACCAGAGCTACAGTGCAAAGGTGCTCGAGAAGTGAAGGATATGTTTCTCTAGTAGCCCTGCTTCTGATCTTCCTGTCCTCTCCGTCTCAGAAAGAGCTGGAGTCTCTTATACTCTGGGATATGGGATATCCATTTCACCTTCTGTTTGTCCCTTTGCTTATGCCTATAAATTCCTTCCCCCGCCCCTCCCGTTAAGCCTCGGGGACTATGGGAGTTGGGTGAGGGCTGTGCGTGGTGCATGAAGACCCAGAAAGCCCGTGCCTCAGCCTGACCCACGGTCTTATGTCTCTCTCCCCAGGATGAGATCTGTATGCACCTGACTAACTATTCTATTAACAAGCACAGTTCCAACTTCGTTCAAGACGCCTTTTCTGGCAGCAAGAGGTAAGAGGGCTGCTTCCTCATCTTTCCAGGCTTCTACCTAAACCCACTCAGTCCCTGCCAGTAGGGCCATCTTGGGTCACGTGACCTCTGCAAAGTCTGCTTTGCCTCTCAGCCCAGAGCAGACACTTCATGTCAGCTCTCTGGACTGTTAATCATTAAAAGGAGGCCATGCTGTAAACCCCGGGAGGCTGGGAGGAGGGAGATAAACACAAACCGTTTCCCCAGCAGAACACATACACACACCAAAACATACCTTGTTACAGTTGCCCTCCTGACATTTCCAGATCAACAGACTTTATTGATTGCTAGAGTGCCAAGGGAGAAAGACTTACCAGCTGTGATTCCTTGGTCTGTAGTTCCCTGGGGTGTTGCTCCATTACAAATTCTCAACTGATGTGTCATGACGCCCTGGAGTCAACCTGACTTGTGGCTATCCAGCCTTCAGATTGGGGAAAATACGGGATTCCTAAGGGTTTGGTTTTCTTCCCCCCCGGCAGCTTTTCTACTCAAGCTATTGATACATCAGCTTGCATTTGAGTCCATGTGTAGCTGGGCAGAGATGGGCAGAGATGGGCAGATAGCCGGTGCCGAAGGACTTCGTGTTGGGTTTTCAACACCACACTGTGGCCAAGGCACAGTGCCCAGAGGTGGAGAGTGGTGTTAGGTCCTGTTATTGTTTCCTAGATGAGGAAACTGAGTCTCAAGGAAGGGTCAAGTTGCCTGAGGTCACACAGCTCTTGAGTGATACAGTTGGGTCGGACAGCTGTGTCCTCTGTGCCAGCCACAAGACTCATGGGTCAGGGAGGCATGGGCCATTTCAGTACATGGACTGTTACTAGTGTAGGCTGCTTGGAAGGAGGGGACACACACACACACACACACACACACACACACACACACACACACGGCTGGGGATGTTCCTTGTGTGTTTGTGTGTATATATGTGTGTATGTGTTATGTGCATATATATGTGTAGTATGTATACATGTGTGCAGTTGTGCATGTGTTTGTGTGTGTGTGTTATGTGTAGTGTATACCTGTGTGTATTTGTGTATCTGCATGTGTGTGAATTCTGCATATATGTGTGTACATGTATATATATGTGTGTGTGTGTGTTTGTGTCTATTATATGTGTGTGCATGTGAGTATTTGTTTGTTTGTTTTTGTTGTTGTTTTGTTTTTTTTGAGACAAGGTTTCTCTGTATAGCCCTGGCTGTCCTGGAACTCACTTTGTAGACCAGGCTGGCCTTGAACTCAGAAATCTAACTTCCCCAGCCTCCCAAGTGCTGGGATTAAAGGTGTGTGCCACCATGCCTGGCGCATGTGGGTATTTGTATGTGTGTATGTGTGGTGTACTAGAGCTGGCCTCAAACTTGATTATAGTGGAAGATGCTTTTATCTCCTGATCTTCTTGCCTTTACTTCCCCAAGTGTTTTAGAGAAAAGTCTAGATACGTAGCTAAGGCTGGCCTAGAACTCACTCTGTAGCCCAGGGTAGCTTCAAACCCCGACTCTTCCGCCCTTAAAGGTATGCATTGCAATGCCCAACTTCAATCGTCCCCGGTCCCCCTTTCTTAGATGACACCAGTCCCATGTTGTCTGAAACTCTTGTCACTTGCTCTTTCTACCCAGATGGATCCTGCACTGGTTCAGCATCCCTGGTGGGGGGGCACCTAGCACGTCACTGTCACCCCCTCTTTGATGTTTGCCCATTGAGTAAGCCTCCACAAATTGCTTTGTCTCTGAGCCTCCATTCCTGGGTTTTAGGATACAGCCAATGATCTAACCTGCCTTGTCCTTCCCTCTTTACTGGGTCCCTGTGAGACTCAGATGACCCATGCTACAGCTCAGTCTTGTTACCATTAGTGTTCTGTAGTCCTAGGGCCTTCTTTTATGAGACATGATGTCATTGCCAGGCATTGTGGTGTGGTTGACATACAGTGGAGCTGGGTCCTAGCATTCGGGAGCTCTCAGACTGAGGCAGGAGGATTATAAGTTTCAGGCAAGCTTGGGCTATACAGTGAGACCCTGGAGTCAGAGATAGGAATAGAGACAGAGATAGAGATAGGAGAGGCGTGAGGGAGAAAGGAAAGAAAGAGGAGGGAGAGAGGGATGGAGGGAGGGAAGAAGAAAGAAGAGAGAGAGAGAAAATATAAATTTTAAAACATTGAAACCAACCAGGCCTCAGGCCCTCAGGCTCTGATGGTCAGGGTGTTGTGAGGACGGCCAGACCAAACTAAAATGTAGACACTTCTGATAATATCCCCCCCCCAGCAGTAGAATTCAATCCAAGGCCTCACACATTGCTAAACAAGTGTTCTAGCCTAGAGATCACACCCCTCCCGACCCTCACGGCCCAGCCTCTGTGCTTTCCCTGCTCTGGCCTCTCTCTCCCTGTCCACCCTCCGACTGCCCCTCCCAGGGGCTCAGCTCTGTCCTCTCCTGGCTCAGCCTCGCTCCCCTAGAGACCCATCTCTTCTCAGCTCTGCAAGTGTTGCCAGAGAGAGCCTGATTTTATAATAGAGCCACACCCACAAACCCTTTCAGCCATGCAAAGATTAATCCACTTAAGAGGGCAGAGCCCTCCCAAAGGTCAGGTCTCCTAACACTCCAGCAATGGGGGCCAAGTTTCTAACACTTGAGCTCAGAGGAACGCATTCAGCCCATATGTCCTGGCCTTCAGTATGTCCCTTCCCCTCCTTCTCTCTCTCTCTCTCTCTCTCTCTCTCTCTCTCTCTCTCTCTCTCTCTCTCTCTCTCCCCCCCCCCTGTTTTGAGAGCCCACCTCCTCATCTGCCGAGACACAAGACAGTTTTCTCATGTTAACTATCTTGCCTCCTCAAAGTTGCCAATAGGTCCAGTGCACCCCCATTTTTGCCTTGACCTTCCCACTGGGGTTCAAGGTCAGCAGGAGCAAGAATCCAGTTGGAGAGGAAAAGAGAGAAAATGTGTGAGCCTGGAGGGCCTCTGAGCAGACGCCAGACATCATCTTTCAGTGTGCCTGGCACACGCCTGGTGTTACAGTGAACCGAGTCACCGTGGAGCTTTAGAAAATTGCCAGGCAGAGTGTGATCATGGTGATGGGTGTTGAGTCATCAAGAAAGGGTTGTGTTGTGTTTTGTAACACGTGTTATAGGAAATCAGGGAACTGTGTAGTCTATTCCAGGAAACTTTATTTCCCAATTAGGCAAATTAAAAGTTTTTTTTTTTCCACTAGAAAGGCTCGGCTTTCAACAATCTGGAAAATCTGTCTGTGCAGAACAGTTCTACCTGACAAAGGTGGGCAGAGACGTGCCTTTGTGCTGGGAGGCCTCTGTCTGTCTGTCCTTCTCTAGACACATACTGGGTGCTTCACCTGCTTTGACACATTCCGAGGTCCTCAGGCTTCCTATGACAGAGGTGGCAGTTGCACAGTTGGTCACTTGTTCGGCAGTCCCTCCCCACAAGTTCCTTGGCTGGCAGGCCAGCTCCTTCTTCTTTGACCCGTCATGGGAGCACAGTGAAATGGCTTTTTTAAAAATAATTTTTAAAGCCAGGCGGTGATGGAGCATTTAATCCCAGCACTCAGAAGGCAGAGACAGGTGGATCTCCAAGTTTGAGGCCAGCCTCATCTACAGAGTGAGTTCCAGGACAGCCTGGGCTACACAGAGAAACCTTGTCTTGAAAAAAAAAATGTAATTATATTTGTTTATTTGGGGGAGGGGGTACATACCATGATACCACTGGGCACACGTGGAGGTCAGAGGAAAATCTGCAGGAATCAGTTCTTCCTTCCCACGTGTGGACGCTGGAGATCAATCTCTGGCCATCAGACTTGGCAGGTGACTCTGACAGGGTAGCCAGGCACCTCAGACTACCCAAGACAGAGGTTTCCTGGAATGTGGGGCTTTATGTTTAAATTGGGGACAGTATGGTTTGCTTGGGACAGCTTCCTCTAGGTGTGGAAATGCCGTGGGCCTGCTGACCTCTGTGGGCAGCCCCAAAGCAGGACTTTGTTTTAGGGTTCCTAGAATCTCAGGAGATTGAAGTGTGACCAAGGTGCCATTGTTCTTCGAAGGCTCCCGACTTATTTCTAAAGGTCACCAAAGGCCGAGAAACCATTGCTGCTGAAGCAAACTAATAATGTGAGGAGAGAGAGAGAGAGAGAGAGAGAGAGAGAGAGAGAGAGAGAGAGAGAGAGAGAGAGACTGATTGTCTCTGCATATGCACATTCATTTCATTCTCTTGGTTCTCCAACCGATACTCAGCCAACTCTTTCTTCAGCCCACGTATGTTTCTTAGAATGTTCTCAGGCTGTGTACCCCGAGGTTCTGAGGCCTGAGGAGTCTGGGCCTGTGACTCCTACCGGAACACCTCCATTCGGATCCAGCCCTGGTGTCACTCTGGCTTCTGGGTGTTCTTCCCCACTGCGTGCGGCTGGAGCCTTACCATTTTCAGAATTTCCTGGCTTTTGCCGTGCCAAGGCATCGGTGGACCAGGAGTGATTCCCCTCCCTCATGCACCATGTCCCCCTTCAGGAAACTCTCCACCTTCAACTCGTACATGAAGACCCACGGCTACGACGTGGAGCAGATCTGGAGGGGCATCGAGGACGTCATCATCAAGACGCTCATATCCGCTCACCCGGTCATCAAACACAACTACCACACCTGCTTCCCCAGCCACACGCTCAACAGCGCCTGCTTTGAAATCCTGGGCTTTGACATCCTGTTGGACCGGAAACTCAAACCCTGGCTACTGGAGGTAGGGAAGTTGGAGGGGGGGGCTGTAAACTGTTCTCCCATTTCCGGGTCAGCCAGCTTCGGGGACTGTGCCTTCCTGGTTCACCTGGATTAGTTGAATGAATTGACTTCCCCACGAGGATGTCACGCTTAGCTGAGGAATGGCCACCAGAGGGGGGTAGACGGCTGGGAATTGTGCCTTCCTGAGGTCCAACCAGATTTGCGGCGATGGCCGCCACTCTCAGGCAGAGTGATTGTGAAGACCCGCTCTGCTTCCGGTGTGTCCCACAGAGAGGCTGCGCCTTCTTAAAACTTGGTTGCTAGTGATTGGTTTCAAATGGGAGCAGCTTTGCCTGGCTCTCAGAGACCTGAGCTACCCAGTTCCAAGCCCCGACATAGACAGCTCTGTGGTGAGGGTGGGGAAGCACAATCCCATGCCCTGGGTCGGAAGAGGAAGAGGTTTCTGAGAGGTTTCCCTTCCCGATTAGATTCCATAGCCAGCTTAAGCCACCATCCAGTGAGCACGAGGGACAAGGACGTCGAATTCTGGGGGCTCTTCCCTCCCGCACACTCCACCCGTATTCTCAGGCTGGTGAAGGGGGTGGAGTGGGGGACACTATTTGGAGCTCCTACCCAAGGACAGAATGAGGTGGCAGCACAAGCCCCAGAAGCTGCTGGCACGCCACAAATGTCACACTGTTCCTCTGAACAAAATGGACTCTTCTGGGGGCGGGCGGGAACTGGTCTTCTAACTGCCTCCTTTTTCTCCTTCAGTCCTGATTGGCTTCTAGAAAGAATCACTCTGTTTCCAAACTTTGAACTGACTTCTGAATTTCCCTCTGTATTTTCTTTCAGCCTCCACCGACCCTTTTCCTCACCCAGTAGTCCTGTCAGACCCAGAACTCACTCTGTAGACCAGGCTGGCCTTGAACTCACAGAGCTCCACCTGCCTCCCAAGTGCGGGGATTAGAGAGCATGTGCCACTTTCTCTGGTGTTCTTTTCTTGTTTTCCTCTCCTCTCCCCCCTCCTCCTCCACCTCTCTCATCTTCTCTTCCCCATTCCTTCTTTCCCTCATTCCTACCAACCTTCCTTCTTTCCTACCTTTTTTTTTTTTCCCTTGTTTGTTTGTTTGAAATAGGTGCTGCTTTATAGCACAAACTATCCTGGAGCTTACTGTGTTTTAGCCTTAAACTTGTGGCAATTCTCTTGCCTCAGCCTCCTGAGGGGGATTTACAAGCATGGACCACTTATGTCTGGGTAAACCCTTAGATCTCTGCCTTCATCCCCAGTGTGTGTAGAGCACAGTATATGAGAAGGAATTCAGGCCTGCCCATACCCATGAGTACATAGAGAGAGAACTCTTCTTGCTTCCAAAGGAGAAAGGACTGAAATAAAGAGCTGGCTAGAAGAGTGGTGCAGCCTTTGATCCCAGCACTTAGGGAGCTGAGGCAGGTGCATCACTGTGAGTTCCAGGTCAGCCTGGTGTATGTAGGTCCAGGCTAGCTAAGGCTACATAGAGAGACCCTGTCTCGGAAACAAACAGAAACCCACTTGGTTACCCTAGAGGGAATTCCACTTCCTGCCTTCTCTGCTTTCGTCACAGTGACTCCAGTCTAGACCTCTCCCAGCTCTGTCTCACACACACAACCAGGGCTGTGAAGCCGGCTTTGGCGGTGGTACCTAGAAGTGGAGTTTTGGTGTCATCTCTGCTTTCCAATTGGTCAGCCCCATCCCTAACCGATGTCTTCTCTTCACAGGTCAACCATTCTCCAAGCTTCTCCACTGACTCCAAGTTGGATAAAGAGGTGAAAGACAGCCTGCTCTATGATGCGTTGGTCCTCATCAACCTGGGGAACTGTGACAAAAAGAAAGTCTTGGAGGAGGAGAGACAGCGGGGACGGTTCCTGCAGCAGTGTCCAAATCGGGAGATCAGGTAGAGCAGAGCTGCTGGCTCCAGGCCGCCCGTTCTCATCCCGCCTGGCCTTCAGTTAAGACTGCCTGTCCTGGGCTGGGTTGTGACTAAAGTCTGCTGACTCCTCAGACTCTTTGTCACTCTTCAGGGGTTTGGGGAATCTGGTGAAGTGGAACTAGGTAGACGTAAGATATTAGGGGGACTGAATTACATCATCCATGAGAAGCCTCACCTCGTACCTGGCACCAGTTTGTGAGAGATTGTTAAGGTCCTTGACTGTTGGGCCAGTGAGCTGGCTCAGTAGGTAGAGTCACTCTCAAGCTTTGCATGGTGGCACAACCCTTGGGAGGGAGAGGCAGGTGGATCTCTGTGAGTTCAAGTTGAGCCTGGTCTACAGAGAGAGAGTTCCAGGGTAGCTGGGGCTACACAGAGAAACCCTGTCTTAAACAAAAGCAACCAACCAGCCAAACAAAAAGAAAAGGAAAGAAAAGAAAAGAAAAGAAAGAAAAGAAAAGGCATTTTTCCATCAGTCGAATGGCCTGGATCCCATCCCTAGATCCCATAGGACAGAAGGAGAGAACCAACTTCTACAACCAATCCTTTGACCTCCATGTACCCTCTGTGGTGTGTATATGCATATGCATAACAGATACACACTAAATAAATGAATGTGAAAAAAAAAATTCCTAACTGCATTTTATTGTACTTGGCTAGCAAGCTGAGGTCCTAGGAGAGAAAGACAGGACACACACACACACACACACACACACACACACACACACACATGTTGGGGGTAGCCTGTGCATGCTTGTGCAGAGAACATCAAGCACTCTGTCACTCTCTACCTCATTCCTTTGAGACAAGTCCCTCACTGACTCCCCCGCTGGACTGTTGGCCAGCATCCGGTTTCAGGCTGTTGTGAGTGCATGAGGAGGCATGCGAGGCCACGCCCAGCTTTCTAGGAGAATACTGGGATCAAGCTCTTGTAAGGTCTCTCCAGCCCCGAGCCCTGCTTTTTATATTTTTGTTTGTTTGCTTGCTTTTGTTTGTTCTTCTTGGGGTTGTTGTTGTTGTTGTTGTTGTTGTTGTTGTTGGGGATAGTATCTAGTGTACCTCAGGTTCCCATAGAACTTGCGACCCTCAGGCTGCCTCAGCTTTGAAAGTGCTGGGATTCCAGATGTATATCACTATGCCCAACAGAGTGGATCATTGCTAACAAATAAGAATCCTATGTAGGCCGGGCGTGGTGGCGCACGCCTTTAATCCCAGCACTTGGGAGGCAGAGGCAGGTGAATTTCTGAGTTCCAGGCCAGCCTGGTCTATAGAGTGAGTTCCAGGACAGCCAGGACTACACAGAGAACCCCTGTCTCTAAAAACCAAAAAAAGAAAAAGAAAAAAAGAAAAAGAAAAAAAGAAGAAGAAAAAAAGAATCCTATGTAGAAGGTTAGTTTGTGATGGAGAATTTGCAACAGTATCTTTTATTTTCCTGATCTAATTGCAACCTTACTGCCTCCGTCTGGGAACCTAAGCCCAATCCTGGAAGTTTCTAGCCTCCAAGCAATCTGATCTAGGCCTGGAATGTTTTAAGCCTCTGACACTGCTGAATTAAACTCGCCCTTTCTAGCTCCTTTTGAATTCTGGATGGTCAACCCAGCTGTTCTGGCTCAAACTCCTCTTCGAGCTGACTGATTCAATCTGGCTTCTCTCGGCTGCTCCTGAATTGCGCTGCTGACCTCAAACTAACTCTGCAATCTGTTCTACTCTCTTGGCTCCTTCTCCTTCTCTGTCTCATTCTGTCTTCACCTGTGTCTGGCTTATCCCTTCTTCAACCTGTCTCTGTGAAATTGTCCTGGTAAAACGCCTCCTTCCTTCCACTGTGCTCTCTTAAGTAGCTCCCCTTTCCTCTCTCTTCTTGTGAGAGTTGGCCAGATCCTATTCTGTCAGATCTTTCTCTGATTCATTACTTTGATTGCCACTTAATTAGACTTCACTTTCTTAGTTTGATTTTGTGTTTTACTTATTCACTTTATATCCTTCTCACTGCTCCTTTTCCGGTTACCCCGCCCCCACAGTCCTTCACCTATCTCCCTTCCCCTTCTCCTCTGAGCAGGTGGGGGGCCCCCTCCGTATCCCTCTTCCCCCCCAGAATTTCAAGTCTTTGCAAGGATAGGTGATTTCTTTCCCACTGAGGCCAGATAAGGCAGCCCACTTAGAAGAACATATCCCGTATGTAGGCATCAGCTTTTGGGATAGTCCCCATTCCAGTTGTTTGGGACCCACATGAAGACCAACCTGCACATCTGCTACATGTATGCAGGGAGGCCTAGGGTGTTTGCTCTTTGGTCGGTGGTTCAGAATCTGAGAGCCCCAAGGATCCAGGATAGTTGACTCTATTGGTCTTCCCCTGTGGTGTTCCTATCCTCTTTGGGACCCACAATTCTTCCTCCTTTTCTTCCATAAAAGTCCCCAAGCTCCATCTACTGTTTGACTGTGGGTGTCTGCATCTGTCTGAGTCAGCTGCTGGGTGGAGCCTCTCAGAGGACAACATGCAAGCACAACAGAGCAACAGAGTATCACTAACAGTGTTAGGGACTGGTGCTTGCCTATGGCATGGGTCTCAAGTTGGGCTGGTTATGGGTTCGCCATTCCCTCAGTCCTTGCTCCCTTCCCTATGCCTATATTTCATGTAGAGAGGATAAATTTGGGGTTGAAAATTTTGTGGGTGGGTTGGTGTCTCTATTGCTCCACTGGGGTTCCTGCCTGGCTACAGGATGTGGCCTCTTCAGGTTCCATAGCCCCAGTGTTGTGAGTCACAGCTAAGGTCACCCCCGTTGATTCTTGGGCACCTTTACCCCAGGTCTCTGTCTCTTCCTGGAGATGTCCCCCACTTTCTCTCCCCAGTCAGTTGCAGATTCCCATTCATTTTCATCAAGCCATCTTGCCTGTTCTTTCCCACACCTGATTCTGAACCTTCCATTTCTGCCCCGCCCCCAAATGTCACCTTTAAAGATGGGTGCTTCCTTCTACAAACTAACTTTACCTTCATTGTTTGGGATTAAAGGTGCATACTAAGGGTATGTCTATATTCCAGCCAGGGGTATTAAAGGTGTGTGGTAAGGGCTGAACCATACCACAACTAGAAAACAGGTATTTTCAAAAATAACACAATTTGGGGGTTCACAATGCAATCACATATCCTGTAACAAGAATTTAGCAACTTAAGCCGGGCAGTGGTGGCTCATGCCCGTAATCCCAGCACTTGGGAGGCAGAGGCAGGCGAATTTCTGAGTTTAAGGCCAGCCTGGTCTACAGAGTGAGTTCCAGGACAGCCAGGACTACACAGAGAAACCCTGTCTCAAAAAACAAAAAACAAAACAAAACAAAACAAAAAAAGACTATTTCTTTGTTCTTGGAAACTGGATATATATATATATATATGAAATAAATTTATAAAATCACATGGGGATTTAGAAATTACCAGTCTAAGAAACAAAAGCAGTGGGAATGTGGTGGTGCACACCTTTGATCCCAGCACTCAAGAGGCAGAGATAGGCAGATTTTTCTGACTTCAAGGCCAGCCTGGTCTACTGAGTGAGTTTCAGGACAACCAAGGCTACACAGAGAAATCCTGTCTCCAGAAACCACAGATGAACAAACAAAACCTTTGTCACCTCTGCCTGTTCTGTGCTGACACCCCCCTCCCCACCATTTTCCCTGGTACTGGGTCTTGCCTCTGCAGAGTGGTTCTGCTGCCTGGAGACCCTGAACCTGGTTCGGGGGATGCTTTGTTGCTCTGCAGATCCCACTAAGCCTTACGAGACCCTAGGGCAACACACCGTAGGCATGTTCAATGGCACCTCATTTCCCTGGCACTCTGTGTGCCCAGTGTGGTCCTGTCCTAGGAGCCAAGGATGCCAGGATTCCTGACAGGAAACTGATAGGCTCGGCTGGATGGTAACGGCTCTAAACTCTAGAGCTGGGGCTACCTGCTGCCTGCTGCCTGGGACTCCGGAAGGCCCCTTGTTCTGTACTGTGCTGCTGTTTCTTACACCTTAGCTGTCGCTTCGAAGGCCTCTCTTGTGCAATAGATGCGCTGATAGATGCACTGTCGCATCAGTGGCTCATGATGTCCCTGCTGTATAGGAAGCTTATCTGGCTACCCAACCTGATTTCTTCCTCACGGGGAGGTGGGTGAGGTCACCACAGCTCATAAAGGCTCAGTAAGTCCATCCAAGAAGCCTTCAAATGTAGCAAAATACGAGCTGCTTTTCTCCAGAGAAGGGTAACGAGGGCAATGAATGGGATGGTGGCGACAGTCTGTCCAGTCAGACTAAGCCAAGGGGGAAATGGGTTTTACTCATAAAGGGAGAGAATTTGGTCGAGCTGTCGGACCCTTGTAACCAGCTCCTTCGAGCATTGTGACACTAACTGTCCCGGGAGTGTTAGAACCCCCTTTCAGAAGCATTCTTGCTTTCATTTTTAACCATGATTATATGCAGGGCCCTAGGTGACACCCAGCTCGGACATGTCCCTTCCAAGAAAACATAGCTGTAGCCCTGCATTCTGTTTTCCCACAGGCTGGAGGAAGTCAAGGGTTTCCAGGCCATGAGGTTACAGAAAACAGAGGAATATGAGAAGAAAAACTGTGGAGGCTTCCGGCTCATCTACCCTGGTCTGAATTTGGAGAAGTATGACAAGTTTTTCCAGGACAACAGCTCCCTCTTCCAGAACACCGTTGCTTCCAGAGCCCGGGA
The DNA here is from genome assembly GCF_900095145.1 of Mus pahari. Taxonomy (NCBI): domain Eukaryota; kingdom Metazoa; phylum Chordata; class Mammalia; order Rodentia; family Muridae; genus Mus; species Mus pahari. The sequence goes on from NC_034603.1 coordinate 63,569,720, forward strand.
GCTGTATGCACGGTAGGAAGGCTTCCTTTCGGGCTGAGGTGGACAGGGTGTTCTGATACCTGTACTTGATCTGCTCCTCTGGGTGGCCCAAGGTAGTGGGGAGAATTTCTGTGTCCCAGTTGCCAACCTTGCAGCTGACAGAAGAACATCCGGTCCAGGTCTCACAAGGACCAGAAGCTGCTCCCAGTTTCCCTTAGCACAGTGAGTCGCTTAACAGATGAGCTGTTGTTTTAGATATTCGTCATTGAGACAAACGCCCCACCTCCCCAGCCCACCACTGCCTCAAAAGTGTGTTATGAATCCAGGCTATGCAGAATCCAAGGACTTGAAGAGAACCATCCAGTTAGGTCCAATCCTTATGAAGCATCTCAGTTATGAGAGGGCAAAGTCAGAGCATAGCAAAGGTCAGATACCAAGATGATGCTGAAGGACTTAGAGCCCTGTCTCCCGACTCCTGAGACCAAGGGATTTCATCTGGTATGCTGTCTTTGGTCCAGTCCCTGGGTTCACTGGCCAGAGAGCCCAGCAAATGAAGTGGCCCAACATGGGAGCCCCTTGCTTTAGCCCGCTACCCAGCCCCTCTTTCCAGGGAAGGGGAGTAGTGGGAGTTCTGTGGCGTGAAAAGGAGCCCTTCCTTGGAACCATGCGATGCCCCAGACTGGGGATGGCAGGAAGGATGGCGCTAGCTCATCTGCTCTGGTCCTTGGCCTTCAGTCACCCCTGTGCAGGCTCCCCACCCTCCAGTCCATCTTCTTACTGTTTATTTTACATGTACAGGTGTTAGGCCTGCTTGCATGTCTATGTATACAGTGCCTGCAGAGTCCAGAAGAATCTATCAGATCCCCTGAAACTGGAGATACAGACAGCTGTGAGCTGCCATGTGGATGCTGGGACTCGAACCAGGGTCCCATGGAAGACCAGTGCTCTTATCCACTAAGGCATCTCTCCAGCCCCCTCTCCGTTCTATCTTATCCGTCCCCTAGGAAGAGTGCCTGCTTCCTCGCCCATGACACTCACCTGTTCTTCAATCACCAGGCAGCTGATCCAGGAGCTGAGGCAGAAACAGGAAAAAAAAGTCTTCCTAAAAAAAGAGAGGAAGGAAGAGACGCAGGGCGAGTCTGCGGGTGAGCAGGCAAGAGACAAAGTCCTGCGGCTCCAGCGACAGAGACTGCAGCCGAAGTGCAAGACGGCCACCTGTCCCCCCAAACAAGTAAACTCCCATGAGGGGGGCGTGTGTGTAACCAGCACCTTGCCCCGGCTTGGGCCGATCCGTGGGAGGGTGCCACGGAGACCTCTGCTCCGAGCACAGACACACTGATGGGCTGCCCAAAGGGCTGAACTACAGGAAGGGATCTAGAAGGCACGAAGAGTCTGGCACCCGTTAGACGATCCCTCCATCCTGGTGCTAGAGGATGCTCACACTGGTGTGTCTCTGGAAGTAAGAGCCGCCTGGCTGTGCTAGAGACGGCATGAGCCCATGTAGGGAGTGCGCCCCACAACCGTGTATACTCAATGCCCTCCTCTCCAACTCGGGTGGGAATGCCCCCTTCAGCAGGCTCCTCAGGAGGGTTGCTGAGAGACATGATCCTCAGGACACTCCATGGGCATGACTAAACAGGGCAGGGTGCACAGGGTGGCCCAGCCCCTGGAGAGCCACCTCACTGTCCTGGGTCCTGAGTCTTTGGTTTCTCTGTCTCCAGCCTCCTGTTTTCTTCCACCTCAGTGGTACAGGTGACTGACTCTTCAACACATCTTATCATTCTTGTCTTGTTTTGTTTTTTTTCTTAAAGATAGCGGTCTTGAGTGACCCAAAACTTACTAGGTAGCCCAAGATAAGGTGAAAATTTTCATCTTCCTGTCTCCACCTCCTGAGTGCTAGGATTATGGACCTGAGGTGCAACGCCATGTTAATACTGCTAGAGACTGAGCCAGGGTCTCATGCATACTGGGGTGCTAATCAAGCTATATCGCCATCTTATTTCCCTCCAATCTTTTATTATTTATTTATTTATTTATTTATTTATTTATTTTCAAAATGTCTCATTCTCACCATGGAGCTCTTGCTGGTTGGCCTGGAACTCACTATAGAGACCATGCTGTAACTCGTGGTTATCCTCCTGCAGTAGTACTGGGATCACAGGAGTGAGCCACCATGCCTGATAATCACCTTAGCCTTGAAGACTTCACTCGGAAGGGCTAGAGCTGGGTTGGAGACTGTTTTCAACTTTGTCGGGGGTGGTGGTGGTGGTGGTGGTGGTGGGGCATCACAGACACTTTAGGAATCTGATGAAAACTGTGGAACGCTTTGCCATCCTATGCCCTGTACGCTTTGCAACCCGAGTTTCAAGTGACTAACGGACTCCCCCTCATAATCCAGTCATGAGCTTTTAAGGGTTCCAGAACCCAGGCTCAGAGCTCCAGATTAGAGAGTCTTTGGTGTCTTCTGATTGCTTTCTCCTCGCCTCTTTTGTACCTTCCCTGGGGTGCAGATGAATCCGATGGTGGACAGGATCCCGTCCCCCACGCACGGCCTTCGTGTCTGCTTTCCTCCTTCCCAGTCCTTACATCCAGTGACCTTAGTATCCTGCACATCTGGCTTGCTCCTGAACATCAGAGGCCTAAAGAAAGGTGACATTTCCGATAGCCTCGAACAGAAGGACACCAAGGAGGCCGTCCTCACACTCAGCAAGCCCGTGTCAGCAAGGAACTACAGTTCTGTCCCTGACCTGAGGAGCGCAAACCCCAGCTGCTCCGAGCCAGAGTTCCATATGCCCAATTCCAAAATCAAGGAAGTCAAGTCTGCCTTTTTGGTGAACATAGAAAGCAGTGCCCAGGTACAGAGAGGGGCGTGCTCTGGGCGTGGGTGTGGGGGGAGGGGCGTGCTCTGGGTGTGGGTGTGGGGGAGGGGCGTGCTCTGGGCGTGGGTGTGGGGGGGGAGTCTTGTTTCTCCTCCTTTTTCTGTCCCTAACTTGTAGCTCTTCAAGTACCCACCGCTGCTGTTTGAGCCTCAGTTTCCCCACTTATGAAGCTCAAACAGTGGAACAGCGTACCTGCAGGCAGGGTCGGTGTGGGATGGGTTGAGGAGGACCTCTCCCACAGCTCCGTTTCCTAGACGACGCTAGCTAGACTCTTCCAGTTCGCTGTCTCAAATCTAGATGCTTCACACAGAGCCACGGGTCCTCTTGTGGTTCTAGCACCGCTGAGCCATCTCTCTAACCCAAGTACTACATTTTATAGAAAGGACCTGATGGCCCTTGGATTTCGGGATCCTTGGGGCAAGATGTCCCTGGACCAGTCCTCTTTAGACACCAAATGACAACCACGTTTACAGCTTTTCTTCTACTCCAGAGCCAAGCCAAAGAAACAACAACAATGAAATGTTAGAGAGTTTGTTTGTTTATTTATTAATTTATTATACATAAGTACACTGTAGCTGACTTCAGACACACCAGAAGAGGGTATCAGATCTCATTATAGGTGGTTGTGAGTCACCATGTGGTTGCTGGGATTTGAACTCAGGACCTTCGGAAGAGCAGTTGGTGCTCTTAACCACTAAGCCATCTACCTAGCCCCTAGAGAGTTTATTTGGCAGTCAAATGTCTAGTTTTTCTTTGAACAACCAAACCAAACCAAACCAAACCAAAAAAGCAAAACTGAAGTGTGGTGGTGATGCCTTTAATCCCAGTACTCGGGAGGTGAGGCAGGAGGCAGAGGCAGGGGGATATTTGTGAGTTCAAGGAGAGCCTGGGTCTACAAAGAAAAGTTCCAGGACAGCCAGGGCTACACAGAGAAGCCCTGTCTTGAAACAAAACAAAACAACAACAACAAAAGTTGACTCTGGGACAGGTGTGTGGAGAATCATGCCATTAATCTCAGCACTTGTGGGGCAAAGCCAGGTTTATAGAATAGTGTTTCAAAAGTACAAAGGCAAACAAATCAATAAAATAAATAGAAATCGTGTGTGTGTGTGTGTGTGTGTGTGTGTCTGTCTGTCTGTCTGCCTGTCTGTGCATGTGCCTGTTTACATGCACACCATGTGTGTCAAGTATTCATGGAGAACTATAGCTGCTTCTCCAGCCCCTGAGCAGAGTTCTTAATTTATCATTGTGACCAGTTTTTGGTGTTTCTTTCGGGAGCAAGGAGGGATCCCTCTGCCCTCCCCAGTCTCATTCCAGGCTGTTTTCCTTTCCAGCCCATGACGTCTGTAGAAAGTTCCCCCGATGCCACAGCCCCCATCTCCACCTCTCTAGAATCCCTGGCAAGCATGAGCCTCTCCACCAGCTCTGAGTGCAGCAGCCCCGAGAGTGTGCATATGGTCTCCTATAACCGCAAGCAGCAGCAGGCCTCCTCCCACAAGCCAATCCAGGAGAAGAAATCTAAGCCCCTCATGTTGTCCAAATCCAGGCAGTTGGACCTGAGCTGTGCATCGATGAAGAATGACATTAAAAGGCAGTATCTGATGTCAGAGATCCTGCAGAAGGTTCAAATGAAGAAGAAACGCCCCTTGTTCCCGGTTCCTAAGTCACGTGAGTACTGGCGTAGGCTGGGCTGTACCAAGAGCTTAGGCACTGGAGTCAGCTTTCTCTTACCGTGACAAAATGACTCATGTTAACTTCTAAAGAGAATAGGCTGGTTAGGCTCATGACTTTCAGAGGTTTGGTTGCTGACCAGGCAGGCCCCCAGTGTTCAGGTCTTGGATGGGAGTGTGCCTTCACAGCAACGGTAGGGAGGCCAGGGTGAATGAAACACACTTGTTTCATGGCTTGGAACCACAGGTTCCGTATCCTCTCAAGAGCATCAGGTGTCCAACTTTAACTTCAGGCTTTGGGAAACATTCGACTTCCAAACTGTTAGGGCCCCATCTGGTGGTACTTGCCTGCGGTCTCGGCAATCAGGAGGCCAAGGCAGGACGGTTATGAGTTGGCAGCTAGCCTGAGTAACACAGCAAGACACTTTCTCAAAAATAAACGAATACAAACATAAATATGTAAGTAAATACATAAATACATAAATAGATGCCAGCACCTGTTATGGGCAGCTCATAACAGTCTGTGTAACTCCAGTGCCAGGACATCCAAGGCCCCCTTCTGGTCTCCTTGGGTACCTGCAACCATATGGTTCATCTATAGAAACACATCAATAAAAACAAGTAATATACTCATTTAATGTATATGGGTCTTTTGTCTGCATACCATATGTATACCTGATGCCCTTGGAGGCGTCCCTGGAATTAGAGTTACGGACAATTGTAAGCCACTCTATGGGTGCTGGGATTTGAACCTAGGTCCTTTGGAAGAACAGCCAGTGTCTTAACTGTTGACCTATCTCTTTAGCTCCAACAAATAAAATGTTTAAAAATGGGTTGGAGAGATGGCTTAGCGGTTAAGAGCACCGACTGCTCTTCCAGAGATCCTGAGGTCAATTCCCGGCAACCACATGGTGGCTCACAACCATCTGAAATGGGATCCGATGCCCTCTTCTGGTGTCTCTATAAATGTCTACAGTGTACTCATATATAATAAATCTTTTTTTTTTTTGGTTTATTTTGAGACAGGGTTTCTCTGTGTAGCCCTGGCTGTCTTGGAACTCCCTTTGTAGACCAGGCTGGCCTTGAACTCAGAAATCCGCCTGCCTCTGCCTCCAGAGTGCTGGGATTAAAGGCATTCGCCACCACCGCCCAGCCATAATAAATCTTTAAAAATGTTTAAAAATATAAATAAATTTTAAAAAATGATCAGGGCCGGTGACATGGCTCAGTGGCTAAAAGGGTGATTGCCTGATGTTCTGAATTTGATCGCTAGGACCCCCATAAAGGTGAGTGGGAAAAACTGAGTCCATAAAACTGTTCTTTGACCTTCACCTGTGTGTTGTCTTACACCCCACCCCCCACAAACACACACATACACACTAATAATCAAATAGTTTATATTAAAAAACTAGAGATTTGGAGAGATGACTCAGCAGTTGAGAGCCCTGTCTGGTTTAGACCCAGGTTCAATTCCCAGCACCCACATGGCTGCTCACCGCTCTCTGTAACACCAGCTCCAGGCGATTCTATTCCTTCTTCTGGCCTCCATGGGCATCAGGCGTACATGCAGTACACAGACAGACACACGGGTGAAACACTGATAAAAAAATAAAGTAAAAATAATTACCACCCCACCCCCTAACAAAACCAAACCAAATAGTGACAAAAAGATTCAAATCATATAGGATGAAAGAGAGGGGAACCAGCTGGTACAGACCCCAAGGCTTTAGGATTCCTAGGTCAAAGGGGTTAGATCCTCTTCTCTATTCAGTGATGGAGAAGTGGCTCCACGCGCTTAGAGAGTTTCCACCCCCACTGAACAGAAGAGTCAACAGAGTGCTGGCATCCAACATTCCCAGCTCTTGTTCCTATGAGCCCCATCGTCTGTGCCAATCTTGGGAGAGCAAAGAAACTGTATGGAGCAGAGAAGCAATGACTGACTTCCATTCCAAGACCTTTAGCCAGTGTGGGGGCATGGGAGCCTGGTAGGAGGTGGCCAGGGTCCTGTGCTGACTGACGATGCCTTTCCTTCCAGAATACCCATCCTTGTCCAAGGAGCGGTGCCCCCACAGCCGCAACTCCGGCAGGAAGAAAGAGATGAATGGGCCCTCCATCCTCTTCCTGCAGGCTTCTCACAGTCATGCTGAATCTCTGAATGACCTTCTGGTAGTTGCCACTCAGGCCCGCCTGGACCCTCGGCCCAGCAGAAGCCATTCGGGCACTACGACAAGGGACTCCGGCACACAGGACCCAAAGCATACTGCCACTGCCTGAGGTCTGGTCAGAAAGGACGTGAGAGGAATCAGGTGGGTGCCACCCTTATCCCACGGACAGGTCACCTCCATCTCAGCTCCTCTCTTGATCTTCCTGGAGTGTTGAGTATGGAGGAGGATAGAGGGACCGATGAAGACCCACAGGTTGGACTCTCCTCAAAATGAGACCCTAGCTTGGCCTGTTTCTATGGTGCCGAACCACCTCTATCACAAGGTGTACCTTACCCTTGCCTTCTGCCTACGGCTAAAGTTAAGACAGTCATAAATACAGATCCCAGAACTGGAAAGGACCTTGTCAACATCAACAGATTGGCGCTCATGTCCCTTAAGCGGTACAGCCTATGTCCCTGTCATCAAAGGCTGACCCTGTAACAAAGGGGTGGGATGACAGGACAGAGGAACCTGGAGGATCCCACTGAGTGGGAGATCCCGTAAGGAGCACCCTTTCAGAGTCTAGGGCCTCTATAGGAAGATTGTGTACAAAAATCCATGAGAAGAGACCAGTGCCACTCATAGGCCCACCGTCACCCTCAATCCTGCCACGGGAGCCAGGTTATTACACTGACCTGGTTACCAGTGGCTCACACTGTAGAAGGCCCCTGAGTAATAGTAGCTGTGGACACCACCTGGGTGTTTGTGAAAAACGTGTATTCTAGAGCCAGCGAGATGACTCAGCAGGTAAATATGCCTGCTGCCAAGCACGATGGCCTGAGTTCGAACCCTGGGGTCCCCATGGTAGAAAGATAGGCATAAAAGTGAGTTCCAGGACAGCCAGGGCTATACAGAGAAACCCTGTCTTGAAGAGAAAAAAAAAAGAAAAAAGAAAAAAGAAAAAAAAAAGGCATGGATACTGTCTTATGCCTGTATCCCCAGTACTCATGGTGGCAAGGCATGAAGATCAGCAGCTCTGTATATCCTCAAATAGCAGGGATAAGCACAGGAAGTCCCTGCAAAATGGATTTTTACATGCATCTGGGGAACCAGGTGCTGGTGGTACACACTTGTAATCTCAGGGATTGGGAAGAGGCAGGAGGATCTCTACAAGTTCAAAGCCAGCTTAGTCTCCATAGCAAGTTTCAGACCAGCTGGGCCTACAAAGTGAGACACTGTTTCAAAGAAAACCAGGCCTGATAGTTCACAGGGTATGGGGAAGCCTGAAAGACCAGGAGTTAAAGAGATCCATGCACTCTGAGACTAGCTTAGGCTATGTGAGACCCTGTCTCAAAAAAACAAGAAAGTGGGGAGTAATGACGTCACAGATCACACTGAAAGCTTTTATTCCCAGGGAGGGGGCTTCTGGGGTGGAGGACCTTGACCACAGGCCTGAGGGCCCAAGTTCAGTCACCAGATCCCACAAGATGACAAGAGAGAACCAATTCAGCAAGCTGTCTTTTGACTTGCACGCATGTGCTGTGGCACCAACAGGCACATAGACACAGAAAATAAGTTTTTTTAAAAAAATTTTTAGAGTTTGTTTTTATTATTTAAACATTTTAACCTTTATTTTTATTTTATATGTAGTAATGTTTTTGCATGAATGTGTATCTATGCACCAAGTGCATGCAGTGACCTTGGAGGCCAGAAGAGGCCATCAGATCCCCTGGAACTGGGAATTACAGATGATTATGAACTACCATGTAGGTGCTGGGAACTGAACCTGGGTCCTCTGAAAGAGAAACCAATGCACTTAACTGGTGAACCATCTTTCCCAGTTCCTTTTATTAATTTTAATTATGTGTATGTGTCTGCATGTGGTACATGTGTCCACAAAGACCAGAGGCATTTCATCCCCTGGAGCTGAAGCCAACCCACGTGGGTGCTAGAAATCAGACTTCAGTCCTCTGGAAAAGCAATACTTTAACCACTGTTCCCAATTCCACAGGTAGTAATAATAATAATGACAAACAATAATTAAAATCAGAAGACAAACACACACATGCATCCACACATATGCACACATACATACATATGTACATACATACAAACACATACACACATATACACATACACACATAGATGCACAGGTACACACAGATACACAACACACACACACACACAGGAGAGGGAGAAAGAGACAGAGACAGAGAGATGGGGAGTGGTTATAGTGGGACAGCGTGACAGCCAAGTGTGGTAGCTCAGCACTAGAGAGGCTGAAGCAGACAGATGCAGTCTAGGATACAGGGTGAGACTTTGTCTCAAAAAAAAGTGGAAAGAGGGTACAGTAAAGGATAAAGTACTTCCTGCACTGACTGTAGAATAAAACTTTAAACCTGAACAGAAAAGGCTAAACACTCTTAGTCTTCTCTTCTTTCTAAACATTTTGTTTTGATTATTTTCATTTTTAAGATTTATGTATCTTAGCCAGATGTGCTGGCATACTCCTTTAATCCTAGTGCTTGGAAGGCAGAGGCAGGGGAATCTCTGTGAATTCCAGTGCCAGGCCAGCCTGGTCTACACAGTCAGTTCCAGGACAGCTAGGGTTGTATAAAGATAGATATTTTTTGTTTAATGTGTACAAGTGTTTTGCCTGTGTTTATGTATGTGCACCATGAAGATATCTGGTGCTCACAGAGGCCAGAAGAGGGCATCAGATCCCCTGGACCTAGAGTTACAGATGGTTGTGAGCTGCCATGTGGGTGCTGGGAACTGAGCAAGAACAAGGGAGGTACAAACAGCCTGGCTAGCTCAGTCAGTAGAGCATGAGACTCTTAATCCCAGGGTCATAGGTTCGAGCCCCATGTTGGTTTGGCAGCAGCCCTGGGCTCCTTGTCTGCTGCCCTAATTGTTAAAAGGAAGAAAAATGTCCAGACAATATTTGGGCTGGCGAGATGGCTCAGGGGTTAAGAGCACTGACTATTCTTCCAGAGGTCCTGAGTTCAAATCCCAGCAACCACATGGTGGCTCATAAGCATCTGTAATAAGATCTGGTGCCCTCTTCTGGTGTGTCTGAAGACAGGTACAGTGTACTTATATATAATAAATAAATAAATCTTAAAAAAAAAAAAAAAAAAAAGAACAAGGGAGGTGAATGCTCCTACCTCTGAGCCATCTCTTCCACCCCATAATTTTAGTCATATATATATATCTGTGTGGGGTTTGTACACACAAGGGCAGTACTCTCAGAATCAGAAGAGGGTTATCTGATCCCCTAGAGCTTGAGCTACAGTGGTATACAATGCGGATGCAAAGAACCAAACTCAAGTCCTCTCCAAGAGCAGTATAACCATCTCTCTACTCACTCCTCCCTCTTTCCTCCTCCTCCTCCTCTCGTCCTGCCTAGAACTGCTTGTGGCAGTACTATAAGGTTGGCAAGGAAGATGTTACTTGATCCACAATTTGGAAGTAAAGAAGATCAAGGTTTGAGGATGTCTAAGGGCTTGCCCAACCTTCCTCTAATGATAAACTCAGGACAAACAGACAGCGTTTCTTCCCCTTTACCACTCTGCTGTGAACTTAAAGCCTGTCCTGACCCATGCCACGAGAGAAATGGATCCCCGGCAGCTTCCTCCATGTCTGCAGAACTTACCACAGTCTCATAATCCTCCCTCTGGATGCAATGAACAATGAATGGACTGTCCCCGAGGCTGCACTGTGCATCTGTGTAGTGGTAATGACCTAGGGGTTCTAGAATCTGTTTCATAAGATTACAAGGATGTTTAAAGCTTGACCAGGTGGGTGGCCTTGATAATGGTGACCATGGTGACCAGGGTTATGAGCTGTTGCTGCTGCTAACCCTTGCGTGGATTAGAAAAAGACTCGCTTTGAGTGTGAGAAAGCTTTGCATAGCTTTCTCTGTCCTCTTTCAAGTGTTGTGTATTCAAACGGAAAAACCAAGGCAGAGAGGTTAAGTAACTACTGTCCCAAGACATGCCTCCTCTTAAAAAAAAACAAAAAAAAACCTGTCTGATGGGTGTGGTGGCGCACACCTTTAATCCAGCACTCAGGAGGCAGAGGCATGTGGATCTCTGAATTTGAAGCCGGCCTGGTCTATAGAGTAAGTTCCAAGAGAGCTAGAGCTATACAGAGAAACCCTGTCTTGGAAAAAAAACAAAAATCAAAAAACAAACCTCCCCCCCCAAACAAGCAAAAAGTCAATAAGACCAAAACAAGCAAAACAACAAATAACTCAAAAACAAAGCAAAACCAAAAAACCAAAGTCATACAAAACAAAACAAGAGTAAACAAAAAGCCCGAAAAATACCATTGAGTTTGTTTTATGTTAGCTAACTACTCCTGAATTTTGGGCCTACCCTGGAGCATTGCTGACACACCCAGTGATACTGCATTGGAGAAAACTGATTTCCCTATTGCCAGCAGGTGTTAATTACAAATAGCTTCTAGGTCAGGGACGGGGCCCTGTGTCTGCTTGCCACCCTCAGGTACAATGCTCTTTAGCTGGTACCATCTGCAGCCAGCAGCTTACCCACTTTTAATGACCCATATCAAATGTCTGGGATGTCAGGTGGTTGGTGACAAAGGTTATACAGGTAAAATGTATTTTTGGTGAGCGCGGTTGTGACTCTCCTAAATACTTCCCTATACACTAGTAGAAATGACGATGGTGACTTTAGGGCTGGGTTGTAGGTCAGTGGCAGAGCACTTGCCCTGCTTAATCCACAGCATCACAAAGACAAGAAAGAAAAGAAAAATGGTAAAGACGAATTGACAGCCGGGCAGTGGTGGCGCACCCCTTTAATCCCAGCACTTGGGAGGCAGAGGCAGGTGGATTTCTGAGTTTGAGGCCAGCCTGATCTACAAAGTGAGTTCCAGGACAGCCAGGACTATACAGAGAAACCATGTCTCGGGGGGAAAACAAACAAACAAACAAACAAAAAGACAAATTGACTTATTGACTTTACCATTCCAGAAGGCTTTGTAAAAGATAATCTAAGAAAAATCCATTTTCCCCCCTTTCTAGAACCAGACTGAATCTTCGCCATTTCCTTTTCCTACCTCTTACTCCAGGAAATGATTTGTCTCTTCCTGCAGTGTCTGCAACATCTACAAAATGGACTGAGAGTTTCATTTCCGCATCTAGAAATTCTGGTCTGATAACTATGTCTCGTTGGCACCTTCGAGGGCAGTGGCCTTCCCTTCTGTGCTCTCCCTGTTAGTTCACAGCGCTGTGTGTGTGGGACCAGGACCGGCGAGGATCGAGCACTGCTTCCCTAGGACAAAGTCCACTTGCCTTAGCTGTGGTGCTCTCCCCGCCCGGGGTTAAGCAACTTGAGGGAGGAGTGAGGGGAGGATTCATGATTTCCAGGAGTCCAGAGCCCTCATTCCACCTGCAAACCCGTGCCAGTCCCCGCCCTCCTCTCTAAAGAAAAAGAAGGCAGAGTCGGGACTAAGTGTGGTGGAATTCTGAGTCTTGATGGAAAGAAGCAGGACAGTTTCCAGTTCAGCGGCAGCAGAGACCATCCCCCTCTCCACCAACCCGAAGGCCTTCTGCCCCAGCACCCGGACTGCCTCTTGCTGCTCTCTTCCCTTCAGTCTTGCTGGCAAAGACAGGTAATGTGCAGACATAATTATATGTCTGCCCACATGTATACATTGATAAAATAAATTGCCATGCCCGATGCTAGCAATGAGCCTGGTCCACAATGGGAGGTGCCCTGAGTACCCGTCACTGACCTATGGAAATGCGTCAGGAGCTTTTGCAGTATTTCTTGGGATGGATGGTCCACAGGAAGCCCTGCTTTTTTTTTTTTTTTTTTGTTAGGATCCAGGAGCCTGCAATGACTAGTCTGGGGCCATAGTGATGCCTCTTCTTTGGCTAGCAGAGAGCCTAGTTAGACCCTAGGTATATATAGCATCTCCTCCTGTCGGCCAGTTCATGTTCACATTGTGCTTTCTCCAGCATGGTGGTGCAAGACCTGTGTGTCTCATTTGGTCTTCTGGAGTTGGATTTCTAGGGATGCGTGTGATGAGGAGGCTTTGTAGAGGAAGTGTGGGGAGAGGCCAGGTGGGGTTTAAAGGTGAGTGAAATCCATAAATGGCATTATGGATTTCCAGTAGAATAGACTTGCCACCTCCGCAATGTCTGGGGCGTTCAACCCCATAGTACACTCCCAAGCAGAAAACCTAAATTATCCAAGGTACTGGAGTCTGTTAACAAGATAGAGTCACATTAATTTTCCCTAGCAGACATATTGATACCTGCACCCTTCCTGCTAGAGCCTTGGTGGGCGTCACACAGACACGTGGAATCATTGCTGTCAATGGGCCCTGTACACAGAAGGGTTCTGTCCTCGTTTAAATGCTCCGCGGTGCCCATCTTGAAAAGCTGAGTGATTTCTGGACAGTGAGTCTGTGTTAGCATCCTGCACTTGGCTCTCTGTGTTATTTAGCAGGTTCTGCCTAGAGCGCTTAAGAGTTCTGGGTTCTCCAATGAGAAGGGGAAATTTCAGGCTGTCTCCATGCCTCTGACTCCACGGGCTGCAGAAAGTAACTCTACTGAATGCTAACGGGAGTAGGGGAAGATGGGGACAGATAACACCTTGCTCCATGGAGTGTCGCAGAAGAAGGTTGCAGGTTCACAGATGTTACCCAAGTTAAGCTCCAGGATCTGTGACTTAGAAGGAAGTCCCCTCGCCCCCATCTAGTAGCCAAGTCCACTTCAATTCAAGGTGTCAGGAAAGGGTAAAGAAGATTTTAAGCTCAGGGAAGTGGTAGTGTAAGCCTGTGACCCCAGCACTCGGGGAGCAGAGGTAGGTATGTCTTATGAGTTCGAGGCCAGCATGATCTACAGAGTGAGTTCTAGGACAACCAGGGATACCCAGAAAACAACAACAACAACAACAACAAACAACAACAACAACAAACAAAAATTAGGATTTTTAAACAGTTTATATGGGATGTGGACTGCAGGGTAGAAGCCTCAGAGAAAGTAATGACCCTGAACATAATAAATATATAAGGTCTAGCACCATTTGGTTGAATTAGCAAGGAATGTTGGGAGATGACTATGGACAGACAGAGAGAGAGACCACACTGGGGACCCCAAGGGCCCTTTGCTCTCCTCATCCCTCATGATAGAGAATTGTTTGTGTGGCTGAATTGTATGATGCCTTTACATCTCTTACCTGCATGTATGTCAATGTGCTTTGAATCCTCTGGAACTGGATTTACTGGTGATTGTGAGCCACCACATAGGTACTAGGAATCAAACCGAGGTGCTCTGGAAAAGAAGCCAGTGCTCAGGTAACCACCGAGCCATCTCTCCAGCCCCTTACTCCTTGCTTTTAAACCAAAGTGACAAGGACTTCAATAGGGATTCAATAAATGTTTGCTCAATGAATTAGTGTGAAGTTGGTCTAAAATGTTGTCCTGGGTATAACCGGAGTATAGTGGAGACCTTTGAAGGGTTTGAATGAGAGAGGTTCTATCCAGTGTAAGATGATTCTGGGGCTACTGGGAGCGCACGGGGGGCACCCAGGGACCCAGCAGTGGGGTGGGGTGAGTGGAACTGGAGGGGGAAAAATAAATATTAAAAAAAAAAAGTCTGATGGTGGGTTGGAAGGGGAGAGACCCAAGGAGGGAGAATGCTGGGAGCTTCCCAGAGTGGTCCTGCTTTCAACCCCTTACAACACCTGAAAGGATAACTGAGTGTGGGGACTGTGGAAGAGGCAGATGCACCTCAGGGAAGCAGATGAAAAAGGAAGTGTCAAGTGACATACACATCAGAGAGCTGGCACACAGTCACTGGGTGTACGGAAGACTCAAGAAAAGGGAACAACACAGACCAGTTCATCTGCTTCATAAAGTTATCTAGATGCAGCCCTGTCCCCTGGTAGACCTAAAAGTAACCCCGACTGACCTACCTACCGAGAGGGCCCAAGTGCAAAAGCGATGTCCCTAAAGACCAAGTTGTTAGGAATGACCAGGCTGCCGGCTGGAGGGATGGCTCAGAGGGAAAAGGCGCTTGCCAGCTACCCTGACCTTCTTGGGTTCAGTTCCCGAATCCATCTGGATGGAGGGGAGAACTGATGGCTGTGGGCTGTCCTCTGATGGCCACACATGTGCTGTAGCACACATGACCACCTGCGTACTCACAGGGACACAGACGCAGGGACTTGGGAGATAGCTCAGTGGCGCAGAGTACTTAGCGCTCTTGCAGAAGACCTGGGTTAGGCTCCCAGCACCCAGGTGGCAGTTCACATCACATAGACCTGTCCTGACCTCCTCAGGCATCGAACAGAACATGGTACACATACACATAAGCAAAACACTAGTAAAAGTAAAAAAATCAGCTGGGCGTGGTGGCATACGCCTTTAATCCCAGCACTCGTGAGGCAGAGGCAGGCGGATTTCTGAGGCCAGCCTGGTCTACAGAGTGAGTTCCAGGACAGCCAGGGCTACACAGAGAAACCCTGTCTCAGAAAAAAAAAAAAAAAAGCAATAAAATGGATTTTGCAAGTTGTTAGGAAGGCGATGGAGACTCAAAACTGCAATTTACTAAGCATCGCTTTCAATTATTTTTCTTTCTCCAGCCATGACTCTTAAGTAATTAACTAGCAGCCTAGGAAAGCCGGAGGCAGTGTGTCAGGTGATGAGTATTTCATATCTCTTGCGAGCACACTGTGTGCTCTGGAAGTGGCTGGAGGCTCTAGGAGTTGCCTTGGAGTGGGAGGGGTTGAGATGACTGTGTGCCGATTCTTCCCATCTGGTCAGGCGCACCTGCTGACCATGCTCTCCCTGCCCTGCTAGGAAACCATGCATTCCGACTGGTCCAGCATGGCCTTCAGTGGGGGGTGTCTCCTCCTCCTGTGCTCCTCAATAGCCCTCCAATATTAACAACTGCCCTCAGAGAATACAAACACATGTTGGAAAGCAAAACTCCCAACATGAGCTCTTTGGCTCATTTCTTTTCCTGGCTTACTTCCTGGTGCCTTTTAGTTTCTGGGTTTGTACCTTCTGGGCAGCTATTTTAAAGGGGGGAAAGACTGGGGCTATGAGTATAGCACCCCACTCTCAGAAACCCAGCAGTCTTGTGGTGGTGATGATAGTCCAAGGGGACCCATCCCATTGTCTGAGAGAGGGGCAGATGCACCAGGAAATAGGCAGCAGCCTGGAGACAGATTTCACATGCCTGGAGCAATGTTGGCCAGCATGATTATCAGAAGCAGAACGCCAGCTGCCTCAGCAGCCTTGCCAGGAGGGACAGCAAACACCGAAATCCTGTTGGCAAAGCCAGCAAGACCATCACAACGTGGCCAAAGCAAACAGGGACTTAGACAGGCTTGCCGCAATGGACTCACTTCCCCTTGGATGTGGCAGAGGAAGAGGACGAACCAGCTAAGCTCACATATCAGAACATCCAGTAGCCAGAGGGATGCTTGCTCCTATCCATTCCCCAGGGCATGGGTCCCATATCCTCCTCTTGGTTTAGCCCCAAGTGGAAGAAAGGCTGACTGGGATAAAAGTGGTTCAGATTGTGCTCTACCCAGCACTCCTGGGAGCTGCTTATTCTCCCCATGCTATAGAGGTGGAAACTGAGGCTGGGAAGAGCAAGATAGAGCCAGATCTTCAGTCAGGCTTCTGACTCAGTGTGTATTACATTTCATTTCTTCTTCGCTCCACCCATGTCTCCACCCCAAACTCCACATCAATTCCCATAGTCCCTTCACAGACAGAGCCCCAGACAGGGTTTCTCTGTGTAGCCCTGGCTGTCCTGGAACTCACTCTGTAGACCAGGCTGGCCTCAAACCCAGAGATCCACTTGCCTCTCTGCCTCTGCCTCAGACCCCCAGTCACCCTCCCCCTCTCCCTCTTCCTCTGCTGAGATTAATTGTGTAAGCCACCACCCAAGAAGCCCCAACATTCTAAGTGGGAAATTTGCACTCTTCCCCCCACTTCTCCATTTAGTAGCTCAGAAGAAAAAAAAAAAAAATCAAAAAACTCAGAAGGGGGCAGTTATTTAGCTTTTTTTATAGCAAGCAGCTAACTGATACCTCTTCCCACTTTGTCTGCAACACCCACCAACCAAAATGGAATCCTAGAGAGGAAAAAATATGCTTTTGCGAATTTCTTTATTTGGATATTTCTGCAGTATTTACTTTCCTGCATTTATTTAAATGTGAAAGACCTGAATCATGACCAGTGGAGCTTGAGACATCTTTTGATTCTGTTTGGGCAGAGTCTGAATGGGTCCCTTATAACCCACAGCCCCTTTGAAGTCTCTAGGGTCCAATGTACCTATGAAAAGCTGCCTGGTTGGAATTTTCTATTTTATGGAAAGAAGCATAGTGTCCATATTCATATCTAATGAAAGGCTGGTTCCTATAGAAAGAGGTACTGACAGGGCGCTCCTTCCAGGTCTTCATTTTCTCAACAGATTTTTGAGCCCTGTGCAGCTTAGGCCCAGAGGGTTCCCAGCAAAGCCAGACTCCAGCAGAGGGGTGGGGGTGGTGTAGGGGGAAGATACTCCCTAAATGGAAGGAAAAGTGTGGATTTGGGTAGAAATACTCAGGGCTGGGCTGGATCGCCTGTTTCCAAACTCTTTCCTCTCGCACCTCTTCCTGCTTTGACAAAGCGGCCTAGAGCGGCTTCCTCATGCCCGCCTTCAAGCTCTGTGCCCCAAACCTGAGGACATGACCTGGGGATACCGCTTCCATCCACAAACCAGTGTGTGTTGGTAGCAGCAGCCAAAATGAATTTAGCGATGACTCCAGGTCCAAATAGGACCTGCCTCCAGCCACAAATGGTTGTTTGAATTGCCCTGCACACACAGAATTGGTTTCACTTAGGGAACAGCCTGCATGTTCCAGCCGCGGTCGCCTCCACTCTGCCTTGGCTCCCGTTGCAGTCTTCACATAGTTGCTGCAATTTCAGTGTAGAAAAATCTCCCAACCAGTTCAGCGGAGACTCCAAGGGGGAGAGCTTCGGATGTCCCAAATTTTAGAAAGACCCGAGTTTCCTGCCAAGTTGCTCTTTTGAGTTTTTCCTCTTCAGGTAAATAAGGGTCCTGAAGCCAGGCGGCTGGTAGCCGGCTTCCAGCCGCTTGACTGTGCTGCGATGCACTCACCCCTGAACTTCCCATTGTGTAGAGATACGTCGGGGATGACAACAGAAAAGCCCTTCCCTTCCTTTGCTTTTCTTCAGCCTGTGTGTGTGTGTGTGTGTGTGTGTCTCAGCCTTTCCTGTAGCTCCCCTCTCATTCTCTCTCACCTATTTGGAACTGACCAGAGAGCAAGCCGCCCTGCTTTCTGTGGATCTTAGACAAAATCAGAGAGAAAACCTGAGGCACAGTGCATACTCCATGGGTTCTGGACTGGGCTGGGTTGCTAGGCATATAACCGAAAGGATTTGAATCCAGCATCAACGCTGAAACTGTGTGTACAAGAGAACAATGTGCAGGGGAGATGAGGTCTGACACGGGAGTGGGTGGGGAGCAGTGGGCTCTATCCTGGTTTTTTGACCTCGGTTTCTCTCCCTGCTGCTGGTCTAAGCATGGTGAGGAAACAGGAGTCACACAGGCCTATCTCTATCACCATCTCCATCTCCAACACTAGGAAACAGCCACAGCCACCATTACCTTTGAGTTTCCTGAGTCTCCCTTCTAAAAGTGAGGACCTCCAATCTTGTCCTGGGGAAAGTTGACTACTTTTTGCCCTTAACCCTCCACATAAGCCCTTGGGGTGTTTCTCAACAAAGGAGACTTGGAATCTGCCCTTCCTGTTTCTCTCACCCAACCTCCTCTCTATTCTTTGACCTCCTAACTATTCTTTTTTCTAATCGGTGATGTTCCTGTTCCTGTGAACCATTCGGTAGCTGGGCACAAACACCCACCCACCATAACCTCTGTTTTCTGCTTCAAGTAGAGGCCATGCTGTCTCCATGGAAGGTCACTGACAAGATGAGAGACTTTCCGGTCCTCCTTCTCTCTGAGAACCTAGATCTTCCCTTCCCCACTCCTCCGTGTCCTCCCCCAGATGTTCTTGTCCCACCAGTTTCCCAGAGTTTTGAGGATGTTTACCCTGCAGTTCCAGGGCCCTGATGGAGCTGAGGTCAGACTCTCTGATTTGTGGCTGGAAGACACCCCAGTAAGGCCCGCACCCAGTTCTACAACGGTGGAGGGTGGGGATGGAGGTCTGGAAACCCAACCCTGTTTGCACCCCCTTTTCTCCCCACCCCAGCCAGCTTACAGACACAGCCTTTTCTTGCCAGAGACAGCGCCTATAAACAGTGGGAGTACACTAGGGGACCCTGAACTTTTCTCATATGCCAATGGGCCAATGTCACCCGCTGCCCAGGATCGAAGCTCGTACTTGATAGGAGGGGTTTCCCAGAGTGTACTCCACCCTCGGTTAATTCTCTTTCCGGCTTGTGTGAACCTGCCTCAGGCTTTCCCTGCTCCCAATAAAAGAGAGCTCCCTTACCTATCCCTTCTGACCCCCACCTGAGGCACTCATCCTCCACTCTGAGGGAATCTGGAGAACTAGCAGTGGAGAGATCGGATACTTAAGAGTTTAGAAGGATGTGTGGGTGGAGGAAAGAAGAGACTCGCCCCGCTTACTGTGTTGTTCTGCAAGCACCCTCCCCCAACTTCAGGACCCGGAAAGGGTTAATCATTTACCAGCCATCCTCTTCCTTTTCCTTTCACCTGCCAGCTCCAAAAAGGCACTTCCCAAGACCCTAGTCTCTGGACTGTTGCGCCAACAGGGTCATTGGGGGTGACGGGGCAGCCCCTCCTCACCTGTACAGCCCCAGCCCTGACAGGCGCGTCTGCCTCTGCTGTGTCGCCTCGGCCGCCGCCTGACCCCAGCGGCGCTGATAAGCCCCCAGACGACCAAACATCGTTAACTTCTTTGCCTTTCTAGGCTGCTCTGCCTGTCCTTTCTCCGACCCCTGGGCTGAGGGGGGTGAATGGGTTGTGTCTCTCTCCCTAGTCTGCGGGGACTCCAGTACAGCACCTTCTGGCTCGGAATAAACTTTCTGTGGCATCTCAAGTCCCCGAGCCCTCCTCTCAGCCACAACTGGGTTTGCCCACGTAAACTCAGCCTCTGGAGAGCTCCAGGAAACAGTAAAAACTAAAAGAGAGAAAGGGGACATTGATGTCAGAGAATGCCAACAATGATTTCAGAAATGAGCTTTAAACCCTTCTCAGCCCATCCCTGAGTCCCATGGGGATTGGCCAGGCCGAACAACCAAATTCTGTTTTTCATGTATTATACGACCCTTTGTTTCTTTTGTCCTTTTGCACAACTAAATAGGTTTTGATGGACAAGATAGATAATGCCTACACGGAGACAAACTGGTTGCTGAGAAATATGATCGTGCTTTCCCATGGTATACTGGTGTATACACAAAAATCCATATTGGTCAAGGCCTGGGGTTCAAAGGCCATTAGTCAGGATAGAGGGAGCCACCATTAGAAAACTGGACTTGGGGCTAGAGAGGTGCCTCAGAGGACCTGAGTTCAATTCTCTGCATCCACACCAGCTCACAGCCATCTGTAACACCTCCCCAGAAAATCTGACACTTTCTTCATGTCTTCAAGGGCATCTGCATTCATGTCCCCCCAATTCAAATAAATAAAAATACATATAAACATTTAAAAAAAAAAAGAAGAAGGAAGCTACTCTTTCCCCTTGGCTCTTTGCTTCAAGCACACTGCTCCACCCTCAGGTAGACCCTTCCCAAAATCCCCTTCCAAGGAGAAAGGAGAAGGGTTCTGGAGAGACCCTTGAAGAGAGTTTCTGCTTAGAGAGACATAGTGGGCTTTAGGGAGGTGGCATCCCCAGGGAGGAGAGGTGGGACCTGAGGGTGGGTATGTCAAACTCTTCAGTCTTAGAAAGGCCACCTCTTTCTCCAGACAGCAGGTGCATATGCCATATGGCCCAGGTATGTTTTTTTTTTTTTTAACTAATGGTGCATGCCTTTAATCCCAACATTGGGGAAACTGAGGCATGCTAATTTCTGTGAGTTGAAGGTCAGCCTGGTCTACAGAGCAAGTTCCAGGATAGTTGAGGACACACAGAGAAACTCTGTCTCAAAGAAACTAATAAATAAATTCACAAATAAAAGGGTCTTTAAAAAAAAGGGTCTTTATTTATTTATTTATTTATTTATTTATTTATTTATTATGTTTCTGCATGCCACACCGCCTGTGTAGTAATCAGAGGACAACTTGGGGGTGTTCTCTCCTTCAACCATATAGGTTTTGGAGATCTAATTGGCTTGC
This sequence comes from Mus pahari, assembly GCF_900095145.1. Lineage (NCBI taxonomy): Eukaryota > Metazoa > Chordata > Mammalia > Rodentia > Muridae > Mus > Mus pahari. The sequence continues at coordinate 63,590,703 of NC_034603.1, forward strand.
CAGCTTTATGCAACAATCTCTTTACTCTCTGAACTATCATCCTCAAGAATGAACTTTATATTAATTCAAGCAATTGAATTTATATTAATTCAAACAGTTATTTGGCTACATCACAGTACTTTTCCCATTTGAAATAACTGAACTGGATAACTGGACCAAAAAGTTAAATGTTACTTTGGTAACAAATTACCATTCTCAACCTTAGGGCCACTCCTGGGAGAGCTTTTTAAAAATAATAATGACAGGTCCTGGGTCCTGGGAAGATGCAAGCATGAGGACCTGGCTATAGATCCCTAGGACCCAGGTCAAAAGCCAGGTATGCCAGTGGGAAGCAGAACCCCTGGGGCTTGCCCACAGTTTAACCTAACCTGGAACCTCTCCTTGCCCGAGTAGACCCCCCCCCCAGAACCCAGGGCTCTGCAAAGCCTGAATCGTCTCTTTTCCTCTGCCATTTTCTACAAAATTTTTTTTCCCTGCGTAGAGGAGGAAAGACAAAATATTTTGCCTTTCAAAATTCCTTAAAAGTACGGGGAATACGAAGCTGAAGCCTAAAATCCCGCTCCCCATCCTTGCAAAGCTTGGGCGTGCAGTTGGTCCTCAACTGGAGCGGGGAAGGACCCCTAATGTGATAGGAGGCTTCCTTTGGGGATAGAGCCCAGAAAAGCAGGAAAACTTTCCTGGAGTCACGCAGCACCTCCAATCTTCACTTTCCTACTGCACCCTAACTTTCGCCTCGCGGAATTGGTACTCCAGCTCAATGCTTGCTGTTGTACTCCCGAGTACATTAGAGGAAGCCCACTCTCAGAGAACAAGCCCACTCTCAGATGTGAATGGAGGGCTGGCTGCCTTTTCTTTCTCCTTCACTGAGAACTGGAGTCCAATGGGGGAATCTCCGTGACCTTCCATCCCGGTACACGGAGAGATGATCCTGAGAACCCCAGCCCTATCTCCTTCCAGGGCTTTTTAGGAGGCTCCTTTGGAGGGGCTTCAAGATTGCAACAAGCATTTTGCCATCATGGTCCACCAAGGGACTTATCCATGTCTTTGAATTTTAAAGAGTCAGAGACAGCAAGAAATGTTAAAAGAGAAATCAGACTTCTCTCTTCATAAAAAAAAAAAAAGAAAGAGAGAAAGAAAGAAAAGAAAAGAAAAGAAAAGAAAAGAAAAGAAAAGAAAAGAAAAGAAAAGATGCTATAATTCAAAGAGCACATCCTTTTGTCCTTCCTCCAACCCGACCCCCACCTCCCAGGGAAAATTGTCAGAAAATTTCTAGCACACATAGAGACACTTTTCCCTCTATCATGAACACAGTCTCTGTATACTAAACCCAGACTTCACATTTCAGCAAACACATCATAGGGACAAAAATTACTTAACAATTTTTTTTTTGATTAGGAAAATTGGGTGGGGATAGTTCTCCATAAAAGAACATGCCGGACTAGCGAAATGGTTCAGTGGGTGAAGATGCTTTTGTCAATCTTGAAGACTTGAGTGCAACCCCAATCCTGGGACCCCTACGATGGGAGGGGAGAATGGACTTCAGAGAGCTATCCTCCGACCTTCAGACCACTTGGTATGCCCCCACACAAAAGCAAACAAATGTACTTAAAAATATATATATAGATTGCCTTTTTAAAAAGTGTATCCACATCGGACTAGCCTCAAACTTGTGGCAACAATTCTTCCTGAGCCTCCTGAGTGCTAGGAGTATAAGCATGTGCTACCATGGCAAGTTACAAACTGCTTTAGAGCCTACAAAAATGCTTATGTTTAATCCCAATGAAAATTTTATTTATGCAAATCCATCGATTTTATTCAGTCCTTCCAGTATACAATGTAGCTGAAGGTTGAAAAGGGAAAAGAAAGCCAAAAGACATTCTAATTACCTCCCCATCCTCAAGTAAATTAGAGTAAAACTGAGCCATTTAAAGGGGAAAAGGCATTCATACTTCAGACTCAGGTTTTTGAAAGAAAGGTAAAGTATAATGCTTGATATCTGGTAAGCAGCCATCTCTGCTAAGCCTGTACTCTGAGAACAGTGGCTCCTTTTACACACACACACACACACACACACACACACACACACACACACCTCACTGTGTAGCCTAGGCTAGCCTCAAGTTCGTGGCAACCCTGACATAGCTTCCCAAACCCTGTCACAGTATGCTTGACAAGTCCTTTTAGGAAAAGGAGCAGAGATAGTGAATTGTTACTTTCCTTATCAACATATGTACCATTTTAACTTTGGAATTCTTTAGTATGTATCATCTATTTTAAACGCGAGATTAAAATAAGCCGATTGTTTTTAGTGGTGTTATTATTCTAATACTTAGGCGGTAAAGGAGAACAAGTTCGACGATATAAAAATGTTTCATTTAACTACCTTTCTGTTTGTTAAGAGCTCATCTCTACGATCTTTACGACTAAATGTGGGCTTTGCTTGGATAATTAGAACAAACAAAAAATCAGGCTATTGACTTGATCATTTGTTTTTTTCTCTGAAACGACACTGCAGAGATTAATTTAAAACAGTGCCTAAACTGAGAGATTGGGTAAACCAATTTTTTCGGGGGAGGGGGGATAAATATCAATTCCTGTTTATCATCCCCAGATCAGGTCTCTATAGCTGAAACCACAGACAAAAGAGTGAGAAGGACAAATTATTTGTACCGTTTACACCAAAAATTCCTCCGGTTTCTGACAATTCTGTTTCAAGTTGAAACCCGTTTCTTCCTGCGGGGCTTCCCTGGTTCTAGATCGTCTTGGCAGTATACTTCTAAGCTTTTCTCCTTGGGGCTCCAGAGCCCACTGGTGGAGACACTTGGGTGTAAGAGGGCTGGGTCTCTCCAGTCAACTGCGGAAGCGGGAACTGTCTTGGGATTGGCGCCTGGGAGTGCCCTGGAGTGGAGACGTCGCCGCGGGATCTGGCGCTCACCAAGTCCCTAAAGGGAAGAAACACTCGGGAACCCGCGACGCTTCCTTCTCCTGCCTCCCCCCCCCCCACGCCCGTTAGAAAGCAAAGTTGGGGAGAGTGAAGCAGGAGGCCAGAAGCCCCTCGCTCGCTCTCCCACCCGCCCCACCACTGCGGCCCGCGTGGCACCAGGCTAGAGACCGGCTCTCGGGGCATTATTCAAAAGCAAGGCGGCCTTTTGTCCTGGGCACCCGAGGACTTGGTGAGAAGCCAGCTGGGCGGCCTGGGATTTTCTGGCCCTTTGCTGGGCTGGAAACTCCAGACTATCGTGGGTTGTCCGTAGGGAGATGGCTGGTGGTGCCCGTGGGTCCAGCTTAAGAATCGTGACTCGGCTTGCTCTCCCCGTCCCTGCCAGCTCTCCGACTCCATTGCAGGCAGATTTAGCACGGGACTGAAATCTAACCCTCTCCCGTAAGTTTACTAGAATCTCCCCTTTCCAGACTGGATGGATGGTTGCCTTGGCAGCCTGTAAAGTCCCTTGGAGTGGGGTGGGGGAGGCAGGGAAACCAAGGCATAGAGAAAGATGAAGAGATGTAGTGGGAAACGGGGAATCTTGGAGGCAATTTTGTGGTCACAAGGTCATCAACAACTCTGAGGGATGAATCCCGTTTTGGGGGGGAGGGGACGGTATGGGGCACTGGGAAAATAGGCATCGATCACATTAAGGGGAGGCATTGGGCCAGGGTGGGGATTGCCAGAGATTCCGGCCACAAGAAGCCCTGGGAAGGGTATAATGTTATTCTGACTTAGGAACTAGCTTCCTAACCGCCTAGGGGTCCAGGATTTTCATCCCCTCAAGAAGCAGTCGCTCTGAAGCAACAGTTTTTAGCAATTACGGACAGGATGACTGTATCGCCCACATCAGCAGCTTCTCTTCCCTGCTTCTCCAAAGGGTGCTTCTCCCACCCGCTCCCTGGAGGATCTGCTAAGAAAGAAGGAACAATTCTAGTCAACCAAGCAGATCCCTTGGAATCCAATTCCTCCTAACCCCCAGCTCCACCGTACTGACCGCGCTGTGGTTTAGTGGGGAAGGGAAAATCTGTTATTTGCCCAAATGCTTCATTTGAATTTCGTCGCGGCGCTCGTGGCTTTGTAGCACCACGCCAGGGGAGACCAAGAATAAGACTGACGCTTGAAGACAAAAATGAAAGTGGAATTTTAGAACTTTAAAATTGTGGGTCTTGCCAGGCTAATGATTTAATTCAGCATTATCCAGTATTATCATGAGGTTCTGAGTTCATCCCAAGCACAGCACCGGTAAAAACCAAACCAACCAACAAACCAGTGTGGATAGCTCTCTGGCCTCTTTATGGGCTAAGCCAGTAAGAGAGGTAATATCAGAATTAATTTAAAAAACAAAAAACAAAAAACAAAAAAACCAATTCTACCTTGTGTTGTTTATAACCAACGAACAACAACAAAAAAAAATCCTTTTTGTCAGTCTCTAATATCTCCCTCAGTTGGATTTGTAAACTGACTCCTGGGCCAGAAAGAGGGGTGTCCGTCCCAGGTAAAGGACTAGGGTTCCTGATCAGCTCCCAGAAATAACTGCTCAGAGAGTGAAAATTCCAGCTGGCCAACTGTTGTTCCGTGGAAGGAAGGTCAAACAATAGCTGATTCCTTCTGAACTTGGCAGACATGGCTGGTTGGTTTTTTGGCACCTAAGGCAACCAGCCAAGCCATTGGATGCTGAGCCCAGCGATTTATATCTCTGCAAGAAGACTTCTGAAGCATCCCACCCCCACCATCATCCTGCCCCACTCCCTTGTGGCGGATGCCCCCTACTTGGGGGCTCTGAAATGCCCTAATCTTTAAACCCCAGTTTCCAACTGTCTTCTCCCCACACTCTGTCCTCATGTCTGTCACAGGCTGCGTCCCTTTTTCCTTTTTGTTTGTTTGTTTATTTGTTTATTTGTTCTTTGGATTCAGTACCCTGGGTTGAAATGATGGTTTTAACCCCTCTTGTGTTAAGGAGCTCTGTCTAAGGCTGGCTCAGATCTTCTGCACAGGATGACATGGCTGCTACTGCGGCCAGGCCGACCTGTTGTCCCATCCTGTACACTGTCCCATCTGTGTGTTCTCTTCCCTTTCTGTTGGTGCTGTGGCCACTGCCCAGAGTGTCCTCTGGAGCAGCTGAGTTTGGAAAGAGACCCTCCACCCCCTTTCATTTATTAAATCCTTGCACACTCTGAAGTTTTAAATTTATCTCCCACTGAAGCTGAAAATTCAAGTAGACTAAAGGCTGGAAGAGGGTTTTATTTCCTTTTGTTTTGGGTTTGCTTATTCCTGACACCGAGTAGGAAAGGCAGGCAGGGAAGGGAGGACTCCTGGAAGTGTGGGTGTCTGGTCTGGGGTTCAGATCTTCAGCTAAGCAAAGACTTCACTCATCATTTATTTGGAAGACCTCAAGGGAACTTCAGGTATGAGCCAAGACAGAATTTTAGGGTCTCAGGGAAATAAGGGATGATTGGAATCCAGTCTCTTTTCTACTCAAAAAAATAAAAGAAAATCTAGCTTCCAGCTTAAGGAAGGAAATTAAAAAGAGGCAAAAGAGAAGAGAGAATCAGGAAGGGGAAAGCTACTATGCCATTCAGAAACCCATATGCAAGGTTGAAATCACCCCCCTCTTCTTTAGCTGGGGAAAGGGACCTAAAATCTTTCTCTGACACCCCCTTCTTTCCAGCCACCATGGGCTTTGTTTTGACTTAGACCAGAGGAGCTGGCAAACAGCTAGCAAGACTCAAAGTCACACTCCTCCCTTCTGTATTTTCAGGTTCTTCTCAACAAATAGCTTCAGCTGCCCCTGTTCTACCATTCCCCAAGTAATTAACAGAGCAAGAAACAGACGGTGATTGAGATGGCTCATCAGGTAGAGGTGATCACCAACATCCCTGATGACCCGAATTTGGTCCTCTAGTACCCACATGATGGAAAGAAAGAACCAACTCTGGCAAACACACATACACACATGATGATGATAACAGCAACCACAACCATCATAGTAAAAATGTAAAAATCAAAACCAGACTGTAGTCTCCCTGGTTCTGTGGACCACAGTACTATGGGGTCCAAATAGTAATAATAATAATAATAATAATAATAATAATAATAATAATAATAATAATACTCCATGCTCATTCTGGTTGTTTTGTATATGTGAGATCCAGAGTGATGGACTTTTAAAATTGAGCAGAAAGGAGTATAATTCCCAGAGAAACACTAGTCCAGGCTGCTCAGTACAGCCCTGGAGATGGGAGGCAAACGTAGATCTTGGGTGATAAAACCAAATTTCCGAGGTGAGGTCCCAGCAGCAGGAAGGGAGGAAGAATTGTGGCTGCCAGAGGAGAGAAACTCACTCAGTGTGAGGTCCTATTCTGTACTGAGATGGTGTTCTCTTTCAAACAAAGTGATTAAGACACAGGGACAAACACATGCACACGCACATATACACACATGTTTGGTTAGATTTTTCTAAAGAAGAAACACACCAGAGAAAACAAGATCTATGTTTAGGCTGAAATCATGTTATTGCTGGACATGGTGCCACACGCTTTTCATCCTAACACTTGGGAGGCTGTGGCAGGTGGATGGCTCGATCTGAGTGCCAGGTCAGGAATGAACATTTTTGTCTATCTCCAGGAAGATAGCAAGCAGCTCTTTAGCATGGATCATGTGAGCTTCTTCTCATTAACAAGTACAAATTCCGTTTCACACATGAGTCACCTTGAATCACCCAATAATTAATTAAAACCATGTCCTGCAGGGGAGAATTTATTGCATTCACTGGCCTTTTATGAGCTAGGTGTAGTTTAGAAATGAAAAATGTGAGGGCTCTCTGGTACTGTAATGTTTCTGCTGTGTGCTGCATTCATGATACATCTCCTCACTTTCTGGAAAGGGAAGGAAGCCTTGGGCAGAGTGAAGCTCTGGCTTGGAGGAAAGATAAGGATTAATCTGATTTATGACATCTGCTTTAGCTTTTGTAACCAGACCAGTCAGTGGCTGCTGCATTTCCTCTTGGGAAAAAAAGTTAGGATTTTGTGGTGGCTGATGCATCAAAACTGGGCATCCTTTAAAGAAAGAAGAGGCCAGGGTGAGAGAGGAAAAGCCAGCTGAGGAAGATGGGGTTGTAGCTCCTTGGTGGTTCTAGAATAGAACAGCTGGTATCTTGGCACTTTTCTTCACACAGCTTCTCAGGCAGGTCACCATCAAGCCCAGATCAATTCCTAGCTTGATAGTATAGTGTGTGTGTGTGGGGGGGGTGCCATAGGTTCTCCATAGCATGGGATCAGAGCAAGGTTGTGTCTCCTGGCTCCTCTTCTAGTAGAGATGATTATCTTCTTGGATACCACCAACTGGGAGAGAAACAATCCTTTAGTTATACAGGCAAGGTACTCTGCAGAGTCTTTACTTCTTTTGACATTTTTTTGTTTTTTTTTTTGTTTTGTTTGTGATGATCACTTGCAATTAGGATGGGCTCCTGAACTCCTGACCCTCCTGCCTTCATCCTGGCAGGCCCAGCTTCTAGGGTACTGAGGATCGAACTCAGGGCTCCCTGCATGTTAGGAAAGTGCTCTTTCCTACCAGTGAGCTACCAGTCCCAGCACCCCTTCCTTTATTGTGCATCTTTAAACAACCCTGTAGGGAGGCTAGACCCGAATGATTGCTTTCATTGTACAGATGACAAGGCCTAGAGTCAGAGAGAAAATGGCCAGTCCAAGGATACAGAGCAGATAGCCCAAATCAGAGCAAGGGACAGAAATTATTCAGTCTTCAACATTCTCAGAAACTTAGAGTAAATAACCTGTGCTTGGCTGAGTGGGAGTTGGGAAAGAAGGAGATCTCAAAATCCAAGAGCACTTTGGGGCGTGCAGCAAAGGGAAAAGGGAGAAGCTGGGGGGGGGCAGTTGTTACCTGTCCCAGCTTCTCCTTCCTTGAGGGAATTACTCCCCTATCTGCATCAGCTTGGTACAGAAAGGTGGGGTAAGGCAGTGAGTACAGAAGGTTGGGGGCTCTGTATTAAAGCTCTTAGTTGCCTAGTATGTAAGGGTCCCTAAATTCAACCCCTGAGGCCGCAGAAGTAAATGGGTAAGTATATACACAAGTAAATTTAAAAACTAAGGTACTGGAGAGATGGCTCAGCAGTTAAGAGCACTGGCTGCTCTTCCAGAGGACCAGGGATTAGTTCCCAGCACCCACTTGGTGGCTCACAACCATCTGTAACCCCAGTTCCAGGGGATCTGTTACTTTCTTCTGACCTCTGTAGACACCAGGCACACATGTGGTTACATACATGTAAATAAAATGCTCATACACATTAAATAAACAAATCTGAAAATGATTTTCAAAAGTCATTCACTCCAACATGAAGCAGTAATATCCCCCTCCCTCCCTCCCTCCCTCCTTCCCTCTTTCTTTCTTTCTTTCTTTCTTTCTTTCTTTCTTTCTTTCTTTCTTTCTTTCTTTCTTTCTTTCTCTCTTTTGAAACAGGATCTCACTCAATAGCTCTGACTGGCCTGGAATTCGAACTCTCTGAGATCCAGGAATCTACCTGCCCCTGCTGGAATTAAAGGCATAGGCACCACCGAATCTGGAGACCCACGTTTTTTAAATAAATAAATGACATAAAATAAGGAGAAAAGGAAGGTCGAGAGCATCGTTCTGTGATGGAGCATTTGTTGGGGTTTGAATCCCAGCACCAGGGATGGAGAAAAACACATTGTTATAGGTTATGAGAAATTTGAATATACATACAAACATACATACACATTTATTTGATATATAATAACATATCAAATAAATGTAATACATGGACTTTCAGACAGTTGCTCATCTAACACAGACACCATTAACTATTTATTCTTTTATGCTTGTTTTGTGCAACAACCACACAGAGGCTACTTAAAAAAAAAAATCACAGAGTGTAACAACATAAAAGAAACACGTATCAGCTGACGATCCAAGCTGAAGTATTTTGGGGTGAATCAGTGAATAATGCCTTAAAATATTTTAGAGAAAAATTGGGATTTATTTCATCATATTTTCTGTCTGTGTATAATTGTATGTAAAATTTGCTGTCAGGAAGCAGTGTGTGAAGTTGTGGTCCACATCCCAGAAAACTACACAAGCATGCCAACTTCCTCCTGGTCCCATGGGGTGGGCCTTTGACAGTCCAGGTTAAAATTCCCAGAGCTCACCTAACACCCCTTCTCAGGGAGAGGACTGGATTGGACTGGACAGAGTTGGGTCAGCAGACTGGCTAGATCTGGCTGTTTTTCTTTGAAGCAGCAGACGTGAGCACAGGGCCAGTAGAGCATTGTGGACATCCCAGCATTCGGCTATGGTTATAGGGACAGGGTGTTCCAGGCAGGTCACTTGCTGTTGCTGGAGAAAGCCCCAGAGGGAGCTGGGGTGAGGTGGGCCCTGGAAAGGGGTGAGAATAAGGTGCAAGGTTTAGTTTTTGTAGTTTTAGAAGTCATGGGGAGCAGTGAATAACAGTTGTTATATGTTAATTTGTTGTATGTTAATGGGATTCTTTTATCTTGGAATCAATGCATATATTATTTTATTGTATTGTAGAAATTCCTTTGTTTCCCTTCCCCCCCTGCCACTCCTGTAATTGACCCAGAAACCTTGGGCCTGTTTTTAATTTCAATTGATATTTATTTCTGTTCTAAACATTATCAAAACTTTCATGTTTGAACAGGTAAGAAGCCAGGCATAGTGGCTCTTGTTGTCACCCCAGCTACTGGGAAGGCTGGGGTAGGAGGTCCCTTGAACCTAGTAGTTCAAGTTCAGTTGGATAAAAGTGGGCATGCCCCACCCCCTCTCAAAAAAAAAAAAAAAAAAAAAAAAAAAAAAAAAAAAAAAAGGAGGTGGGAGAAGAAAAGAAAGAAAAAAAACATAGAGAAAAGTGTTTAAACCTCTTTTTTTTTAAAAACTTGGATTTAAGGCAAGCCCCCACAGCAGAGCTGTAAAATATATATATATATATATATATATATATATATATATATATATTTCCTCCCAGATTTTCTCTCCCTACTCATCTAATTTCATATTCTTTCATCTCTTAAGGAAAAAACAAAACAAAACAAAACCAACCAAGCAACTGAAAAGCACATACACAGACTCCGAAACAAAATAAAAATCAAACCAAACAACAAAAACCATAGACTCCAGTCTTTTTGTGTTGGCCAACTCCTCCCTTCTTGGGGTGTGGTTGATGCACCCAGTGTCACTCCACTGAGGAAAACTGATATACCCTCTCCCAGCTGGCATCAACTGTAAATAGCTTTTTGGTTAAGAGTGGGTCTTGGTGCCCACTTCCTCTTCTCTCTGTCGTGATTTTTGTCTGGTTTAAACTTGTCAAGGTCTTTCTCATGCTCTCCTGTCTCTTTGAGTGTGTGTGTGTGTGTGTGCATGTGCGAGTGTCTGTGTGTGTTTGTGAGGGACAGAGACAGAGAGAGTCAGAGAGACAGAGACAGAGACAGAGAGAGGTGCACCAAGGCACCTGAGAAAATCAGAGATACCTCTGAAACCCCTTGATGCGGTGGTTCTTTGACCTAAGCTCTGCAGGGGCAAGAGAGGTCTTAACCTCTGAGCTATTTCCCCAGTGCCTCTAAATGTCCATGGGATTTTTTGGGGTGTATGTGTGTTTGTTTGTTTGTTTTTTAATCTACAAAATGGATGACAACATACCACCATCCATATTACTGCTTGGATTAAATGGAACATACTTACCTGGGTGTCTGGGTGTCTGGGTGTCTGGGTGTCTGGGTGTCTGGGTGTCTGGGTGTCTGGGGCCTACAGTCCCAGCAGATGGAGGATTGCCTGCTCAAAGTCCTTGGCTTTTCTCCCCTTCAGTTACAGAACAAGACTGGGTTTCAATAATGGGAGAAGGAGGGAGGGAGAGACATCCACTTTGGTAAGGTAAGGGGTCTATGTGTCAGCACACAGCAGTCCTTAAATGGGTCAGGCAGGGTGGTGTGGTACAGCAGTGACTTAAGAGTCAAATTCCACCTTTAGGGCAAAGGGGAGTGTCTGGAAGGAAGGAGCAGAAAGGAGACTCCCATATTCTAGAGACCTTGCTGCAGACACAGAGGGTCACTTTGCCATCCAAGAGAAGGCCAGGGAAACACCATAGTGACAAAAAGCCTGATAACTGAAAAAAAAAAAAAACAAAATCATGCTAACCCTTGCAGGAGACTTTCTCTGTGGTGAGTATAGCAGTAGTAGGGAACTCACCTTGCATTTCCAAAGCTCTGGACTGGGGTTCATTCCCTGTTCCAGGAGGAGATGCAAGGGGCAGGGCGGGTGACTCTTAGGAAAAGGAAAACATCCTTAGTCACACCTCCAGTTTGATGAAGAGGTGGTGGTTTCTGCTTGGTCCCTATAAATTTATAATTCCGCCCCCCCCATAGATGCCACTCTTAACCTAACACCCCGGGCTCTCCACACAAGGACTCCAGGATGAGAGCAAGATGGTGTGTTTCCCTTTTAAGGCTCAGTCTGCATCCCTGAGGAAGGTAATTCCCCAGGCTAGAATGGTACCATCCCCCATAGGAATGGTAGTGCTGTTCTGGAGGGGTGGGCGACCAAGATGGAGATGACAAGGAGGCAGAATCTGCAGGTGTCTAGCATGGCACAAAGAACACCCTTCCCCCATCCCTATGTGCACCCTCCTCTACCACTGCATGTACAGTGGATTATGTCAGGGGCTAGAGGGATGTGAACTGTCTTCCTAGGCCTTCAACTTGAGCTACAAGGACTGACCTGGGTTATCTAGGCTGCTGATATCCAGGAATAAGGAACCAGAGACTTGACCAATCTAAGAGGGTCCGACCTCCCAGAGCAGAGACCATCCTTCTAGAGCAGAGCCAATCTGGTAGGACAGTGACCAACAGTTGCCTCCCTGAGACCCAGTGGACTGAAAAAATTATGCTGAACTCTCAAGCTTCTATAGTCCGGTTCCATGGGACCTAAGTGTTTTGAATTCACAGCCAGAGCAACCCTGGAGACTCCTTAAGCCTTCTTCCATTGCTTCTTCTGCCCCAAGTATGACAGCTCAGCAATGCCTAGAGCCTCACAAGCAGCTCCTGTTGTCCACATTCTATTCAGGGCAGCTCCCCGCACCCATCCAAGGCATTACTACCCAGCCACATGAGCACTTGGCTGTAGAGAACTGGATCATGAGCACTTGGCTGTAGAGATCATAGCTAAGGACTGATTCTTTTCCCAACTGTCTAGTTTGTGTAGCTGAGGAATTTGGAGATTCCTCTTGTTCAAGAGAAGGAGAGGAGAGCTCCACATTCATTAGTTAGAGACAGTCCCAAGTAACAATTTCCCAGACAAAACTTTCTATACTTCTCACCCTCTAGCTCCCTGGTCCCTGTTGTCACTTCCCTGCAGTAGCAGCCAAGGTCAGAACCTCTGACCAAGTCATTTAAGCTCCACCCCCCGTCACTTGGGACAAAAGACAGTCAATATCTGAAAGGATGGTTTTTGGCATCAGTAATTGAAATCCCTTCCAATCATGGACAACACAAGATCAAGAGGGTGGTGGTGGAGGGGGGAGTTGTGTGTGATTTTCCCAATTTAAGGAGGCAAATGTCCTTTTTTCTAGGAACCCTAGAAGTAGGAGGTGTGCCAGTTTAAGTTTACACAGTCCAGAGCCAAGAGAGGCTAGGATCTCTGTTCCAATCTCAAATTTTACTTGGATGGAAGCTTCTGCGGGTATGGAATTCATACAGGCAGGCTACAGAGAGCCAGCCTGCTCCTCTAGGCTCCTGTGCCAGAACCTTGGAGACCTGAGGGGAATGGACTTTTGCCCAGGCCATGGCTCACAGGGCAGTAACCAGGAAGTGCCTGATAGTAATATCAAGCTGGGACTGAGGTTCAGAAATGGTGATGGGGTGGGGTGGCTTTCAATCTTGGAAGCAAGGAGCTATTTTTAAGTCTTTAGAGTACTCAGGACTTTAGCCTCTTTGATTTTCAAGGACAGGAGCCCATGAGGGACAAGGAGGATAGTACTCAATAGCGATGGATGGATTGTGTGTGTGTGTGTGTTACATGCTTGCTTTCCCCCCTCCTCTTCCAGCTTTGTTTCTTGGAATAAATAATTTAGTGAGGGGAAAAGGGGGCAAGACTTTGCAATTTGGAATGGGTGCAGAAAGGAGAAAGATGGGCTGCCCTTGGCAAGGGAGGTACAGGGATTAGAACAAGAAATTAAAACCTACTATCCCTCACAGCCCTCACAGCCCCCCCCCCAAGCCTCAAATCTGCATTTCTTTTTTAGGCTGCATGGGTGAAATGGTGTGGATTTAGAACACATCTTTTAAAAGTTCAGTCTTTCTCTCTAACAGGAGAGAGGGTCTGGATAAACCTGGGATCAGCAGCCTTGAGAGTGGAAGTCCACTGTCATTGTCAACAATGCCACCACCAACAATGACCACATACAGGTGGGGAGGTGGGGGGCAAGGTGGTGAGTAGGTTGTAAGTTGCTTTTGTGAATTTGTAGGCACTTCTTTTTTTACAAGAGGCCCCATTCCAGAGCCCTGGCAGAGACCCCCAAGAGTTGAAACAGAAGCCCAGGCTCCTAGAGGTTGCTACAAACCTCGAAGATACTGATCGAGGTGCCCCCCTCCCCATTTAAAGGTCTTGCCGGGCTCCTCCAGGTTCTGGTGTGTCTGAGTTGAGGCTCTGGAGAACTTCTCAGGGAACTAGAGTGAAGCTTAGGGAGGGGACTTTCCAGTGTCTATTTGGAACCCTTTCATGGAGTCCTGAGGCATTTGCAATCTGGATGCACCATCCCAGGTGACTTGCTCGTCAAGGTTTCACCACAGAACTTGGCTCCTTTGGTCCAAACATAGATACAAATAGATACAAATCAGAAGCAGTGGCTCTCATGACCTCTTTCTTCCCCCTCCATGGGCTTCCTCCACAATACAACCCTTTCTTCTAGAGGTTTTTCCCTGGTGTCCCTTTGCCCAGAGTTAGCCCTGCTGGGAACTCACAGGGAAGCAGAAACATGCCATCCGCCATCCATTCCCTTTCACACAGTGCACATAGGCAAACTGAGCCAGGAGTCTGGGGGATGGGGTGTGAGGCTTGCCCAACATGCTAACATGCTGGCTGCTAGAGCAGGGACCTGTAATGTTTGTAATGTTTGGCAGAACTATCTAGGCTCAGAATTCCTAATGGTTTTTGACTCAGATCCAAGCTGAATGCCAGGGTTGGGTATCTAAGCTCTGACCCTTGCAAAGCCAGGGGTTGGAAGAGGGAGTTGGGGACCAGGGTGTGGGGGTGGGATACATTAGCCAGCCAGTCTTCCTATTCACCCTACATAGCTGGTGTGGTTGCTCACACTCCAGGAGCAGAGGTATTTGGTCACTGCTCTTCATTTTTCAAAGGTATTCTTTTCTCTCTGCCTGCTTTTGACTCCACTCACAGATTCACTGGCTTGGCTAAGCTCTCCAGGTTCTAGAGACCTCAGAGAGAGAATGTAGCAACTAGTTTCCCCTCTAGAATCTTTTTCATCTTGCCCCAAGAGGATGTTGCAGGGTTGCTCAGAATAGGGAGCTAAGGAGACCTTCTCACTAAGCCCACCATGCCTCTATCCCACTGGCAGTTGTAGCTCTTGGATCCCAACGTCAGCTTATCTAAAAAGATTTTCCTCCAAGGCTTGAAGAATAGACCTGGACCCACTTCATTTTAAGGCAGCCATGGGAGAAATGTTCTAGTCCCATACAGGATCCCCCAGGCTTGTAAACCAGGTCTTCTCTGCCCAGGACTGACATCCCCTTTCTAGTCGCAGGCTGCAGCCACCGCAGTGCAGCAGGCCTTTCCAGACTTCCGCAAAGAACAATGAGAAACTGGGCAAGAGGGCAGAAGAGGAAAAATGTGTGTGTTCTTTGGGAGAAAGAGAGTAACATGAAACAGAAGAAAGAAGAGAGAGAAATACAAAACGATGGCGAAAAGAACAAAAGAAATAATAGAGCAAGTGTCAAATAAGAAGGGAAACAAAAAGCAAAAAGAATAGATTCAAAAACACAGACACTAGAATGCAAGCAATAAAGAGAGAAAGAAAGAAACGGAGAAAACGATACGCAATCAAGATATCTAAAATCGAAGGAAAGACAGAAAAAGAAACTCAAACACAAAAGGGGCAGAGAACTCACAAAAGAATAAAGACAGGGAAAACATAGGCTGGAGAAAAGAGGAAAGAATAAAACAAGACCAAGACCAAGACCAGCTTATTCTTGGGAAGCCAGGAGAAGCGGAGCGACCACACAACGCTCAGCCGAGCGCGTGCGGTCCAGTGGATCCCGCAAATCTCGGTCTTTTCGGAGAAGGAAGTGTCCCCAGCCCCGCTGCGAATAAATCATTATCCGTCACCAACGACCTGAGGGCCGCCAACATCGCCACGACATACACCCAGTGTTCCACTTAGGATAAAGAAGGCAGCGAGTTCTCACTTTACAATAAAATAAAGCAAAATGTAACCAATGCCCCTAAGTGGAGCGGGTGGGCTGGTCTTGCCCCCTCCCTCCTGAACCCGATTTGGGGCGGGAGCTGACACGGAGGTGCCAAGTCCCCGTGGCCGGAACCCCTGGGGGCGGGTCGGCCTCGCTCAAAGGCAAGGCAGTAAAGGTCATAGGCGGTCTGCGGGGCTGCGCTGAATGGGATCCAGGGAGGTAAACAGACTCTTAACTTTCAACTTGGCCTTGACCTTCCTGGAAGTGTCTGGCGGGTATGTAAAGGAGCCTGCTGAGGCTTTCAGTGCATTTGGCTGGGTCAGTAAAGGGGGCTCTAGGGCTACAGACTCCTCCCGGTGGGTCTAACAGGAGGTTCCCAGCGGGACACAAAGAATTCTGTGAAGCTGGAGAAAGGACTGGGGACGCTTTTGGGGAGACCAGAGGACCACGGGTTGGAAAGGGGTTTGGGAGCTGAACTCCTGCAGAGTCCCAGGGTGGAATCTCAGTTTCTGTGTGGGACCCGGGTTCCTACGTTGGGAAGAAGTGATCTAGGGCAGTTCTTCCTTTTAAATAAAAGCAAATCATTTCATTATTCACGTACACACACAGGAACACAGATTGAATTCGCATTTTTCCAGTTTGCAAAATGTTTTCATATGCAAAAATCTCATTAAATCATCCTAGAATTCCTGTAAGGTAAGAATTATTAGCACCATTTTAGAGAGAAGGGGGCCAAATCCTGTTTTCAAATCCCACTGAGATATGATATGGGGCAAGTCGCACAACAGAGGCACTCACATATACGAACATGCAAAGGTAACAGGAGCCTAGCTCGAATGCTAATAAATGTAATACCTAGACCTGATCCCTGGCATAGAATACACGAATAAATTTCTGAGGGAGCAAAACCAAATTCTTAGTACTATTTATGTTGAAAAATGTCTGATCCGGAGGGAGTTTTCTAGCACAGCTACAAGTGTCAAAGTTTAAGCTGGTCAGTCCCCATTCTGTAAGAAGTCTCTGCAGGCTTACTCCTGTGCATGTTTATATAAGCATTTTACCTCCAAAAAGCTCAGTTGTAACCATTGCTGCTGTGATTTTCCCCCTCCCAATCCATTAAAATAGAACCCAGGGCCTCACACACGCTAGGTGACCACTGCTAGAAATTATTGTTGTTTAATTATTGTTCTTCCTAAGTTGGGATAAAACTGGTGGGGGGTGGGAGCAAAGCAGGAATCCTAAGCATACAGGGTCTTAACAAATTGAATACCCGCACATAACCAGCATCCATATGGAGATAACATTTCTAGGGCCTTAGAAAGTCTCTTTATTACCTCTCTTTCCTTTGGCTCGTTTCTAGTTTTGACTACCCCAAAGCTCTTGAACTATGTAGACACGGAATCATAAAGATGTAGTCTTTTATACCTGACTTCTTTCGCCAGCGTTTGCTGGGTTTTAATCACCACGTTTTATTCCAGCCTGATTTCCTTTGCCTATCCCACTCTCGCTAGAATCTGACTTGCTTCCAGTTTTGAACGCCTATGGATAGTGCTTCGGCAGACCTAGTGCATGACACCACGATGATTACTCTTTCTTTTCTTTCTAAAAGTGGGAACCAGCGGGGACATGGTTCAATGGTAGAATGTTTATCTAGCACGTGTGATGCTCTGGGTTCAATTGTGAGTACTGAGAGGAAAGAGAAAAAGAAAAGACTATGTTGTTTCTATCATGCCAGCGGCACTTGGGAGGGAGATGCAGGAAGATCAGAATTTCAAAGATATCTTCAGCTACACAGGGAGTTTGAGGCCAGTCTGTGATGTAAAATGCTGTGAGAATTTGCATGCCATATATCCCAGGGGTCAGGGGTCATGCAAATCTTCTGGATATCAATGCAGTTTCAGTGGTCTACAAGAGAAAGTGCTAGAACATACCCCACGATGGATATAAAATGTTCCCTTATGCCCAGAAATGTTGTTTTGTCAAATGATTTTGATTAAAAAAAAAAAAGTAAAGGCCACTGTATGGCATTAATAAACTGTCACACATCTTTCCTCCTCACCAAAGACAGGGTTTCTCTGTGTAGCCCTGGCTGTCTTGAAACTCTTTCTGTAGAGCAGGCTAGGTCTCAAAAGGCCTGCCTCTACCTCCCTGGTCCTGGAATCAAAGGGGAATGCCACCATATCTCTACATCCCAGCATACAGGCATCTGTGTCTACGAAACCTAAGAACTGGAAAGTTCTGTCTTTAGGGGGAAATCCTGGTATTTCTGCCCTTCATACTTGGCTGAACAACAACCTGGATTGGGCTCTGGACAGCAGTGAACAGACACCTTCCTCTTATTTCCTTTCTCCCTGTTTTCAAATGTGCTAAAAATCGGGGGGGGGGGATATTAACAATGTCTGTTGGGAGTGATACACAATGTCTGTTGGGAGTGATACACAGTATACTACAGGCCTCCATTCTGGCTTCCATAGACCCTTTCCCACAAAGTGACTCAAGTCCAAGTTCAGGCTTTGGCTGCGCTGACTCAACTCAAAGGGTTCCGTTCTTTATTACAAACAAACTCTCGGTGTAGAATAGAAAAGTTCAAATTTTCTGCCGGGGTGAGGGGAAACCTGAGTGAAAACTAGAAGACACAAAGGGATTTCACGCGAAAGTGATACAGGATAGGAAAAACAAAACAAAAACCAAAACAACTTTAAAGGCAGATTTGTGAAACAAGCCATTTGAATCTACAGCACAATAGGCCCCAACAGAGGGCCTTGGACAATCCTAGCAGTTGGAGCACTTCACTCTTATTCCTATTCCTCCCCTTTAACTTCCAAGGAAATTTAAAGCCCGCAGGAGGCAGCTAGGGGGTCCTGAGCTTTCTAGTCCCTCAGTCGTGTGGAAGTGTGCTGGGGCCAGGGTTCGGTTCCTGGACTTTCCGGCCTAGAGAGCGGCACCGAAGAGCAGAAAGGCCCCACACAGACCAAGCTCCTGCAATCTTGGGACCCAGGATCCCCACAGGTGGGGATGGCCACGTAACCAGCCTTGGTCTCCCCAGATTGCAGATTCCAGAAAAAGGGATACAATCTTGACCCCCCCTTCCCATTTGTAATGTGTCAATCTCACCCTCTTTTCCTCTTTCCCTCTCTTCCTCTCTCCTCCCTCTCTCTCTACCCACCCCCCCAACCCCCACCAGCCTTCCTTTCCACACCGAGTCTATTCCTTCAAGTAAAGCCCCTGTACGCCTGTGTCTCTTGGTCTTTTTCTCCACCCTTAAACGGAAATCCAGACCCCCTTCCCAGACATTGGCTCTATTTCCCCTTTAGATCCGGACACTGCGTTCCCTGGGCCAAGCACTGCACGTTTTCAGCGCTCCTTCGTGTCCCCCGCCCCTTGGCTCCGCCTCACCCCCATTGGGGCCTCCCCGGCCGCGGTTTGACTAGGCAGGGTCCTTGGGGGATGGACTTGGGAGGCACTTCCCCGGGCGCAGTGTGTTCGGGACAGGAAGGGTATCTACAATGAGCTAGGGTTGCTAGTACCCAGACGCCAAGCAAAGCGCTCCCTGATGCCCACAGTTCTCATTCCCATCTCAGCAGCATTCCCGGGTTCTCCTTTGAGGCAGCCCGAAGTGGCCTCCCAGCCCTTCCCCCGACTCCCCTCATCCCCAGGAGATGGACACTTTATTGGGAGAGCTTTTTATTCTCTCGTTAAACCTGCCAAAGCGCAGAAGACAGAGAGCCAGGCACACACACACACACACACACACACACACACACACACACACACACACACAAAGAGAGAGAGAGAGAGAGAGAGAGAGAGAGAGAGAGGACAGAGACCAGAGACAGCAGTCAAAAGCAGAGACAGAGAGACATAGAGACAGAGACACAGAACACATACAGAAAAAGACAGAGACACACATACAAAAAGAGACAGAGACAGGCGGAGAGGGAGAGAAGGGAAGAGAGGAGGCGGAGCCGGGCTCCCCGTCCCTTCTCCCCCTGCAATTTCTGCGGGTGGATTTTATGAGCCTCTCTCCCCCAGGCCACAGCCAATCAGCACTCGTGCCCAGGCTCTTGCGTCTCTTGCGTCAAGACGGCCCAGCCAGGCGAATGCAGGCGCCGTGCGAGCTGGGAGCGATTTAAAACGCTTAGGATTCCCTGGGCCTGGGTGGGGAGAGACTGCTTGCTGCCCCCTAGAACCCCCACCCTCGGCTCCCCATGAGCCGATCATTGGCTCCATGGAGCCCGGCAATTATGCCACCTTGGATGGGGCCAAGGATATCGAAGGCTTGCTGGGAGCTGGAGGGGGTCGGAATCTAGTCTCCCACTCCTCCCCACTGGCTAGCCATCCCGCGGCTCCAACGCTGATGCCCACTGTCAACTATGCACCCCTGGATCTGCCAGGCTCTGCAGAGCCACCAAAGCAGTGCCACCCTTGTCCTGGGGTACCTCAGGGGGCATCTCCAGCTCCTGTGCCTTATGGCTACTTTGGAGGCGGGTACTACTCTTGCCGAGTATCCAGGAGCTCCCTGAAACCCTGTGCCCAGACGGCCACCCTGGCTACCTACCCTTCGGAAACTCCTGCACCTGGGGAGGAGTATCCCAGCCGTCCCACCGAGTTTGCCTTCTATCCGGGCTACCCGGGACCATACCAGCCTATGGCCAGTTACCTGGATGTGTCTGTGGTGCAGACTCTGGGAGCCCCCGGAGAGCCTCGCCACGATTCTCTGCTTCCCGTGGACAGTTACCAGCCTTGGGCCCTGGCCAGTGGCTGGAACAGCCAGATGTGTTGCCAAGGTGAACAGAACCCACCAGGTCCATTCTGGAAAGCGGCATTTGCAGGTAACTTCTACTCTGGCTCCCCTTGGCTCAGCATGGGCTACGCTGGCACTTGCTTGGAAGGAGGAAGAGGAGAGGAAGGGAAACTTCGGGCTGATGAGGAGGGGCCTGGGGTTCCTTGGTTATTTACTAGGACTGTGACAGAGGGTCCAGGCAACAAGAGGGCCCGGTTGGAGGCCTCAGGGGGTCAGAATAAGGGGCCTCAGCAGGATGCTAACTGAAACTTGAGGGTAGCCATCCTTCCTGTCTTCTCCAGGAGGCTCTGGGACCAGTCTTTCAATATGTCGGGAAAACCTTGGATCTCTGCTGTTGATTGGGGCCAAAGTGTCCCTACCCAGCACAATCACAGACTAATTCTGCCCAAAGGTCAAATGACATGATCCAGTGGTCTTGAGGGTGGCATTGAGAAGTGGGATCGGAGATATTGGGTGTTTCCTCGAGAATACAACCCCTTCCTTTTTTTTTAAAAAAAAAAAAAAAAATCAATTCGAAAGGAAAATTTAGGTTTTCTTTGACTGATGTTGTATTGAAGGGTGCATTTGTGAGTGTGCATGCGTGTGTGTGTGTGTGTGTGTGTGTGTGTGTGTGGTGTGTAGGGTGTTGGGTGGGGAACAGAAAGAACCCTGTTTTCTCCTGTACATAATTTGCCAATTTGGAGGAGTGGCTGAATCTGAACACGCATGTGAAAGTGAACTGTGTGATTGTGGACAAAAACCTGACAGGGTGGGTGTGTTTGCACACCCCTGGTATGAGGTCAGTGATGGTGGGGGTGGCCAGCAGGAGCAGAGGCTGAGTGAGTGGAGAATCAGGCAGAATCTAGTCTCGTGTGCTTTGAGGGAGCCGGGGCCCACACATAGGATGATCAGGAAGCGCCTGCAGGATGACGTAGCCCTGAGGCGTGCAGGGCCTGGGTCTGCGCTTCATCTTGCACTAGAGAGGGGTCTAAGAAGCCCTTTCTTCCCTCTCTTTTTCCACCACACAGAGCCCAGTGTCCAGCACCCTCCTCCGGACGGCTGTGCCTTCCGCCGAGGCCGCAAAAAACGCATTCCCTATAGCAAGGGACAGTTGCGGGAGTTGGAGCGGGAGTATGCGGCCAACAAGTTTATCACTAAGGACAAGAGGCGCAAGATCTCGGCAGCCACCAGCCTCTCTGAACGCCAGATTACCATCTGGTTTCAGAACCGCCGAGTCAAGGAGAAGAAGGTTCTTGCCAAGGTCAAGACCAGCACTACCCCGTGAGCACCAGAGGGAATGGGCAGGGGAAGAGGGCTTGTCCTGGAAAATGGGGAGCCTGCCAGGGCCAGGACTGGCAGAGGACTCGGCTGAGGGACCCCAAGAGATGACACCTTTAGCAGGCTACTGAGTTCTGGACTGTTCTTCGGGGCTATCCTGCATGTGCCGGGAGTGGGAGGCCTGAAATTACATACTCCTCCATCAGGGTTCCGAAGAACCTGTATCAGTCATAATCATTCATCCCGACAGTGGTGATAATCTCATAACCAGTACTAGTTGTCATGATAATTAGCCTCATATTTTCTATCTAGAGCTCTCCTGAGCACTTAGAAATCGCTTTCATGAGTTGAGCTGATTGTGAATAAATTCGGAAGATCTTGTAGGATAGTCTCCTCTCAGATTCCTTTCCATGTGTACCCAGTGTGCTCTCCTTTCTCCTGGTTGAGGGGAGAGAGAATGGGGTGGGGATGGGGGACAAAGGTAGATTCATCCTTCTAAGGTGCCCATACCTACTTGGCATTTTTCTGAGATGAGGGCAGGACAGACCATGATAGCGGGTGCTTCTCCCTCCTCCCTGCCCACCTTCTCCTGTGGCCTCCCCCCTCCTGGACAATCTCCTAGGCTATACAAGGTGGGAAGCCCCCACCCCATCCCAAATGCTGAGATTTGATAGTGAAATGAAACCAGTGTCCTGATTGGGTCAGAACCCACCAGGAAGTGAATACCAAGAAAGGACTTACAGACTTGGCAAGACAATTACTTGGGCACTTTCTTAAACTCTGCTTCTCTTGACAAATGATCAATTTGGGCTATCCTGGTTGTTCTGACCCAGTTGGATTAGGGTTTGTTGGGCATTTAGGAGCCATGTGCAGTAGCCATGTGGCCTTGTCAGGATTCCTTCCAGGCCCAGTGGTTATAGGAGAGGGCACCATATCCTTGGGCTTTTGAAAACACACTAGAGTTTGGGAAACCAAAAAAATGGCCCCTTTACTCCCCACTATTTTTCCTGCTCACCTTTCTTTAACACTGGAGGAACAATTTCTCTCCTCAAGGCCTGGGAGAAGACTATACCTTTTTACTGTTATTAACTGTTTTTTTTTATGTAAATGACAGCAACTGGAAAAAGTGAAGAGACCCAGGATTAGGCTGCAGGGATTCCTGGAACCCAAAGTCAAAGTGGCCTCGACTTCTTTCCCCTTTCACTGTCTGGGTCCCCGAATAAACTGCACCCAGTGGCACCTTTCCCTCTTCTTCCTCACAAAGCCAGAATAAAATACAAAATACTGGAAAACGCAGAGGAGAACGGCTGTTGGCAGAAGTTGCGCCAGGAGATAGGCATGAAGGTCTCATTCCCTGATGCACTTGGACCCACTGTGGGGTAGAACTATAGGACCCCCCCCCTCAGCAGAGCCAGCAAGGTTACATCAGTCACTCTAAACCCTGGACTGTTTGGTGGGTCTCTGTGATGTGATGCCTGAAGTCCAGAGATGCCTCACAATTGAAGTGGCTGCCTTGAGTTGAGTAGTCATTTAGTGGTAGGTAGTGGCCAATGTATTTGTGAGTTTTTCCTTGCTAAAAAGGATTTATGGTTCTTCAAGAAACCAAGGATAAGCACTGCAGCCAAGGGACTCCAGAGCATCGGACAGTGGTGGGGTGGGATCCCAGCCCTGGCTCCTCTCCCAGGAAAGAATGAGCACGGGGAGCAGGGGAAGCTACATATATTCTTCTAGATATGTTTACTGAAAAGGAGCCAGGAATTAGGTGTGGTGATGCATGCCTCTAAGTTCAGCCTTGGGATGCTGAGGCAGGAGAATTGCAGCAAGTTTAAGTTGAGGCCAGTGGGGTTATACCACGAGGCCCAGGCCAATCTGAGCTATGGATGAAACCATGTCTTCTTCTTATTATTAATTTATAAAAGCCAATTCTGGGGAAAAGAAGGAGAGCAACATCACCTTCACTTCCTGGGCAACAGACCACGTGTGCCCCTCAGAGGCCCAGACAGATCCAGACAGAGATCCGATGTGCTTAGAAATTTCTATCATTCCCCCCACCTGTGGTCCAGCCTAAGCCCTCAAGCCCCCAATCCCCCAGGGTCCTGAACCCTGGGGAGGTCGATCTCTGCTTCCTACATTCCTAGCCCCAAGCCACTTTGGGGTAGCTTTTGAAATGAGAGGTTCTTAATCTTTTGTCCCTAGCATCCCAGGCCTGACTACTGGGTGAGGCCTCAGCATAGACAGGAATGTGGGGAGCCTATGAGGTAAGTGAGTAGGTGCACTGTGGAGTGTGCTCCCCACTTAGGCAAGGGGAAAAGCCACAAGATGGACTGTGTCATTTCAATGAACAGATGGCCCAAGTAGAGAGAGGCCTGGGCAGGTGAAAGTTCTGGACTCCCAGGCTCTACACTTATCAGTCTTCTCTAAAGGGCTTAAAATTCTACGGTTCCTCTACTTTTCGTTGGTACGAATTTCAGAACAGACAAAAGATTTGGGGGTCTTACAGATTTATTCTGCCACCAACATTTTGAACTATTAAGAAGACAAGCGCTCCCCCTTCCGGTAGACATTTGCCATTTCAGGAAACCAGCTAGCCGCCCAAGGCTTCCATCCATTACTCGCCCCCCCCCCGACCCCCCCACCCCAGCTTCGAGCTTGCAGCAGCCTGGGACCTCCCGGCCTTCAGGTTCCGAAGGTTCTGGGAATATGAAAGCTCCAGGACTCGAAGGCGCCAGGAATTCCAGCGGATGTACCAGTCTAGCCTGGATAAGCCCCGGAGGAGGGCAGGAAGGGCGAAGAAGAAGCAGGCAATAAGGGCTGGAGAGCAAGGCCGCAGGTGCCCGCTGCCTTCTATCCATCTCTTGGTTCCACCGGAATAATAAATTAATCTTCCTAAGCAGAACCACGCACGGCGGGTTTTCTACTTTTTTTTCCTTTCCTTTCCTTGTATGGAACCTAAATGAAGCAAGTTTTTTTTTTATTATTATTTCATTTTGTATTAAGCAATTTTAGGGAACTCTTTTCCCATATGCATTTTGCGAAGCAAATTATTCACAGCCACCACCGACCCAACCACCTTACTTCTTTTTGTATAAAATACAACAAAATGCCCGTGGCTACCCTGACTCACCTGCTGCGATTTCCTTTTCAGTAAGAGATACCTGGACCTCTTTCTTTCTTTCTTCCTTTCTTAAAATTGACAATTTCAGACAATACTATCAAAGGATAAACAATTCCGGGGACACACATCTGTTCTGAAAAGTAATTGGCGAGCTTTTTTATTAATAAGATATAATTTTAGCCAGGTGTGGTGGCGCATGCCTTTAGGCAGATTTCTGAGTTTGAGGCCAGCCTGGCCTACAAAGTGAGTTCCAGGACAGCCAGGGCTATACAGAGAAACCCTGTCTCGAAAAACCAAGAAAAAAAAAAAGGTATATTTTACTCTGAGCCTTTCTGTATACCCTTCCCTTCCCACCGACCCATTTCAGTTCTTCCAGCTCAGAGTTTTAGCCAGTAACGAAATTGGATTCGAATGTTTGTTTGTTTGTTTTTAACAAAGACACCCTTTGTAGAGTGTCTACACCCTAGTGCCTATATCACTCTTAACGACTAAGCAGGTGGACTGTATTAGGCCTCTAGAGGTCCAATGAGTGGATTGTGGCAAGTGTGTGGACAGGATTTCCGGAAGCTCTTTTGAATCTAGGTCCCAGCCACAGCAAAGCGAAGGGTGACCCCCAGGCTTTCAAGTTCCGGCCTTTTGCTAACGCAGGCAAACACTTCCGGGGGTTGGGGAGGTAGGAGAACGCTGGTAGGTTTGCAGCGGAATGAAAATGTATTTTACCTCTTCTGAGCATTGTACTACTGGGGATTGCTCAAAGGCAACTCTAGCATGCAGGCTCCTCCTCCAGCTCGGAAGGGTTGCCGGTTCCCCTCCCCCAACGCAGAGTCGGTTCCCAGCTCCCCTCCCCCCCCCCATTCAAGGTTCTAAGCGCTGCACTTTAATTAGGTTTCTTTCGGGAAAACCGCGCCCCATCCCCATCCCATCTAATAGAAACCCCAGAGCTACAATCTCGAATTAAATAAATGAACTTGTTACCGTCGACTGCCATAAAGCGCCCGGGTGGCTGCGGTGGAAGAGACGAAGGGAAGAGGTTTCAGTGGTTTTGAAAGGCATTTATACCACAAGCTCACCCACCTGAACATTCTATCTCTGGGTAGACGAAGGGGAAACTCAGGAGCCGCCCACCTCCTCCTCCAGCCCAAGCGCGGGGCACCGTCCCTCCTCCCGGCTCTGGTCGGAGCTGGAAGAGAGATTTAAAACATCCAATGGGGAACAGATGCCAGTCTGCCTTCCTTTCACGACTACTAGTTATGGGGGATGGGGGAAGGGCACGGAGTGGTCCGAGACCATGAAAGAAAGAATGCCACCATTACCCTTAGCCTCCCCTAATTGCCCCTGAAACAAGAGGGGCAGCAAAGGAATGCAGTAGCCCCCAGAATTACGGGAAGAGGAAAGCAACAACTGTGGGCGCCCAGTCTGTGGGGGTCAGGGACTTTGCCATTGAACTTGAAGATCCAGGCTGGTGGTCTCCACTCCCCCACCCCCACTCTACTAAATGCTGAATTCTTTATGGGGAGAGAGGGGGGAATATGGGGCGGGGTAGAAGGGAAAGGCGCACATCTCTGGCCTTGAGAAAGGAGGAGGCCAAGCTGGGGCTGGTGGCTGCATTTACTACCGGAACTACCGGGAGACCTTCTGGGAGCCGCTGCCCAAAATATCCCCAGACCTGGGTCTACGAGCAGAGTAGATTCTCCAACCCTCTCTCTAGCCTCAGAAGTGGTGGGCCACTGATTGTGCAGGGATTCTGCCTCGCCCCAGAGTTAGGTTCTTGGGTTCCTCTTCTAGCTGTGGGACTCTAGAGAGGAGGCTGAAATCTTTGGGCAGATGCTTGGAGAATTCAGGGTCTAGAAGCAACTGGATCCCCATCTCCACCTCTGCAGACCGATCAAGAGCGTTATTCATCCTACCCTTTTTGTTTTACTGCTTGCAAGAGTTTCTCTTTAAAACTCTAAACTAACATAACACAGTTTTCTGTAACCCGAGCGTTTCTTATGCACCAACTTGGGAATCTGCCTCTAGAAGCCCTTGCAGGAATGTCGCTCAAGCACTGAGGGACACTGGAAGTCTCTGAAATAAGAGGAAAGGCCTCAAAGGTTCTCTCAGAGGTAACTGTCAGGGGCATCTTGATGGCCTTTGAAGAGACTTCGTTTGAGCCAAAAATGACAAAGAAAATGCTTCGAAGTACGCGGGACATTTTTGGTTTGGGCTAGGGAGAGGCTGGTACCCTGGGCGTGTGGCTTTAAGTTTGTCTTTGACCAGATGGAATTGTGGCAAGAAAAAAATATTGTTAATGTTCTCATCTTTATTTAAAATGTTTTGTACCTGTGTTGAAAGCTAGACGAGATCCAACGAGGATAATGATTTACTAGGTGACAAGATATTAACACAATGCCAGGCAGGGTGTTGCAGCTACCCACAGGGCCTCTGGCTCCCTTCCTCTCCTCAATGCCTTCTCAGAAGTTCCCGTGGTAGCTTCCAAGGAGACACTGGAAGGGGTCCCATCACAGCAGTGTTGAACCCTTTCTGTACGGGAGCATCATGAAGCATCATGGGATTGGTCACCTTGACCTTTGGGTGGGTAAGTTCAGCTGCAGACATTTAGCAAATACCCAACTTCGCCCAAACTGGCACCTTTTCTAGTGTCCCTCGGAGCTATTGCCCCCCACCCTGAACTCATTACTTTATAAAGAAATGGACACAATGGTGCCAGTCGCTTTGTTCGTATCATAATGGTAGAATCTTGGTCCCCAAAGGGGACTTATCTTAACTTCTAAGTTCCAGGTCTTTACCAGATGACAGAATAGGAATCCAGTCTCTTTCCTACCCCCTAACCAACTTCTCCCTTGGCAGTGACAAACACCTGCTTCCTTCTGGAACTCTCTATTCAGATCACAGAAGGCAGGTGCTTTACAAACACCCTAGCCCTTGCCTCACTGGGCAGATTTGTCTGAGCTTGAAAACGGGGTAAATAAAACACATGTGATCATTTAGTTCAACTAAGTTTTCATTTCAAGTACCTAGTGCATCCAGTTCCCACTGGAGGTGGAAGTCAGAAGAGACCTGGGGGACACAATGCCTTCCCCTAATTTAGATTAGATTCCTGTCAGCTCTTAGGTCAGCACCCCCCCCCCTTCTTGGTGCTGAGGACTACATTCTATGTTTTCTGTACTGTGAGGTAGAGGGACATATTTACCAACTATTAGTAGTCAGGACAAATGGAGAAACAGGAGGGAGGCACACACACTGCCATCAAGAGAGGCTTCTCCCAGAGAGGCCCTGGTCCAGGAGGGCCTGGAAAGATGTTCAGAATATCGAAAACTGGAGGAAATATGCGGAAAACCCAGGAGAAGAAGTAAGAAACTATAGGACCCAGTGAGAGACTAGTGTGAACTTCCCTCTCTGGACAGGGGTGGGGGTGGGGGTAATCTCACAGGGGCCTGGAAACACTGTGGCCCTTACAGACTCTGACCACCTCTACTCCACTCAGGCAGGCACCTGCATAGCAATCCTAAGGCTTCTGACAGAGGGTAGGGGAGTTCAGACCCACCCCAGGGCCCTTAGTTGTCCTACTCTAGGCGAGTCCAGCCTAGCACACACACACACACACACACACACACACACACACACACACACACACACACACACACACCAACTCCCTGTCAGAGACCTGCGCCAGCCTTTGTCTGGTGCAATGGGTGAAGTTCGCCCCCCTTCCCCCTCCAAGCAGGGTTTTGTCATTGAACTTGAGTCTGGTTGTAAACATTCCTTTAGCCCTTCGGGAGTGTGACGAGAGGGCCAAGCGGGTGGAGGGGAAAGGGGCGGAGGGGGCTCTGGAAGGACCTGGAGCGCCAGAGACCTGGCCTTTCTAAATCAGGCGTTGCTTTATTAAAGGAATTTGTGGTCCTTGTCTTCCGGGAGAACGAACGAGGTCGGCGTGTAAAAAAAACCTGTCGTGAGGCCTTAGAGCAAATGAGGCCGATGCCTTAGGCTCCGCGTGACTAGCGTTTTCGTTCTCGAGCACTCTCCATACCCCGGAGTTTACCTTGGGTTAAGCAGTCAGGCCCCCAGTATCTTTTCTCACCATCAAGATAAACACGTGCATAAATAACAAAGGATTAACAGCTCCAGCTAGCGCTCAGAGGCGGGTCACCCTGCTGCTCCGTCCTCGCTACCCTTGTTGCAGCCTGAAAGTTCCCCGCTGCCCGCGGAGCGACCACCAAACCCCGCGGGTGCTCGATCTTCGACTCGGGACCTGGATGTAGAAGCTCCGGCAACGGTCCCGCCTCCCGCAGGGGAACCTCGGCCACTGCAGCCGGGGGACCCGGGAAAAGTGAGTCTTTCCCAGAGATCTGCTGAGAGCCGAGGCCGGGGACTGGCGAGCGGGCCGTAGAAGCTGGTAGTAACTGTGGTTGTTTTGTTTGGTTGCGTTCATTTTTGTTTTAGGAATTCCCGATCCTGGAAGCCCGAGGAGAGCGGGTGCCCACGGCGGGATGTGGGGGGTGTTTGCTGGCCGTAGAATGCGGGGTAGAAGGTGGCCCCGGGCGAGCTGCAGTCAGGGAGAGCCCGGCTAGCCTGCGGGCCTGAGGTGGGACGAGTGGGATTCTGCCCGGGTGGGATCCGGCCCAGGAATCTCTTCCAGGAGCATCTCCACAAACCCCGGAGGTAGGCCAAGGAGAAGCCAGATCTGGTCAGCTCCTGCAAAGCTTCCGGCCCTTCCATTTAGGGCCGGAGAAAATTGCCAGGAGGCAGATTCTCACTGGCAAAAGGGAAGTGGCCTGAGAGAATTATCAGGATAATGTTATGAATGCTCTTTCTCCCAGTTACTTACCGAAGATTGTTTAGAATAAAGAACTGGTTATTTTCATCTTCTGCCCTCCAGGCCCAGGAAAGAATTCAGCCATCCCCTCTCCCTTTGTCTTGACCTTGGGAGTTGAGGAGGTGCGGAGAGAAGAGACTCTCCGGTCAAGTTCACATTTCATCCTTTATCTTTTCGAAGAAATTAGGCCAGTAGTTTCATTCCAAGTGGGTGGGGGCGGAGGGGGGGAGCTCCTAATTGTGACATTGTGTTGAAGGGGGAAAGCGATCGAGAAAGCTTTTCAATTTCAATTTGTTGCTCCATTCTCAGCTTACCTCCGCCGCGTGCTGTGGAGGAGACACAATTCGAGGAGAAACAAAGTGGTTCAATTGGGGAAAAAAATACATTTAAAAGTGTCTTAAATTAGGCACTTGACTGGTTTTGTGTTTGTTGGGTGCCAGACGGTTATCAAAGTTAAGCGTTTATAGTGTTGGGCACAAATATTTCTGTGAAAACTGATTTAGAGGGAAAAGGGGATCATGTTGTAAACGCATCCCCAGAAGACTCGGATTACACACAATGAAGTAAATTTCCACAACTTTCTTAATCCGGAAAAATAAGTCAAAGTACAAAAATAAAAATAAAGACATAGTCTCTAGTTCCCATCCACCCATCACCACACAAATAGAAAACCGGGGTTGGAAAATTCTTATAAAACATCCCCATGTTCCTTCTGTCTGCCAGTGATTTAAATTTGGACCCACTATTACTCGCTAGTTTTTGGTCTCCTGTTCCTGGGTCCTGACTCTCGGTGCTGTGCATCCAAGCTTGCTTTTCAAAACGTGCCTTTCTTGGGCCATAAGCAGTTTCCCAGGTTATTGCAGTTTCTAGTTAGTACTTTTAAAATTTGTGATATTAAGAAAAGAGTTGTCAGGCTTTAAGGAATCCGTTTCTCTTAATGGGCATTTAGGTCCAGCCTGTTCTCCAGATCTGCCTCTTCTTCCTTTTGATTGACAGAGCAACATATTCATATTCGCGCAGTCGAGTATTTTCTGATATTTGACTTGACTTGTACAAGTACTTCTGATATTTGACAATACTTTCCGAAGTATAAAATACTACAAAGAAAACAAAGTCCATACCATAAGCTGCCATCTCACAAGCTGCCATCCCATAAACTTCCATCAAAGTTTTCAAAGTTTTTTTTATCTCTGATGTGTTTTTGTTGCTTGCTCTTTATTCTGTGTACGGTGTATTTCAAAATTGATTTTTTTTATAACTTTGTGTATGTTGAGCTTTAATTTTAAATTAGGAACATTTCCCAGTGTCACTAAATATGTTTCAAAATCCTGGCTCTAATAATTTTGCAATATTTAATTCTCTAGATGTGCCAGAAAAAAAAAAAAAAACCAAAATTCTAGGGTGTCTAACTCAGAAATAAGAGTACTCCATAGCTCGCTCAAGGCCCTTAGTTTTATTCCCTCCAAAATGCAACTTAGTTTAAGTTTAGTTGGCGGGCATTTGGATTGTTTCCTCCCCCCCCCCCTTCTCTTTGAGATCTATCCACTCTGCTGGCCTGGCGCTTTCTATGTTGCCAGTCCCCACCTAGCTCTTAGGATTTTACAATTAATTCATTAAAAAAAAAAGTTCTCTTAGTACATTTGGTGGGAAGATGAGAGTTGCATCCCACTGGAACAGAATGCTTTGAAGTTATTAGGTTACAAAGTTTCAGCTCTTCTCAGGAGATCGCAAAGGGAAGCTTTCTCAAATATTCCATGAAGATGCTCCACGTTTTGATCACAGTGGCAGGTATGTGTCCTGGAGGCAAAATTTCATTAAGCGGGGCATCGGAGAGATTGTCATTTTGCTCCTTGCGTTTTAAAACGCCGTTCTTTTCAATGAGCTCTGAAAGCCTGGATCTGTTTACATAGGAAGAGGACCATGCCGGAAGTTGGAGGAGGAAGTGAATAAGGGGTGGAGATCATCCGACCGAGATGGCTCACCCCCTGCTAGGGTGTTATCTGTGCTTTGTAGAGACCAAAATATTTACCAGAAGTAAATATTTGACAGTTAGTGTAGAGAGGGGA
Source organism: Mus pahari (assembly GCF_900095145.1). NCBI lineage: Eukaryota > Metazoa > Chordata > Mammalia > Rodentia > Muridae > Mus > Mus pahari. The sequence goes on from NC_034603.1 coordinate 63,622,208, forward strand.
AAAGAGGAGAGGGAGGCAGAGGGAAGAAGAAGAAGAAGAAGAAGAAGAAGAAGAGAGAGAGAGAGAGAGAGAGAGAGAGAGAGAGAGAGAGAGAGAGACTGAGAGACTGGCTTTCCCTTCTCACCTCAGTGCTAACCTTTGTCAAGTAGAGAAGTTCCCCAGCCCCACTCCAATGAAATAGAGGGTCTCATGAAGTTGAACCCAGCCCCCAAATAAATCCCCTCCCCCCTTCAGCCTCCTGAGTTCTGGACCCACAAAAGTGAGCGTCCCATTCCCACCTGGACTTTGCTTGTGATGGTTGCACCAATGTGTCTTTGAGGGCCCTAGCAAGTGGAGGAAGCTAAAAAGTAGGATAGAATAAAGATGAACTGTAATATTTACAGACAGCTGACTGTTGCCATGTAAAGTAAAAGTGGTGGTTTTATCTAATAAACAAATACACAATGAACTACTGAACCTGAGCTCTGGTTCAGGCTGGAGAGTTAGCCCAGCGGAAGGCAACTTGTCTGGCATGCCAGAGACCTTTGGTTCACTCCTCAGGGAGAGAGCGAAGGGATACAGCTGGTCCACTTAGCATGTGCTTTATGCTATCCCAGGGATGATGAGGACCCAGAGCAAGCCAACTGGGGCAGAGCTTGAAGCCTGAGCCTACTACTTTGTTGGCACGTGTGGTTAGAGATGCCTGTGGCAAAACACAGGCTTAATTCTTGTGGTGCTAAGAGGGGGAAAATGTTTCCCATGTGGCACAGGTAAATGGCTATTAAAGTCACTTCACATATGGAGGGGTGATTATTTAAAGTTGCTATCTCACTCCATTTTCATTAAAGGTGAAGAGAGACTTAGGTGTTTAGATTTTATAAGAAAGGGTATCAGAAATGGCTTTCCGTGTTGAAAAGAAAAAAAAAGATGGAGCTGGTAGGGGCAGCTCTGCTGGGAGGGCGCTTGCTTAGCATGTGTGAGGATCTAGGCTCGACCCCACAGTACCAACATGTATCCCTAGCTAGCATGTGTGTGCACATTAATTTTACAGGTGGAGCCTCATGAATATGAGTGTTTATCCACATAATAGTTCAATACAAAATCCAGAACATTCCCTGGCCCCTAATCATGCTGCCTGCCTCTGTCCAGTATAGTATTCCAGAGATGTCAGCAATTCTGATTTCTACTGACATTGGTTTGCTTTGACTGTTGTTGTTGTTGTTGTTGTTGTTTTTGAAATCACCATGGTGGTGGTGGCACATGCCTTTAGTCCTAGCACTCAGGAGGCAGAGACAGGTAGATTTCTGACTTCAAAGCCAGCCTGTTCTGTATACAGAGCATGTTCCAGGACAACCCTAGCTACACAGAGAAACTCTCGTCTTGAAAACTTTTAAATTACCATTAATGCGCACGTGTGTATCTATCTGTGCTTGCTAGCGCCTCACTGGCCCTGTGACTACTCTTGAGCATGTCTTTCGGTACCTAAATTGTCTCAATTACTGGAGAAAGTCTGCATTATACAGTAGCTATTATTTAAGCTCACTAGCTAGGTGGTTTTGTAAAAATCAGGTCATCTATACACCAATCTTGGTTTTCCAGGGATGCCAGATTTAGGAGCCTCCACAGGCCAGAGGAGCTGATAACATTGCCTTGGATTTCTGTGATGAGTTTATTTTGACTTCCTCATCCTCTGGATTTGCTGACAGCAGGACATCACAGTACTCAGCTGGGGTCCCTCTGCTCTAGTCTCCTTCTGCTGTTCCAGTCCTAGGCACAGTTGTCTGCTACCCAAGCCTCTGTGAATCCTCCCAAGCTCCCCTAAAAGGCAAGTGCAACGAAGAGGCTGCTGACTGGGGGTCAGAGGTCAGGGTTGGCAGGGTGGTCATGGGTTAGTGCCAGACGATGAGATTTGTTCGCCCGAGTCCTGATTGGGAAGCTCGGTTGAGTGGTGGAGAATTTATTACCTCATGGTCTTTTAACAAGAATCGATCTATATTCCCAGGCAAAAAATTTCCATTACTGGTGACAGGTGCCTGGAGCCAGCTTATTAAAAACCATCATTTCAACCCCGAAAGCAAATGTGCCTCGGTATATTTGGAACGGAATGCTAATTTCCAGCTTCATAGCATCATCTGGGATTCTAGGACACAGAGAGGGCATTTTAATACTCAAGGGAAGAACAAAACAGGACAAAACCCAGACCTATATCTTCAGCCACATCCCGGATTCAAGCAGCTTCAGAGACTGGGTTCATTCCCAGGCCCCACCCCTGCCCCCACCCCCACACACCTCCTAGCAGGTAGCTTAGTTAGAAGATTTAATCTGATGCCTTGGGCTGGCTCTGCAGACTGGCCTGAGACTGAACCTTGCCCTTCTTTCAAGTTGGTGGGTTGATGTCCTCTGATATATCTTAGGTGACCTCAGACTCACTTCATAGCCTCAGATGCTGGTGGCCGCGTGTCCTTTCTGTTTGTACCTGTGAAGTCTGGGATATGTCAGGGTGCACAGTTCACTGGGTATTGGGACTCAAACTTTGTGCAAGCTAGGCAAGCATTCTGCCAACTGAGCTACATCTCCTGCCAGGCCTTTATCTTTCCAAGTATCCCCAATGTTCTTGTGGACATTCACATCTTTTATATTGTGTGGTACAGCGGGGTACGTCAAGAAGAAAAGAATCTGCCCATTTTATAGAGGGCCAAAGAGTTGGAGGCAGTTCCTTCTTGTTGGAAGTGAGAGAACCTATACTCACCCACTGGCTCTTGTTTCAAACTCTTTCCTGTGCAGCCCTGGGAAATGTGCAGTGGATGAGCGACAGACTTGGGGAGACAGTGTGTGGAGATTTTGTAGGCATAAGAGCTTTCCCATCCCACAAGCTCTGTACCCTTTTCTGGTCTTCCAAGAGACCTTCTTGGCAAATATACCTAAATTGTTAGTAAACTTCTTGTCATTCAGGCTAAGTAAAAGATACTTCAGGGAAATTGGCTAAGTAGCCTGGTCAAGAATTAACCTTATTGGGACCAGGGGTGTAGTTCAGTGGTAGAGCTGATATGTCTTATAATGCAGTGGCATGAGGCAGTGGGAGGGGGTGCCTTAGCGGGCCCATGCTGAGGCATTCCCTCTGAGGTACCAACCACAAGAAGGGTCTAGATAGGGATGTGGGACAGGGACAGACAGAAAGAGAAAGGAGGAGGCCAGCTGGGAACATTGGGGGTTGGGGAGGAGGCCAGGGGGGAGAGGGGGGCAGGGAGGGAGAGAGGAAGAGGGAGATGGGGAAGGGGAGAGGGAGGGGGAGGGGGAGGGAGAGAGAGAATGAGACTCCTTTTCACCAGATTATCAGTAGGTTTGGGTTGATCCCGGCACTACCAGACAGATACAGGAAATACAATGTACAGAGCCTTACAATTCTTGGCACTTAACCTAGGAGTAAAACTTAGAGGTGAGGCACTTAACAGGTATAGCAGGAGGGCCAGGAGTTAAAGGGGATTTGGCAGCCAGGTGTGGTGGCACACACCTTTAATCCCAGCACTGGAGTGGCAGAGGCAGGAGGATCTCATGAGTTCAAAGCCAGCCTGGTACAGAGCAAGTTCCAGGACAGCCAGAGCTACACAGAGAAACCCTATTTTTGGGGGTGGTGGTGGTGGTAGGGGTGCAGGGCTTGGCTACAAGAGATGCTACATCAAAACAATGGCCCAGAGAGGGAGAGCTGGCTCAGTCAGTAAAGTGCTTGCCTTGTAAGTGTTAAGACCTGAGTCTGACCCTTAGAAGTCACATAAAGAAGCCAGGCACAAGGTAACCTCAGCATGGGGGTGGGGGGTGGGGGTAGGTGGGGGGATAGGAGAAGATGAGATGTGGGGTGGGGTAGGGTGGTGGTTTGAGGGGTGCATGTGATTCCCTGGGGCTCGTTGGCTGGCCAGTATAGACATGACAAATCATAATGACACATACACACAAAATCTGAAGGAAACACGTAGTGGTGGGGTAAGTGGTTGCTTAGACATGGCAGTGTTGGGGATCCCCCTGAGAGATGAAGCCAAAGGGTCATTTCTCACAACATGCTCCCCAAGTTTTGTATTTTGATTTCTGTTGGTTTGGGTTTTCTCTGTTTGTTTGTTTGTTTGTTTTTATTTGAGACAGGGTTTCTCTGTGTAGCCCCGACTGTCATAGAACTCGTTCTGTAGACCAGGCTGGCTTCAAACTCAGAGATCCACCTCTCTCTACTCCCAAGTACTGGGATTGAAGGAGTGTGCTGTTTTGGTTTCTGTTTTAATGACCAGCATGCATTTAGCATAGCTGCCACAGAAGGTGATTTTTCATAATGCTTTCAGCCAGTTTCATGGACTCAGACAGTTTATTCAGTTATATAAAACCAGTCTATAAAGGTTTTTTTTTTAATATTTTTTTATTTTTGACTTTTCAGTTTTATGTGTGTTTTGCCTACTTGCATGTTTGTGCACCATGTGGAACCATGGTGCCCACAGTGGTCAAAAGAAGGCATCCAGGTCCCTGAAACTGGAGTTATGAATGGCTGCGAACCGCCATGTAGGTGCTGGGCATCAAGCTGGCCCTCTCTGCAAGAGCAACAAGTGCTTTTAACCACTGAGCCATCTCTCCAGCACCTTGATTTTCTTTTTGTCTGGGGAATGGTACTGTGCACTATACCAAGAACCTACAAAAGCCAGGAGAGCATTCACTATTTAGCCCTACTATAGATTTATTTAAGATTTATATATTTTATATATGTGAGTACACTGTCACTCTCTTCAGACACACCAGAAGAGGGCATCAGATCCCCATTACAGATGGTTGTGAGCCACCATGTGGTTGCTGGGAATTGAACTCAGGACCTCTGAAAGAGCAGTCAGTACTCTTAACCGCTGAGCCATCTCTCCAGCCGTGGCTTAGATTTTTTTTTTTTTTTAAGATTTATTTATTTATTATATGTAAGTACACTGTAGCTGTCTTCAGACACTCCAGAAGAGGGCGTAAGATCTTGTTACAGATGGTTATGAGCCACCCTGTGGTTGACTGGGATTTGAACTCCGGACCTTTGGAAGAGCAGTCGGGTGCTCTTACCCACTGAGCCATCTCACCAGCCCCTAGATTTTTTAAAAATCTACTTTAATAAGGGTTCTTAAATGCTTTAACCTCCCTTCTAACCCACCACCAACTAGAGATAGTAGAAAGGAAAGGTTAATAGGGCAAAGGGGGATGTAGACCTGTTTAGAAATAGTTCTTTGGGGCAACTCCAATCTCCATTGTCAGGATATTAGCAGCATAGTTCCCATGAATCAACAGCAGGTAGCTCCATCCATTTGCAAACACCATTCACAAATCAGCAGTGGAAGTTTGATCTAGAAGAGGCCGCAAGGCTCTGCCAATCAGCCTGAGTCCACAGAAGCTGCTGGAATATCATGAAATTTTCTTTGGTGCATTTCTCTCTACAAAGTCATAGCAAATGATGATCAGTGAAGAAGGCAAGGTGAACCAATGACACAGCATCTTCAGTGAGGACCAACATCAGTAAAGCTCAAACAAGACCAGCAAAGAGTGACCAGGTGAACCAATACCACAGAGCATCATTCACTGTTGGGTTATACTTACACCCTTTCCAGACATCACGTATTCTCTCAAGCATCTGCTCTAGCAGAACATCCCATGCCCCCTTTCCAAGCAGCTTCCAGAAAAACGCCACATGTCTGCTCTCAGCAAAACATCCTCTCCTAAGACAGTTTCCAGGAAAACATCACATGACACAACTGAGACTCCAAAGAAACCAAACATTCCCACTTCACTCTGTAGCTTTAGGCTGGCTGGCACTAACTCTGTGGGCTCTGCTGGCCTTTAAAACAATCCTCCTGCCTCAGTTTCATGAGTATTGGCACCATAGGTGTTAGCCAGCTCAAACCTACAAAACATTTTGTCCTGGAGATTTGTGGAGGCACTGACCCCTCCCTGACCTTTCTCACTCCATCTAAACAGTCAAGCTTACTTCCTTCTGTGTCCTCTCCCCACTATACAGTATTTCAACAAACAACACAAACTCAAGCTTATAGTTACTTAAGTTTCTCAGATACTGGCCTGCAAGGGAAAAAAATACTTCGTAATTGAACTTTCATCTGTGTATTGGTGCCCCATGGTTTGGGGCTTGGAAGAGCTAAACACACTTAGTGTTGGGAACCCCACAGGCGTGTGAACAGGTGAGAACAACCAATGTCAGGGCCAGCAAGATGCCACCATGCGTAGAGGTGCTTGCCACTAAGTCTAATGACCTGAGTTCAATCCTCAGAGTGGAAGGAGAGAAGCTACTCCTACAAGTTGTCCTCTGACCTCCATATGCAGGGCAGCAGCGTGAACGCACACAAAGAAGCAAACACACGCCCTTAATCCCAGCAGAGGCAGAGGCAGGTGGATTTCTGAGTTTGAGGCCAGCCTGGTCTACAGAGTGAGTTCCAGGACAGCCAGGGCTACACAGAGAAACCCTGTCTCANAAAAAAAAAAACCAAAAAAACAAGAAGCCAACAAAACCCCATCTTTTATTCCTTTCTAGGTTGGCTCGAAGCGGTGGTTCCTTTGGCTTTCTGGGGTGGGGTGGGGGAACCACTTCTTGGACCTCAGATCCAAGAAATAACAATTTCCCTTCCTAAGCCTCTTACACACACACACACACACACACACACACACACACACACACACAGAGTAAGACTCCCTGGGAAACAAAGGCTTTCCCTCTTTTCCCTCTTGCACTCAAAGCAACAAGGCTTCCATGGGGGGATCATCTCCTGCAGCCCAGGTATGGGCAACTAGAGAAGTTGTTGCATTTCCTAGATGACCTGGGCTATGGAAGCAAACCTTTCCTCCATAAAGACGTTTTATTTGTCCCTAAGATTTCTTTGGAATCACCTCACTCTGTCCCCTATACTATTTTTACTCTGTTTCCAGGATGCACGCCCACTTTTGGCACAGCTGGTGGGTGAAAGTGTGATTCTGGGCTGAGATGTTTGCTGCCAGCTTGACAGGGGTTTCCGGAGGCTGACCCGAGGGTGCAGGCTCTGCTATGGAATAGGCCGAAGAAACTTGTCTCAGGACTTAAGTCACACCCCGTGTATCCCCTCAAGAAACCATCAAAATGCAGGAGAGTCTGGGGAGAAAGACAAGTGGGAAAGAGATATTGTCCTTCTCTCCTTTAAAAAAGACTTAATTATTTTTAATTTATTTTTTATTTATTTATTTTTTTAAGACAGGGTTTCTCTGTATGGCCCTGGCTGTCCTGGAACTCACTTTGTAGACCAGGCTGGCCTCGAACTCAGAAATCTGCCTGCCTCTGCCTCCCAAGTAGTTATTTTTATTATATACCTGCACATGCATGCCTGGTGCTTGTGGAAGTCTGAAATGAGCATTGAGTTTCTCCTTGTTCTCAATGAACTTGAAGAAAGAGGACAACTTCTATTGAATTCTGGGGGCTTTCTTTGCTATGATGTTCCAGAGAGGCATTTGGGGCACAATTGAGAGGGAGTGACTTCTCAGATCCTCTTCACTCAGCCTGCACAGTTTCATAACTTGCCTTTGGGGTCATGAGCCTTATCACAAGAAGCTGTCTTAGAAGGTTCTGGATAAATGTGGAAAAATTCTTGAACATTGTCACCGTTAACTGAGGCCGTATTCCAAAGTGAAACTATAAAGTCCCTTTTACAATAAAGCAATGGTTCATTTGATAATGTGGTTACCTTTCACTGGTAACTGAGTGGTAAGATTTATTTTTTGTCTTACTTTACAACATGGCAAAATGCTACCCTTTCATTCACACTGATCTTTCCAAGGCCACAAGAATAACACACAACTGCATTACGCTCTCCAAGACCATTTATGGTAAGTTCTCTTCAGGGTAACGATGCATGGTTTTTAATTGTCCGAATTGTTATTAATAACATATTACTCCTTTTTCTAAGGACCTGAGAGACAATCTGGGATTTGTTTGTTTGTTTATTTTTATTTTACGTGCATTGGTGTTTTGCCTGCATGTATGTCTGTGTGAGGGTGTCAGATCTTGGCGTTATAGACAGTTGTGCGCTAGCATGTGGGTGCTGGGAATTGAACCCTGGTTCTCTGAAAGAGCAGTCAGTGCTTTTAGCCACAGAACCGTGGAGACCCTGAGAGATAATAATGTTTTATCTGCATTGCGCAGTTGAAGAATCTTCGAGGTAATGAGAGAGATAGAGCCAGGATTTTATGCCGATTGTTAATCTTAGTTCTCCGTGCCTGGCACCTTTCTAGGTTTGCTCTCTCCCAAACCCCTACAACTCCGTCTTTCATTTCTTTTCAAAACCTCTGGGTTTTTGTCTAGATGAAACCCCCACTTTTTTCAACTCTATGTGTTTGGCATGAAATCTGTTCCTCAAAGTTCAGTTCTGGTACCGTATGAGCCCTTTGACTGGAGTAAGTATTCTTTTCCAATGTTGTTCCTTGACTTTATGGTTATTTGAGGATGAGCATATTGGGCTCTGTCACAGGACTGTCAGATCTTTGAGACTGGGATGGTGCCTCATTCCCCTGTGTAGATTCCACAATGGCCAGTGTGGTATCTGTCATATAGTAATGACCTAATAAACACCTACCAATATCATTATGTTTTTGTTATAAGGTAAAAGATACGTAGAGTGCTTTATTTGTTAAGATTTATCTTTATGTGTATGAATATTTAGCCCACATGTGTGGTGGTATAATGAGTGCATGCAGTATCTACAGAAGCCAGAGGAGGGTGTTGGCTCTCCTGGAATATGGGTTCTGGGAATCGAACCTGGGTCCTCCATAAGAGCAGCCAGTGCCCTCCACTGTGAGCCATCTGCCCAGTCTTGGAGTGGCCTATTTATTTTAACTTTATTTAATATCATTCTACATTAGGTATATAGGTAAAGTATTGTGTGCACATGTATGTGCAACACATAGAGGTCAGAGGATATCGTCTAGGAGTCTGTTCTTTCCTTACACAGTGGGTTTCCATAGTCAAAACTCATGGTCTCAGGCTTGTGTGGCAAGCACTCTTACCTGCTGAGACACGGAACTGGCCCATGGTCTATGTGTTTGCATGAAAAGAAAGAAAATGATATTACCACTGGAGCTGGTGCTGTAGCCCAGCATTTGTGAAGTTCTGGGTTCAATCCCTAGCACCACATAAAACTAGACATGGTGGTGCACACTTGAAATCCCGGCCCTTTTGTTGTTGTTTTTTGGTGAGACAGCATCTTACTGTATGGTCCTAGACTATGAAGACTAGGCGGGCTTTGAACTCATAGAGATTCACCTACCTCTGCCTCCCCAAAGAGTGCTGGGACTAAAGGTGAGCGCCTCCACCACCACCCAGCTGTTTGTTTGTTTGTTTGTTTGTTTGTTTTAGTCTTGAAAGGTGACTCTGACTGGTTTGTTCCTCACTCTGTAGCTCAGGCTGGCTTTGTATTCATGGCAAGCTTCCCCCTCATCCTTCCAAATGTCAGGATGACAGACTTGTGTCACCATACCAGCTAAATGCTTTTGTTCTCTGGCTTGGTGTGTAGTAAAAGAGGTAGCTGAAGTGGCTGGGTCAGCTGGAAGCGTCCCTAATATCTCTGCACTTGTGAAATGACAGCATCCAGAGACTGTCAGCAGCTCATCAGCTCTATGGCAGGTGGCAGGGCTGTCCCTGCAGAAGGCAATAAAACCCCATTTGATATGACAGACAGCAGGTGGGAGGGGAAGAGAGGGTGGGGACAGCAGAGAGAGCAGATTAAAGACAGGGGAAAATAGAGAAATGGGGATGGAAAAGACAATAAATAGGGGGGTGGGGTGGGGTTGGTATAGAGCTTGGCCAGCATGGAAACCAGACTGCCAGACCCAGCGCCATGCTTGGGAGTTGGCAGTGGTACAGGATTGGCATCCCAGCACTCAGGAGGTAGAGACAAGAGCATCAGAAGTTCAAGGCTATTCTTGACTAAACAGTGAGTTCAAGGCCAGCTTGAGCTCTGTCTTAAGGAAAGATAGAAGGTGGCAGGCAGGGAGAAGAAGGTTGAGGAGCAGAAAACATGTATCCGGAAAAGACTCAGAGGAAAATTCCACCCTCAGACCACTTCCCAAAATGATGCAATGAGTCTAGATGAGACAAGTACCCCGCCCATGGTCAGGGCCCAGGAGACTCAGGAAGAGAGACACCATCTACCTTCCTCTCTCCGTCCCTCCCTCCGTCCCTCTGTCCCTCCGTCCCTCCCTCCCTCCCTCCTTCCTTCCTTCTGTTTCTTTCTTTTGGACAGGGTTTCTCTGTGTAGTCCTGGCTGCCCCAAAGCTCACTCTGTAGACCAGGCTGGCCTCGAACTCCCAGAAGCCCATCTGCCTCTGGCTTCTGAGTGCTGAGATTAAAGGCAAGTGCCACCCCTGCCAGGCTGAGGCTCCACATTTCTAAGCAGAGGGTCAACAGAGCTTTGTCTTAACTGGCTCTTCAGGTGTAGGCAAGCCCTCCCCAGTACCACCTCTGCAGGGATGGGGGGGGGAACCATTCTCCAGGCTGCTTTGAACTTTCTCGGGGGCCCAATCCCAACCAACCTTCAGGGGTTGAATTCCCAAGGGGCAGGGCACCCTTGGTAGCCTCAGAGGATAGTGTGGTACTGTGGGAACATATCTGTCCTGCTCTTGGGTAGTGGGCACAGTTGCCGGGCTGTGGCTTCAAGTTCTTTAAGTCTGGGGCAGGATTTGCTGGTGCAGCCCTGGCTCCAGGTTCCCCACTGTTGTCGGAGGGTTTTTTGGTTTGTGTGGGCTTGATTTTTGTTTTCATTTATTTATCGGGCAGCACATGAGTCACCGTTCGTGTGTGGAAGGTAGAGGACTATGTACAGGAGCTGGTTCTTCCTTTTCATCTTGTGGGTCTCAGGGGGTAGAACTCAGCTGTTCAGGCTCGGCAGCCATTTTCCAGGCCCACGTTTGTTTGTTATGTGTGTACGGCGGTGATGGGGGAGGGTAACACATACGCCACAGAACAGTGTGGATGGGAGGTCAGAGGACAACCAAAGCAGCCGATCCTCTTCCCCTACCATGTGGGGCCCGGGTAGCAAACTCAGGTCTTTTGTCTTGTCAGCGATCTTGTTTTGTACCCACTGAACCCTCTTGCCTGCCCAGGTAGGAGGGTTTTACAAGTGAGAAGAAGGTTAGGGTAGGCGTTAAGGCTGATGAGAAAGCTCAGCTGGTAGGGTTTGTCTTGCAAGCATGAGGACTTAAGTTTGATCCCCAGGACACCCCCCCCCCCAACAAACCAGGTGTGCTGCTGTGCACCTGCGATCCTATCACTGGGGATGTGGAGGTGGCCAGATTTCTGGACTCACTGCCCGGCCAGCCTAACCTACATATAAAGTTCCAATGAGAGATGGCACCTGAGGAATGGCAGAGGTTGTCGGCTGATCTCTACAACATGGTTATATAGGTGCGTGCAGATGCATGTGCATGGACACACACACACACACACACACACACACACACACACACACACACACACGGTGGAGACACTCTGGCATTGAGAGCAGGGTATACATGTCCATTTCCAGACATGACGCCACCTCATCAACCCCCACCTTAGACTTCTCCCGTTCCACTGGCAGAAGGTCTACAGGAGAATTCCACATAGTAGAATAAAGAGTGGGAGGGCTGAGCATTGGTGGTGCATGCCTCTAAGTTCAGCACTCAGGAGGAATAGGTTTCAATGTGAGTTCCAGGACAGCCAGGGCTACACAGAGAAACCCTGTCTCAAAAACCAAACCAAACCAGTCAGAGTAGGAGAGGGAACATTCTGAGGTTTGCCCTACCACCTGGGAGAGTTGGGGGTCTTCCTCTGCACCTCGTTTCTACCCATTACCTTTCTCTCTCTATAAAATCCCACCCCCAGCTTTCTGGTCCTTCTCAGTTCCACACTCGCGCCTTCAGTGAAGTCACACGGCTTGAATGCATCTCTGCTGAAGACCTCTGGATGCGGATCTAGTACCAACTCTTGACCTCCCTGTCTGTATTTCCCAAGGCCCTGGAAACCTCTTTACACTTTGCCTTGACCCTGCTGTCCTCTGAGGTGATTCGAGAGTCAGAGGTCTGGGTAATCCATGGTTCTGCTTTCAGAGTCCAGAGCTGCTTTTTAAACCTGGCAGGGTTGTTTAAGGCTGTGGCACAGCATGTCATGGGGGAGGCCGTGTGCGGAGGAGCAGTGTGTGCAGGAAGCAGGTGGGAAATGGGTACCCTGGGTGGAGTTACTATCTGCCCAAGTATTCTAGCTAGTTGGACCAACATCTGGATGTAGATGGAACAAAAAAAAAAATTTTTTTTTAATGAGCTCATATTCCAGACATTTGGTTTCCGTGCCACTGAACATCTGGACACTGGAAAAATATCTGGTTTGGGAACTATGATTTTGTGTTTCTCTTCAAATTTTGAAAGCCTTTGGGCACATCGCCTTGCCAGCAAACTTGAAGCATACCCTTAACCCTTGCGCAGCTTCAGGAAATCCCTGTGGAGGTGACAGCGCTGTCTAGATAATTCGCACTCTTCAACAAGCCGAGAGGGCAAGAAAATCTGATAACGGATGTGGCTGGGGAAGGGGTGACCTCTATTTACAGAGAGGACAGAGGGGACTCTCTATAGCCCCATTATCTCCCCACCCTTGCCTCTCAGGGTCTGTGTGGGAACACCCCCTTGCTTTGCCCATCAGCAAATGGAAGCCCAGACTGGCGGTGCTTGGATACCTCGCAGGGCACCTATGAAGCCCGAGCTGGTTGATTTTTTTATAAGCTCTGATTTATTGGCCATTCAGCCACCAGCTGAGGAGCCAGTTCAGGAAATGAAGCAGGATCCAGGCCACACTGGACCCACTGTAGCCTCTTTTCTCCAGGAAACTGCTTGTCTTGGCCAGGAGAACCCGTTCCAGCCTGTCTCTGACTTGAAGCCAAACACAATCTCTAATGCCCTGGCCAAAAAAAAAAAAAAAAAAAAAAAATCCAAAACCCTCCACTTCTGCTATGGCATGATTTCCCTTCCCTGGCTGGGAGGGACATTAGGAGAGAGATGACAGGATCATGAGGCTTTGGGAGAGTTGGGCCCAGTGGGAGGAGCCTGAGGTCAGAAGGGGGGAGAGGGGTGGAAGGCAAGTTGGACAGCTCCACAGTGAGGCAACCTGCCATTGGCTTTGGCTCTCTGGCCTACTTCATTTTTCTTCTGAGATTCCTCAAGACTCACTGTAAGATTGTGATACTTTGCCTCATTTTGAAGGTAAGAAGTCGAGGCTCTGAGAAATCATATATGCCCAGAGAGCTTATGGAGTCCTAGGCTTATATAAAACAAGAGTCTATGGTGAAGAACTCTTAGTAAAAGTAGGTTTTGAAAAATATAAGCCCAAGCTGGGCAGTGGTGGTGCACTCCTTTAATCCCAGCACTTGGGAGGCAGAGGCAGGTGGATTTCTGAGTTTGAGGTCAGCCTGGTCTACAGAGTGAGTTCCAGGACAGCTAGGACTACACAGAGAAACCCTGTCTTGGAAAACAACAATAACAAACAAAAAACAAACAAATAAAAAGTGTCTATGGTGAAAAGTGTGTGCCGGAATCTTGCCAAAAGAAAATGGGAGGCTTGAGGGAAGACAGGTGAAGATCCTGGACCACAGTGAGGAGAAGGAACTCTATCTTGGGAACAGTATGGGGTGGGTGAATCAGAATTCTTTGGAGACTCAGTTGTGTTTTTCTGGAAACTGTCTTAGGAGAGGATGTTTTGCTGAGAACACTGCTGGCGTTTTTCTGGAAGCAGCCTGGAAAGGGGGCATGTGATGTTTTGCTAGTGTGATATTTATTGGGTTATAAGTATAACCCAACAGACAGTGGACAGTGTTGTATGGTATGGGTTCACCTTGCCATTCGTTGCAGGTCATTGTTGGTCTTTGTTGATGACGCTTTGTGGTGTTGGTTCACCTTGCTGCTCTTTGCTGGTTATTGTTTGTTACGACTTCACAGAGAGGAACACCACCACCAAAGAACTTCTGGTGGTTCCAGCAGCTTCTTACAACGTTCTCGGACTCCGGCCAAGGGCAGAGCCACTTCCATTGCCAATTCTCAAATGGTGTTTGAGAGTGGATTGAGCTGCTGAGTCACGTGAACTAAACTGTTGATATCCTGACAATGCAGACTAGATTTACTCCAAAGATCTATTTTTAAATATGTCCATACCTTTGCCCTATTAACCTTTCCTTTTCACTACCTCTGGTGGGTGGTAGGCTAGAAGGGAGGTTAAAATACTTAAGAACATTATTAAAAGTAGGTTTTGAAAACTATAAGCCCACAGGTGGGAGAGGGAAGAGGAATTCAGGTAGAGGGCTTCGAGTTCTCTGCGGTGGCGGGATGAGGGCTTAGTGTGTGCAAAGCCTCAGATTCAGCCCTGAGCCCTAGAAAACAAAACAGAACCAACAAATCAAACAGTGGGCTGAAATGGGGCAACCCTGAGAAGCTCACAGGCCAGAGAGGAGCCACACAGTAGTGCCCCATGGCAACATCCAGAGAGCTACAACACTTGCTAACATGTGGGCTGGTGAGATGGTTCAGTGGACAAGAACACTGTAAAGGACTCAGCTTCAAGTCTCAGCACCCACATAGTAGCTCATAACCATCCACGACTTCAGTTCCAGGGCATCTGGTGCCTTTTCCTGGCCTCCACAGGTACCAGGCATGCCAGCCTTCTGCTTATTTGTACAAGTAAAATAAAAATCCTCAAAGAACAACAAACAAGCAAAAAATCCAACCAACTAACCAACCAACCAATCAAACAAACAAAAAACAGCCAGTCAGCCGGCCAGCCAACCAACCAACCAACCAATCAGCCAGTCAGCAGGCCAGCCAACCAACCAACCAATCAGCCAGTCAGCAGGCCAGCCAACCAACCAACCAAACAAAAACCAGCCAGAAACTGGGCAGTGGTGGTGCACGCCTTTAATCCCAGGATTTGGGAGGCAGAGGCAGGCAGATTTCTGAGTTTGAAGCCAGCCTGGTCTACAGAGCAAATTCCAGGACAGCTGGGGCTACACAGAGAAACCCTGTTTCAAAAAAACAAAAAACAAACAAAAACGAACAAACAAAAATCCAACCAGATATGGTGGTACATGCCTGTTAATCTCAGAATTTGGGAGGATCAGAAGTGTAAGGTTAGCCTGGGCTACATGAGACCCTGTCTTCATTCCTAGCTTTTCTTAAAACCACAAAATAACCCAAGAATATCTAATAACGTAAGAGAAATACTCAAATCCTTGGAAACTAAACAATGTATTTCTAAATCATTTCTGAGTCAAGAAGGGAGTCTAAAGAGATGTTAGCCACACTGAAAAGAAGTTAGCCACACTGAAGAGATGTTAGCCAAACTGGCTGAACAAGTTCCATATTATTCCATCATTAGTGGGACGCTGCTGCTGCCGCCGTGTGGTGGAGGAAGCTGCTAGACTGACTACTAGCCCCCCAAAAGGTCTCACATCAATCATCTGACCCCCCCACCTCAAGAATCCAGGAAAGATAAAAAATCCCACAGCAAGCAGAAGAAACAATGAAGCTAAGAAGGGAACCCCCTCCCCCACAAGAGTAAAAACAGAATAAGAAATAAGCAGGAAGGGGAGGGAGGTGGCTCATGGGTAGAGCTTTGCTGGCATGTGTGAAGATGACAGAACACACACACACACACACACACACACACACACACACACACACGAGGCTGTGTGCAGTGGAGACACTCTGGCATTGAGAGCAGGGTATACATGTCCAGTTCCAGAAATGATGTCACCTCATCAACCCTCACCTTAGACTTATCCTATTCCACGGGCAGAATGTCTGCAGGAGAAAAAAAAAATGGAATTCACATAGTATTATAAAGAGTGGAAGGACTGAACATTGGTGGTGCATGCCTTTAAGCCCAGCACTCGAGGCGGAGGCGGAGGCGGAGGCGGAGGCGGGAGGCAGGTGAATCTTTGTGAGTTCAAGGCCAGCCCAGTCTACAAATCTAGTTCCAGGACAACCAGGACTTTGTTGTTGTTGTTGCTGTTTGTTTTTATTTTTATTTTTTATTTTTTGGGTTTTTTTTTTTTTTGAGACATGGTTTCTCTGTGTAGCACTGGCTGTCCTGGAACTCACTCCGTAGACCAGGCTGGCCTCGAACTCAGAAATCCACCTGCCTCTGCTTCCCAAATGCTGGGATTAAAGGCAAGCACCACCACTGCCCAGCTCAGCCAGTACTTTGTTAGATAGAGGAATCTTGTCTCCAAAAAAACCAAACCAAGAAGAAGGGAGGGAGGGGGAGAGGGAGGGGGAGAGGGAGGGGGAGAGGAGGGGAAGAGAGAGAGAGAGAGAGAGAGAGAGAGAGAGAGAGAGAGAGAATGAGAATATTAATGAAATAAGGAGCTGATAGCTTGAAAAATCAGTAAATTTGTGGTAAGACTGACAAACTTTTAAAAAAGCTTCATTTAAAAGAAAAAAAAAAGACCAACAAACTTCAAAAGGGGAAAGGGGGCTGGAGAGATAACTGAGGACTCAGTGGCTGTGTGTAGACTTCTCCTCCAGAGGACTGGAGTGGCTCAACTATCGGTAACTTCAACCCTACAGGATCTGGCATCTCAACACATACATACGTAATTTTAGAGATTCAAAACTGGGCCAAGGAGATGGCTCAGCATGTGAAGGGTCTTGCTGCCAAGCCTCATGACCTGAGCTCAATCCCCAGAACCCACACAGTTAAAGAACCAACTCCAGCAGGTTCTCCTTTGACATTCAGAGTCAGGTTGTGGCACACATACACTCATAACACAAATAAATAAATGTAATTGTAAATATATATATATATTGGGGCTGGTGAGATGGCTCAGTGGGTAAGAGCACCTGATTGCTCTTCCAAAGGTCCAGAGTTCAAATCCCAGCAACCACATGGTGGCTCATAACCATCTGTAATGAGATCTGACGCCCTCTTCTGGAGTGCCTGAAGACAGCTACAGTGTACTTACATATAATAAATAAATAAATAAATCATATATATATATATATATATATATATATATATATATATTTTGTACTGAGGGTGGTGGCAGGGTGGCAGCCGCCTTTAATCTAAGCACTTAGGAGGCAGAGGCAGGCGGATCTCTATGAGTTTGAAGACACCCTGGTCTACACAGAGAAATTCTGTCTCAAACCAAACCAAAATTGCACTGGACAGGGTGGTGCATGCTTTAAATCCCAGTGCTTGGGAGGCAAAAACTGTAGAGTTCAGGAAAAAACTGGGAGCTTTCAGAAGCTAGAAGAGGTTGAGCTGGATTCCTCCCTAGAGTCTTTGCAGGAGACATTGTCCTCTCAGCACCTTTCTTTTGGCTTATTTATGCTATGATTTGTGGCCTCCAAGGCCGGAAGGAAAATCTTATTGTTTTAAGCCATTGTTATGTTAATTTGTTACAGCAGTCGCAGGAAGCTCATACCCTGTGAACAACTCTGCACCCATAAATTGGTGTCTTAAGTAAAATAAAATTATCCCTTAAAAGACACAAACCACCAAAATTCATCTCATATGAAACCGCTCATTTGAATAGCCCTGTAACTATTAAGAAACTTGAACTTGTAATAAAAACCGTCCCTTCTGTCCCTTCAATATTTTTAGATCCAGATGGTTTTTACTGGAGAGACTGCTAAGTATTTAAAGAAGAATTAAATTCTCTGTATAATTTTTCCAGGAAACAGAAATAAGATATTATTTCTTAATTAATCTTATGAAAGTAATATTACTCTTTACACCAGAAGCAGATGAAAACGGTACAAAACAGAAACAATTAAAGATAAATATCCTTCATGAATATAGTCTCAAAAATCCTTAGAAAATAGTAGCAAATAGAATTTAGTAATACAGGTCTGCAGAGAAGGCTCAGCAGGGAAGAATGCCTGCTGCTCTTCCGGAGAACCTGGGTTTTGTTCCCAGAACCACAGTGAGCGGTAGTAATTCCAGCTCCAGTAAAAAAAAAAAAAAAAAAATGGCGCCCCCGTTTGGCCTCTGTGGGCAGCACACAATCATGCGCATAGATACATAAAGAAAAAAATTAAAGATTTTAGCAATATTTTAAAAGAACTATACACCATAACTAAGTGGGATTTATTCATGGATGCAAAGCAGGTTCAATATTCAACACTCACCAATTCACCATATTAACAAAATCCACATGATTATAACTGATATGCAAAAGACATATAAAATCTAACATGCCCCTTTAATGCATCTTTAAAAACCTTTTAGAACACAGATACAAAGGGGAAGAAAGCTCAACTTGGTAAGAGCACCTATGGAAGAAATCATCAGTGTCCTTATTTCATGGCATAAGACTGAATAACACATTACCTTTATACACCATAGAGCTGGATTCTCCAATCAGTGTAACTAAAAAGATGGGAAAATGGGTGGTGTGATGGTGTGTATATGGTTGGCTCGGGGAGTGGCACTACTAGGAGGTGTGGCCCTGTGGAATAGGCGTGTCACTGTGGGCATGGGCGATTAGACCCTTTTCCTAGCTGCCTGGAGGCCAGTATTCTGCTCGTAGCTGTCTTAGTCAGGGTTTCTATTCCTGCACGAACATCATGACCAAGAAGCAAGTTGGGGAGGAAAGGGTTTGTTCAGCTTACAATTCCATACTGGTGTTGATCACCAAAGGATGCAGGACTGGAACTCAAGCAGGTCAGAAAGCAGGATGCAGAGGCCATGGAGGGATGTTCTTTACTGGTTTGCTTCCCCTGGCTTGCTCAGCTTGCTCTTATAGAACCCAAGACTACCAGCCCAGGGATGGTCCCACCCACAAGAGGCCTTTCCCCCTTGACCACTAATTGAGAAACTACCTTACAACTGGATCTCATGTAGGCATTTCCTCAACTAAAGCTTCTTTCTCTGTGATAACTCCAGCTGTGTCAAGTTGACACAAAACTAGCCAGTACAGCAGCCTTCAGATGAAGATGTAGAACTCTCAGCTCCTCCTGCACCATGCTTGCCTGGATGCTGCTATACTTCCCACCTTGATGACAATGGACTGAACCTCTGAACCTGTAAGCCAGCCCCAAAAGTTGTTCTTATAAGAGTTGCCTTGGTCATGGTGCCTGTTCACAGCAGTAAAATCCTAACTAAGACAGATGGCGTACAGGATGTAAATGGAGAAGCAAAACCACCTTCGTTTGCAGATGACATCTTCTACATAGAGCATCTCAGGCAACCTACAAAACAAGACACTGCCTCAGAATAAGCAGCGGGCTTATCAAAGTCTCAAGAAACACAAAGGTTAATATCATTTCCATATACTGTATTCCCGTAATGACTACATGGACACCAAAATCCAAAATATTATCTGTAACCACTAAGAAATAGAAATATTCAGCCTGTGAGAGATGGCTCTGTGGGTAAAGGCACTTGCTGCGAAGAGAGATGACCTGAGTTGCATCACCAGGACCCACATCGTGGAAACAGAGAAATGACTTACTTCCACAGGTTGTTCTCTGGCCCAAACACACACACACACACACACACACACACACACACACAAACACACACACACACATGTTCATTATCTCTCTAGATAACTAAATAAATATAATGTAAATTTTTAATTTTTTTAAAGATTTATTAAAATTTGCACTTGGGAAGCAGAGGCAAGTGGATCTCTGAGTTCAAGGCCAGCCTGGTCTATAGAGTGAGTTCCAGGACAGTCAGAGTTCCACAAAGAAACTTGGTTTCAAAAAAACCAAAATATTTTATTTGCCTGTATGTATGTATGTGCACCATGTGTATGCTTGGTGCCCAAAGAGATCAGGAGATGATGTCAGATCCTCTGGATCTGAACTCACAAATGATTGTGAGCCATTGTGGGCGCTGGGAACTGAACCTGGGTCCTCTGCAAGAGCATCGTGACCTCTTAACCAATGAATCATCTTTTCAGTCCCATATACAAAAACATAAAAAGAAAAGAAAAATTTGAGACGTACTGTCTTTCTGGATTTGAAAACTCAAAAGAGTAAGTTCTGGAACTGATAGATACATTTAATATAATTCCAGCTGGGTGTGGTGTTCAATCTCAACACTCAGGAGGCAGAGGTGTGTGCCTATGTGAGACCAACCTGGTCCATAAAACACGTTCCAAGCAAGCCATGGCTACATAGTGAGATCTTGTCTCAAAAAAACACAAACCAACTAACACCAACAGGAACAGTAAATTTCCCCTTTTCTGACTCATCTACTCCAGATCTGGTGAAGTTTACAGTTTTAAACCACATTCAGTCACATCTTTTCCTTGACACATGGATACATTTGTGAATCTCTTAGTTTACACAAGCAACTTCTGTCTATGTATGATGTAAACGGCTGCCTTTTGGTCACATCTTGGACCTATTGTCCACTTAGAGACAGTCTCAAGATTTGGACAATTTCAGCAGCGTCATTAAAATGAAGCTGCCTCCCAAGAGTCTGTTCTAGTGTTTACCACCTGTCTGAGGTCTCCCAGCTCCCAGCTGTCCCCACTCACTTCCCATCTCAGGATCCACAGTCGTGATGATGGCCACACAGGTGGGGAGGCAGAGTCCTGGGTGGCACCAATGGGCTTTGATATAACTAATAAGAAACAACTGCTAGGCCTATCAAAGACAGATGGGAGTCTGTACTCCCAAAGGACTATAGAGTTCATGGAGATGGTTTTTTTTGTTTTGTTTTGTTTTGTTTCCAGATTAGGTTTCATGGATGTCCCAGAACTCACTCTTTAGACCAGGATGGCTTTGAATTTACAGAGCTCCACCTGCTTCTGCCTCTAACGCTGTGTTGGGATAAAAGGCGAGCGCCAGCCACTACGGCTGGACCTCGTGAGGGTGTACTTAAAGCTCTTTGCTAGTGTAGGTGCTAGGGAGGAATGCAGGGCTGCCCAAAGCTCCATGAAGAAGCCGGAGGAGAGGGAGCGTTTTCGTTGGGGATGAGGTTGCAGAGTGCTTCAAGAGTGTATGGAGCCGGGCGTGGTGGCGCACGCCTTTAATCCCAGCACTCGGGAGGCAGAGGCAGGCNGATTTCTGAGTTCAAGGCCAGCCTGGTCTACAGAGTGAGTTCCAGGACAGCCAGGGCTATACAGAGAAACCCTGTCTCGAGAAACCAAAAAAAAAAAAAAGAGTGTATGGAAACAAAAGTGTAACTTTAATTTTGTCAAAGTCTACTTTTAATGATGGTTCTTAAATGCTTTAACCTCCCTTTGTAGCCCACCACCCACCAGAGGTAGTAGAAAAGAAAGGATTCGGGGGGGGGGAGTGGACCTGTTTAGAAATGGTTCTTTGGAGCAACTCCCATCTGTGTTGTCTGGAAATCAGCAGTTCAGTTCACAGGTCCCAAGCGGGGCAGCTTGATCCACTGGCAAACATTTCACAGATACACCAGCAGTCCAGTTCAGTAGAGATGGGATAGAAACACGGATCAGCAGCGGTGGCACGACTTAGCAGGGACAGCGAGGCCTCAGCCTCAGCTCAAGTCAGCAGGAGGGAGCAGGGCCAACAGGGATGCCAGGAAAAGTTCAACTGTGCCTCTCTCAGCAAAGTGAAGATCAGTGACGAGGAGAGACCCGTGAGCTTTGCACCGCTAGATCTGTGAGCAAGCCGAGCTCAACCTCTGACACTGTCCCTTGAGTTCTATTTATAGCCTCCAAACATCTCGTGTCCCGCTCAGCATGCATATATGTCCCAGCTGACATCACTCTGCCAATCAGCCTGAGTCCGCAGAAGCAGCAAGAAACTGCAGCACGCCACCGGGAACTTTTGGTGCATTTCCCTCAATGGAGTCCCAACAAATGGAGCTCAGCTATTCGATGTACGGCAGACCAATACACATATGTCATTAGCGAGAGTCCTCCATCACATGTCCTTTCATGTGCTTGCTTTAGCAGAATAGCCTTTCTCCTGTGAAACGTTTTCTTCAGTGACACGTTCCTTCAAAAGTCTGCTTTAGCCTTTCACCTGTGTCCACACCAGGAAAGCACTCCTTAGACGTACGTGTTGGCTCCAGCAAAACACCATCCGACGCAACTTACTTTCCAAAGCGCTCTTAAGAATCCACTTCACAGGCTGGACAGATGGCTCAGCAGTTAAGAGTACTGACTGCTCTTCCAGAGATCCTGAGTTCAATTCCCAGCAACCTCATGGTGGCTCACAACCATCTGTCATGGGATCCGATGCCCTCTTCTGGTGTGTCTGAAGACAAGACAGTGTACTAACGTGCGTTACACGTTAACTAGTAATCTAGTACACTAGATTTTATTTATTCTTAAATAAAATCTTATTTTAAAATGCACTTCATAAAAGAGGATGGTGCGTTATCAACTTTTCTGGTCACTCTGGTGAAAATACCAGGTGGAACAACTTGGAACAGGGATGTGCTGCTTCGGGTCACAGTTTCAGGGGACACAGTGTGCCACAGAGGGGAAGGTATGGCGGCTGGAGAGGCTTGGTGAGTGGTGGCAGTGTGTAGTGGAGACCCTCACATCTTGGTGAATCAGAAGTAGAGAGCTCCTGCTGAAGGCGGGTCTAAGCCTCAAAGGCCTGTCACTCACAGCCACGCCTTCTCTGCCAACCATGCCTTCTGTCCTAAAGCTCCACAACCTTCTAAAACAGCTGCCATCTAGGGACCAAGTGTTTCAGTTACATAAGCAGTGGGGGACATTTCACACTCAGACCATAACAGGCGGGTTGAATTGCTACTCCTCTCAAAGGCACGTTCAAGTACAAACCTCAGAACTTTAGAACATGACTTTTTTTAATGGGCTTGTTGTATATATGAATAATTAGAAGGTTATTTGGGGCTGGAGATTTAGCTCATAGGGGAAAGAGTATTGACTGCTCCTCCAAAAGACCCAGGTTCGATTCCCAGCACCCATACAGTGCCTCACAACTATCTGTAACTCCAGTTCTAGGGGATGTGATGCCTTTTTTTTGGCTTCCTCAGGTACCAGGAATGCACATGGCACACAGACAGAGACATTCAAGAAAAACACTCATAAGCATAAAAAGTAAAATAAGATTATAGTGAAGAAGAATGGGTTTCAATCCAATGGAATGCCTGACCTTTTAAGAAAAGGAGACTAAGGCTGGAGAGATGGCTGAGTAGATGAGAGTACTTCCGGCGCTTGCAGAGGAACCCACTCTAGTTTCTAGCACTAAGATTAGGTGGTGCACAACCATTTATAACTCCAGTCCAGGGGATCCAACACCCAATTCTGGACTCCACTGGTACCTGTACTCATATGCGTGTGTGCGCGCACGCACACACACACACACACACACACACACACAGACACTTAAAAATAAAAACAAATCTTTAAAAAAAGAAGAGGGGAATCTGAAGTCGGAGACAGAAACAGAATTCTTTGCCCACTGAATACAGAGAAATAGAGACATAAAGAGACGGAAGGAGACAAAGATGGTTGGGTACAGTGGTGCACACCGCAGCACTCAGGAGGCAGAGGCAGGAGGATCTCTGTGACTCTGAGGCCATCCTGGTCTACAAAGTGGGTTCCAGAACAGCCAGGGCTACATATAGAAACCCTGTCTTGAAAAAGAAAGGAAGAAAGGAAGGAAGGGAGGGTGGGAGGGAGGAAGGAAGGAAGGAAGGGGACAGAGTCAAGGAGTGCCTGGGCCTGGTATGTACTATGATAGATGAAGAAAAAGCCCCATCAAGAGGACGACTAGGGTCTTTCACCTGCTAACTTACCAAACTGTTATCTTGTTGGTTTTTTTTTAAAGAAAGATCTTTCTTTCTTTTTTTCTTTTTAAATTTTATTTATTATATATAAGTTCACTGTAGCTGTCTTCAGACATGCCAGAAGAGGGCGTCAGATCTCATTACAGGTGGTTGTGAGCCACTGTGTGGTTGCTGGGATCTGAACTCAGGACCTTTGGAAGAGCAGTCAGCGCTCTTAGCCACTGAGCCATCTCACCAGCCCCTATTATCTTGTTTTAAGTCACCTACTTTCTTTCTGCTTTCCAGGGAATTGGTTTTCAGGTATAGAGGCAGAGATGTGAGACATAAATAATATATCCCGTGCACAGCTCTGTACTTAAGGATAACTCTGTGTGAGGCAGGGGCATGGCCTCAAGCAGCGTGATGAATCTAGAGATAAGGACAATGCTATGGATGCATGTAAGATATCTGCTCCCAGGGTTGGAGAGATGGCTCAATGGTTAAGAGCACTGATTGTTCTTCTGAAGGTCTTGAGTTCAAATCCCAGCAACCACATGGTGGCTCACAACCATCCGTAGTAAGATCTGATGACCTCTTCTGGGGTGTCTGAAGACAGCAACAGTGTGATGGAGGCCCCTGGGAGATCAAGGCCCTCGCAATCATCTGAGCACAGCTCATGTGAACTCACTGAAGCAACAAGCAGAAGGCCGGGGGAGCACCAGGTCCGGTACATAAATACTATAAGAAAAAGGAGGAAAAGGCTCGTGCTTTACAAGGAGGAGCTGGGATGTAGTGCCCGTCGGTGGACTTCTTACCTGGGTGTGCACTGGGTTTGACCTCAGCTCTTCACAAACTGAGTGTGAAGCTGGGTAGCACACACCCATAATCTCAGCTCTCAGGAGGTGTAGGCAGAGAGACTAGAAGAGAGGATTTCCAAGGAGATATATCCTCTACTGTACGCGTGTTCTGCCCAGCACTATCCCAGAGTTCCGATGGTTGAGTCTCCTCCTATTCCATCATTGCTAAGGTAGTGGTGGCTGCTCCGTTCATAGAATCCACCATCCCAGCTACAGATGAGAAGGTCCAGGGGATAGCTCCATCCTGTGGTGCTTGCTTCTGAGTTTAATCTGAAGAGTGCAGAAGGGCACAGGACCCTTGGCAGAATGCCTGGGAGTCAGCCCATACGGAGACAGTATAATAGGAGAAAATGAACGCTGAAGATAGCATCTCTCAGGAAGTAATGGGAGCAGCAGACTGTCCAGCCGGAATAACAGGTACAAAACAGAACTTGGAAGGGTTCTGGGAGAGAACACGCTAGCCACATTTAGAGCGGAGGAAGCTGGGGCTGAGGGGAATAAGAAGCGGGATTCTCTAGGATGCAGATCCTGACCAGCCGCATAGCGCTGCCACTAACAGTGTTCTAAGTCTGATGAACTGAGTTCAGTCCCCAGAACTCACATGCTAAGTGGGTCACACACACTCACACCGAACAGACAAACAAATAACACATGTAAACTTTTAAAAATGTTTTTAAAAACCAGTGGTGGCGCATGCCTTTAATCCTAGCACTCTGTAGGCAGAGGCTGGTGAATCTCTGTGAGTTGAGGCCAGCCTGGTCTACCAGGACAGCCAGGGCTACAGAGAAACCTTGTTTCAAAGCAACAGAAGCAACAAACAATAACAATAACAAATGTAAAGAAACAAAACCCAACCCACCAAAAAGCTTTGGAAAAGGCAGAAGAATAAGGATGGTGATCCATGGGAGAACATTCTTAGAATGTTTGACACCACCTGCCCACTGCGTTTCCTGAGATGCCAGTGTTACCACAACCATCCTTCCACCATATCCTATCTATACTCAATGCCATAAGCCACTGTGATAATTTGTATATGCTTGGCCCAGGGTGTGGCCTTGTAGGAATAGGTGTGTCACTGTTGGTATGGGCTTTAAGACCCTCCTCCTAGCAGCCTGGAAGCCAATATTCTGCTAGCTGCCTTCAGATGAAGATGTAGAACTCTCAGCTCTGCCTGCATCATGCCTGCCTAGATGCTGCCATGCTCCTGCCTTGATGATGATGATGGGCTGAACCTCTGAACCTGTACGCCAGCCCCAATTAAATGCTGTCCTTTATAAAGACTTGTCATGGTCACGGTGTCTGTCCACAGCAGTAAAACCCTAACTAAGACAGCCACTTGGGTCAGTCATTAAGCTGGTTTACTCAGGTTATCTTGTGAACATAATAATAATAAAAAAAGACTTATTAAATCCATGTGATTTGACCAATGAAAAGGTAGTGGGAGCTTTAGGAGATACAAGAAAATCTTTTAATTAAACTAGACAATGGCCATTAGACCAGCAATTAGTGTCACTTGCTTTGCAAATGAATCGTTAGTACGAAATATTACTAATAATATCACTTATAATTATTACTAATAATATTACCATATATATTACTAGTAGTACTAATATTCATATTAGTATTCCCTCTCTTCTCTTCCTCCTCCACTTCCTCCTCTTCTCCTCTGCTTCCTCCTTTCTCTCCCCACCTCCTCTAATTCTGGGGATGGCATCCAGAGCCTCATACACAATAAACAAGTATTCTGCCGCTGAGAGTCACCCATCCCTTATTACCTATTGCAGCAAATGCAGGAAGTGTAGAAACTTATTCTTCATACTTGCTGCACAACCACTATTATCAATCAGGAGCCACGCAGAGCTGCACACAGTGAACTTGAGTGTCTGCCCTTCAGGAGCTTGGGTCCTCGTGCAGCAGCTTCATGCCATAGACCACTGGCAACTGGAAAGTGCCACGCCTGCTTCCTCTCACAGGCAGGAAGGGAACATCCACTAGAACTCAGGTCAAACTGTCAGAGAGAATAAACAATGAATTCTTGGGTCTGGAGGGGTGCGACATTTAAGAGCACCTGTTGCTCTTCTAGAGGACCCAGGTTTGGATCCCTGGTGGCTAGCAGTTGTCTGTAACTCTTATTCCCAGGGTTCTGACACCCACTTCTAGCCTCTGAGGGCAGTGTATGCACACAGTGCACATACATGCATGCAAGGAAAATACCCGTATGCATGAGATAAATATAAGTCACTCTTTTAAAAATCAATCTTCAGCCGGGTGTGGTGGCGCACGCCTTTAGTCCCAGCACTCGGGAGGCAGAGGCAGGCGAATTTCTGAGTTCAAGGTCAGTCTGGTCTACAGAGTGAGTTCCAGGACAGCCAGGGCGATACAGAGAAACCCTGTCTCCGAAAAAAAAAAAAAATCAATCTTCAGTGGGACGGGATAGGGAGTTTCCGGAGGGAAAACCAGGAAAGGGGATAACATTCGAAATGTAAATAAAGAAAATATCCAAGAAAAGAAAAGAAAAGAAAAAACATCCAAAAAACAAACAAAAACAAAATCAGTTTTCATGTTCACTGTGTGTCTGCAAGGGACGATAGCATGGTGGAAGGGGAGAGACCTGAATCCTGTTCAGAGTCCTGGTTTATTTAGCTTTCCCAACCTCATCTTAAGTCTTGAGATGATAATAGCAAGAACCATGTAAATTCTCACCTATGGTACAATAGCCATTCTTACTATCCTTAGCTGGTTTTTAAAGATGAGAAACTTAGCCCCAGATTTGGGTGGCGGACGCCTTCAATCCCAGCACTCAGGAGGCAGAGGCAGGTAGATCTCTGTGAGTCCCCAGGACAGCCAGAGCTACATAGTGAGTTGCAGGACAGCTACCTAGTGACACCCTGTTACAAACAAACAAACAAACAAACAAACAAACAAACAAAAAAGATGAGAAACTTGAGTCAGAGATGAAAAGTGGCTTTCTAAAGATGGCAAAGTGATGGTTGTTGGCACAACAGAAACTTTACCAATTCCACTTCATGTTCTTGATCCAATTTCGCACCACAGCCTGGCATGAGACCCAAAAGTAATGACTTAGAATTACAGAAAAGCATGCTCCCAGAAGGATGCAGGAACCTTAACCTTGCGAAGATAGCCTGAAGGGACCAGGGAAAAGGTGGTGTCTTGGAAGGTGTACTCCCAGGTAAGAAAGATTCAATAAAAGCAACCACTTGCAGCAGCTGGCTACGAACAGGCTCACCCGCGGCCACACAGTGACCCCTGCCGGCCGCGATAGGAAAAGCGGCTCCCAGTTTCACTTCTGAAGGTCTGAAGTCCTCGGTTCCCGCTGGGCACCAGAAGAAGGCCAGAGCTGAGAGCTCTTCGCCATGGTCCTCACCCGAGCACCTCCCAGACCTCCCCTTGCCTCTGTCCTTATCTTGTTGAGGCTAGCTGCTCCCGCTTCACATCAGGTGCTGCCAACTGGCAGAGGCAAGGGAGCTTCCAGGGCTGAATCCCAGCTTCAGAGTGAAGGAACACAGGTGATGAAATGTCAAGTTCTTTCTCACTTCCAGAACCCCCCCCCCCC
>NC_034603.1:63650792-63658637 GCF_900095145.1 Mus pahari
ACACACACACACACACACACACACACACACATATTTCTGGAGACTGGGCTTGCCGCTTAGTAAAGTGCTTACCCACTACACATAAGGTTCTGTCCCAGGAACCACACAAAAGCAGCTGTTATGATGCACACCTGTAGGTAATCCCATGATCCTGACCCCAGGAGCTAGAGGCAGGAAGGAGGGTCCGAAGTTCCCAGTCGTCTTCTGTCAGAGTGAGTTCAAAGCTAGCCTAAATTACACGAGACCCTGAGGTGGTGGAGGGAAAAAAAGGAAGAAGGGAGGGAGGAGGGAGGGAGAGAAGGGGGAGAGAGAGGGAGAGAGGAGAGAGAGAGAGAGAGAGAGAGAGACAGACAGACAGACTTGGAGGGCAGGAAACTACATTTCAGCCTAAACATGGGAAAGTGTGATTGACACACTCTGTGGACATTCAGGGGACATTCTAGGGCCTGTGTAGTAACTCCGAATCAGTAAATAACAGAAAACAGCCCACTAGCAATCTAGAGATGTGGGAGGGGAAGGGTCTCTAGCATCCTGTGTAGGTTGCAACCCACCTATAATCCCAGCACTCAAGAGACAAAGGCCAGTGGATCTCTGAGTTTGAGGTCAGCTTGGTGTATAGAGAAAGTTCCAAGACACCCAAGGCTACAGAGAAACCTTGTCTTGAAAACAAACCAAAACAAAACGAAACAAAATGGAAAAAACTAAAGACAAAGAGGTCAGGTGTGGTGGGGCACGCCTTTAATCCCAGTACTCTGGAGCCATACGCAGGTAGATCTCTGTGAGTTCAAGGCCAGCCTGGTCTGACAGGGATACATAAAGAGACCTAACCGTAACAACAAAGACACCAGCCTTCTTAGAAACTCAGATTTATTTAGGAGGAAAGACTTTAGACACCACTGATAAGCTTCAGAAAGTAGCAAGACATCTGCAAAAAATATGTATTGCCATCAGATCTGTTACCTTCTCCCCAAGTCAAGAATGTTAAATCATAGGACTTCTTTTTTATTTATTTATTTGGGGGGGGGATGTCAGTAGTGATAAAGGGTCTCATTGTATGGCCCTGGGCAACCTCAGACTTATAGAGATCTGCCTGCCTCTGCCTTCTGAGTGCTGCGATTCAAGGCACAAGAGCTTTAAATTTATTTTTAACCTTTAATATGGCTATTGATCATAAATGCTTTCAAACAAAAAGCGTAAGTAAGAGCAGTGTGGTTTCCTCAATAAAATTATAAATACAACGAAGTTTGGGAAACCGTGACAACAAAACCTGCTATGTATGTATATGTAAGTGGGTGTATGTACATATTCACGAGCTTGTGTGGGTACACCTGATGAGTGTGTGTGTGTGTGTGTGTGTGTGTGTGTGTGTGTGTGTGTGTATTAGTCAGACTGACCTGGGGTGTATCCCTCAAGCATTCTATATCTTATGTATTAGGGCAGAGGCCTTCATTTGGAGCTGTTGGCTTAGGAGAACCCTTGTCTCCACTTTCCAAATGCTGGGATTACAGGAGGGCAGTCACACCTGCTCAGTCCTTACTCTTTTGTAGTCTTTTTTTTTTTTTTTTTAAAGATTTATTTATTTATTTTATTTATGTGAGTACACTGTAGCTGTCTTCAGACACACCAGAAGAGGGCATCAGATCTTATTGCAGATGGTTGTGAGCCACCATGTGGTTGCTAAAAATTGAAATCAGGACCTCTGGAAGAGCAGTTAGTGCCCTTAACCGCTGAGCCATCTCTCCAGCCCCTCTTTTGTAGTCTTTACCCACAAACCCATCTCCCCAGCCATATGAGAACAGAGAGCTAGAGATGAGGAAAACAGCAACATTTTCCCCTGCTTTTTTTCTTATTGAGATTCAACTCATAGCCACCCTGGTTATCCTGGAACGAGCTCTGTGTGGTCCTGGCTTCAAACTCACAGAGATCTGCTGGCCTCTGCCTTGGGAGTGCTGGGATTTAAGGGTGTGCCCCCCCTCCTGAGTTGCTTTTTGACCAAAATGCTGTGTAGCTTAGACTGGTTTCAAACTCACCACCCTCCTTTCAGTCTCCCAAGTCCAGGGCTTACAAGCACGTGCTACACAGCTAGATTAAATTCCAAAATATTCTCACCATCCAAAAAGAAATCCCACACCTGTTAGCAGAAACTGTACATTCATCCCTTCCCCAAGTCCTTGACAACCATAAATCTTGGTGAGTGTGTCTGACTAGATAGGTGATAGAAATAAAATCGTACTGTAAATATCTATTCAGGACTGGCTTCTTTCACTTAGCGCAATGTTTTCAAGGTTCATCCATATTATAGTGTACATTGGAACTCCCATTCTTTTTTAAAATTAGTTTTTGATAATTTATAATTTTCATTATCCATTTATTTGTGGGGAGGGCATGTGTATGCCACACAGCATACGTGGAAGTCAGAGGACAATTTGCAGGAGTTGGATCTCTCCCTCCATCACGTGAGTCTTGGAGATGGAAGTCAAATCATCCTCCTTGGTAGCAAGCACCTTTATCCACTGAGCCATCTCACTGGTCCTCCATTCCTTCTTGCAACAGAGTAATCCTCCATTTCGTGGACAGGTCATATTTTGTTCATCCACTAATCACTTGGGCTCTTCCCATCTCTAGATTATAGTTAATAAAGCTTCTATGAATGTCCACATACAACTTCTAGAAAGATTTATTTAAATTTTTTTAATTTGTGTGTGGGTGGGTGTAGGCATGTGTGCCATGTGTGCAGAAGCTGTTGGAGGAGAGAGAAGGGCTTCAGAATCTTCCAAGCTATCACTGGAGTGGGACGCAAGCTTTCTGACACAGGTGCCGGGACCCAAACTTCTCTGGAAGAGCAGCAGGTGCTCTTAACCGTGAAGTGATCTCCGCATCCCCGTGTGCGTGCATGCAGCTTATCTCTGCATCCCCATGCGCGTGCATGCAGCTTATCTCCGCATCCCCCATGCGCGTGCATGCAGCTTATCTCCGCATCCCCATGCGCGTGCATGCAGCTTATCTCCGCATCCCCATGCGCGTGCATGCAGCTTTCCATGCTCCTGGGCGCCTAGGAGTGACAATGCTTATGGTTTTTTTTTTTTTGTAAGATTTCTAGACAAAGCCTTGCAATGTTTTTCTGATTGGCCCCCTGCCTCTGAAGTGGAGTGCACCATCTTACTCAGCTTATGTTGCGCGAAGGGGTGACAGGCACAGGCACGCAGAGATTCCTCCATTTTGTATTCTTGCTGAGGTCATTTTAGACTTGACTAGAATTCGATCTCCTTGATGAGAAGTCCCATGGAAAATTACCCAGCTCTTTTCTAGGAACCGAGATCACGAAGCCAGCGAACGTACCTTAGCGTCTGTTAATCTACCTGGTTGTGCAGGACCCCCTCCCCCACAGCTGCCAATCCAGAGCCCAGGATCTGGTTTTTCCTTCAAAAATCCCTTGCTCTGGCCACTTGGTGCTACGCTTACTTGGATCCGGAATACTCAGGCATAGTCCCAGCCGTAATAAAGACTTTCCGTTGGCTATGCTGTGTCTGAGTGGTCATTCCCTGTAACAGGAGGGCCTGGACACACACACATTTAAATTCTGGTGACATCTTTCCTTTAGATGCTTGTTTCTGACATCGCGTCGAGGAAACCACAGGCTAATTCAAGGCTCTGAAGGTTTGTGCCTATGCTTTCTTTTCAGAGTTTCATAGTTCTATTCCTTACATTTAGAACGTTGATCCATTTTGAGTTAACTTTTGTAGATGACGGGAGAATGGAACCCAAATTCATTCTCATATAAACAGTTGAGTTCCCCAGCACCATTTGTTGGGAAAACAAACAAACAAAACTTCATTGAGGGCTGGTGAGATGGCTCAGTGGGTAAGAGCACCCGATTGCTCTTCCAAAGGTCCTGAGTTCAAATCCCAGCAACCACATGGTGGCTCATAACCATCTGTAACAAGACCTGACACCCTCTTCTGGAGTGTCTGAAGACAGCTATGTGTGTAATTACATATAATAAATAAATAAAGCTTTAAAAAAAAAAAACCTTCATTGAATGGTTTTGACATTATGACCATAGACCTTAGATTCACTCCCAGACTCTCAGTCCTACTCCGTGTATCTCCATGTCCACGTCCTGATACCAGGACTGCACTACCGTGACGTTGTTTGGGAATGGGCTGTGTGAACTTTCCAACTTTGTCCTTCTTCTAAAAAGGCTGTAGGTAAGGCTAGTATGGTGGCATATACCTTTCGTCCCAGTTGTCAAGAGGTAGAGGCAGACAGATCTCTGTGAGTTTGAGGCCAGCTTTGTCTACATAGTAAATTCCAGGACCACTAGGGCTACATAGTATGATCCTGTTTCAAAATAAAAAAAGAAAGAAAGAAAGAAAGAAGAGAAAAGGACAAAAAACAGCTAGAAAATATCGGCTTTAACACTAACTTTTTTCTTTTCTTTCAATACCATGAGTATGTAATTGTTTCTTATATTAATCCCTCCACTGTTCTGTGTTAAAATCTTTGTGCTAGATGTGTATTGCAATTAAATGGCTCCAACGAATTAACGAGCTATAAATACAGGAGAGAATCTTGCACTTTGCTATATTGTGAGCTGTTATTGTTTTAAGCATGAAAACTGAAAAGGATCCTTTGAAGCTACATTATCTGGGTCCAAAATCTGTTCTGTTGTTCCCTAATGAAATGATCTGGGGCCAGTAACAACTTCTCCAGTTCCTAAGCAGTAGCAGTAGGACCCGGTAAAACATTAGCTTCATGGGGCTGTTGTGAGACTGGGTCTCTCAGGCCCAGTCCCATTGGTGATCTTGTCTACATTTAACAAGGGCTTAACTGGCCACTGGGACACTGTGGTGGGTCCTAGGTCAAGTCCAGCAGAAAGCAAGTTAGGGAGAGTCTGAAGCACACCTTTCTGCCCTGTTCACCTCATTCTGTTACTTCCTGTTCCCAGAGTCCTATTTCTGAACCAAAGCTACGTGGCAGCTCATCGGATCCAAATCAAGTTTCCTAACAATCACTGGGCAGAGATCCCTTGACTGCGAGCTGGCAGGGCTTTCTGAGCGCCGAGCACCCTCTAGTGTCTGTCCATGGTAACGCCGGCAAACAGGAAACCATCCCAAAGATCCACATTCCCGACAGAACTTTTTCCTTATCTTAGTCCAGCTTAGAGTTAAACTGCCTTCAGGTCTCCACTGAAATAAACACACACACACACACACACACACACACACACACACACACACACACACACACACACACTGGCTAAGTTGGTAGAATACTTGCTTAGCAGGCACAAAGCATGCACAAATCTCATGCCTATAATCGCATCTCTGAGTAACAGATGCAGAAACCAGAAGTTTAAGGGCATTCTTGACTATGAGCTTGAGCCTATTCTAGAGTGCATGAGACATTTCCTCAAAACAACAGGAGAACGTGGGAGGAGGGGCAGCAACAGCAGGAAACGCAGGAGGAAGAAGAGGAGGAGGAGGAGAGGCAGTTGTTGGGAGAGCCTGTTAGAGGCAGAGGTAGAATTCCACTTACATAGTCATAAATTCTTTGGTCTGTTGTCAAGGAAACAACGTGGTGAGAGACCAAGACAGCACTAATCAAATTTCTCCTGACTACTTGGGAAAAAAAATTTAATTGGAGTAAATTCACCAGATTTATTTCAAAGTCTAAAGTATATGGAATGATAATGGGTTTATAGGAAAAGAAATAAAAAGAAACTACCAGGGTTCTAAAGTGGTAGTTTTGACTCAATGATGAATTCAAATTAACCGGAAAAAAATAATTAAAAAAATACTAAAGTAAGATAGTGGGCTGTTAGCCTTTTAAATATTGAAATGTAGGGTCTGGAGAGATGGCTCAGAGGTTAAGAGTGCTTGTTAAGATGGGCAGTGGTGGCACATGTCTTTAATCCTAGCACTTGGGAAACAGAGGCAGGTGGATCTCTGAGTTTGAGGCCAGCCTGGTCTACAAAGTGAATTCCAGGACATCAGGGCAACACAGAGAAACCCTGCTTCAAAAAATAAAACAAGGAGTTGGAGAGATGGCTCAGAGGTTAAGAGCACTGACTGCTCTTCCAGAAGTCCTGAGTTCAATTCCCGAGAACCACATGGTGGCTCACAACCATCTGTAATGGGATCCAATGCCCTCTTCTGGTGTGTCTGAAAAGAGCAACAGTGAACTCACATATGTAAAATAAGTAAATAAAAAAGACTAATAACTGGTCTACAAAGTGAGTTCCAGGACAGCCAGGGCTATACAGAGAAACCCTGTCTCGAAAAACAAAACAAAACAAAAAGGACTAATAAAAACAAAAACAAAAGATAAGTTCTGCTCCCAGTACTTACATCAGGTGGCCCACAACAGACAAAGTCAAGGGATCCAATGCTGTCTTCTGAACCCTGCAGGCACCTGCACTCATATGAGCTCGCTGTCACTTATACTAGTAACACTAAAATAAAAAATAATTTAAAAAAATTGAGACACAGGGGCTGGCAAGATGGTTCAGCGGGTAAGAGCACTGACTGCTCTTCTAAAGGTTCTGAGTTCAAGTCCCAGCAACCACATGGTGGCTCACTGCTACCCGTAATGAGATCTGACACCCTCTTCTGGTGTGTCTGAAGACAGCTACAGTGTACTTATGTATAATTATAAATAAATCTTTAAAAAAAAAATTGAGACACAGCCAGGCTGTGGTGGCACAGACCTTTAATCCTTTGGAAGGGAGAGGCAGGTGAATCTGAGTTTGAAGCCAGCCTGGTTTACAGAGTGAGTTCCAGAACAGCCAGGTCTGGCTACCCAGAGAAACCTTGTCTCAAAAACCAAAAACAAAAGTTGATACACACACACACACACACACACACACACACACACACAGTTGATACACATCAGAGCAGGAAGTGATACTAAAATACACAGTAACAATAACCTGGTTTCTCTGTAACCCAATCTTTCTTTTTCTTCTCTTCCTCAAATAGTTCTTCCCACTTCCATGAGCCATCCCACTGGTGATGTGGTTTCTTGAGATACTTCTGAGGGCTACGTTCAGCTCACAGCACTAAGCAAACACAGGTCCCCTGCATCTTTTCTCTGAGCCAGGGTGAGAGGCAGGCTTGTCAGGTTTCCCACCTCAGCACAAGGCTTTGGAGGCTGATGATCGGCCTGGAGGGACTGCTAACTTCATGGCCTGTCACTCTCCCATGTTGTACCCCAGCATAGGTGGCTTCTCAGCTCATCCTTTATCTACAAGCCAGGTTGTGCTGGTTTATTTATTTATTTTTGTCAACTTGACACCTGCTGGGGTCACTAGGGAAGAGGGAGCGTGGACCGAGAGAATGCCTCCTCCATCAGATTGACCTGTGGTCACCTTTGTGGCACATTTTCTTGATTAATGATGGATGTGGAAAGGCCCGGCTTTCTATGGGCCATGCCATCCCTGGGCAGGTGATCCTTGTATGAGATCCTTGTATAAGAAAGTAAGCTGACTTCATGCCCTGCTTGAGTTCCTGCCGTGGTTCCCTTCAGTGATGGCTGTGTAAGCCGAATATACCCTTTCCTACCTAAGCTTATTTTTTTAAAGATTTATTTATTTATTATATGTAAGTACACTGTACCTGTCTTCAGCCATTCCAGAAGAGGGAGTCAGATCTTGTTAAGGATGGTTGTGAGCCACCATGTGGTTGCTGGGATTTGAACTCCGGACCTTCGAAAGAGCAGTCGGGTGCTCTTACCCACTGAGCCATCTCACCAGCCCCCCCTAAGCTGCTTTTAGTCATGGTGTTTACCACAGCCACAGAAAGCTAACTAGGACACATGTAAACTTAGGATGGTGAATGGGAAACA
>NC_034603.1:63658757-63663364 GCF_900095145.1 Mus pahari
GTGGATTTCTGAGTTCAAGGCCAGCCTGGTCTACAAAGTGAGTTCCAGGACAGCCAGGGCTACACAGAGAAACCCTGTCTCGAAAAACAAAAAACAAACAAACAAAAAAAAAAGGGGGGGGTACCAAAAAGGCATGATGTGTGTGATGTGGTGTGTGTGTATGGGGGGCTGTGTGAGGGGGTGTAGTGTGTGGGGGGCTGTGTATGTGTGGTGTTTGTGTATGTGTGTGTATGTGGGGGTTGGGGAGGCTGTATGTATATGTGATGTGGTATGGTGTATGTATATGTGGGTGGGAACTGTGGGGGGCTGTGTGTATGTGTATATGTGGGGGGCTAGGAAGCTGTGTGTGTGTGTGGTGTGGTGTATGTGTATGGGAGGCTGTGTGTGTGTGGTGTGGTATATGTGTATGGGGGGGCTATGTGTGTGTATGGTATAGTGTGTGTGATGTGTGTGGTGTGGTGTGTGTGTGTGTGTAGAGGGGAGACAAATAAAAATAAAACCAGACCATAAACCAGCACTCAAGGGGACTGATGGGTAGCTTGAGCTAGTTAGGATTTTGGAGACTAGCCTGGGCTTCATGAGACCCCATCTCACATAAATTCTGATCCTCCTGCCTCCACCTCCTGAGTGCTGAGGTTGATTACAGGTGTGTACCACCATGCCCAGTTTTGTGGTGCATTCTACCAACTGAGAGCTACATCCCCAGACATATAGCTTAAGCTTTATTTTATTATTTTATGTGTATGAATGTTTTGCCTGCACACATGTCTATGCCTGGTACCTTGAGAGGTCAGAAAGGGTTGTCAAATCTCCTGGAGTTAGAGGTACAGATGTGAGCTACCACGTTCTTCATCGCTGAGCTGACTCTGCAGTCCTCTAGCAATATTTCTACATGATTTTCCAAATCCCATTCTGATGCCTATTTGTTTGGTGGGGGGGGCGGCTAGTGCATACATGCTACTCTTGATGGAGACACTTGTGAAGAGCAGAGGACAAGTTGCAACTGATTTTCTTCCTCCACCATGTGGATCCCAGAGTTGAACTCAGGTCACCAAACCTGAACTCCTAAGGTGAATCTCATCCGATCTTCATGGGGCAGTTAACCTTTGAACTCATCGCTCATTTTGGTTGGCTGAATTTTTTTGTTTAGAACTTTTACGTTTGAGCTCAGAAGTGTGGAGTCCTATGTAACTTTGGCTTCGTTTCAATTTTCTCATCTTACTAGCGGATGATTTTCTCTTTCCTTACAAATTAAGTAGAGAAGCATTGCTTCCTGTGATTTTCCTGGAGTTTCTTCAAGTCTGACTCTCTCTTCAAGATATTTACTGGTTAGTTCATCTCACTTTTGGGGAAAAAAAACTATATTTATTAGCATCTCCCACTGAGGCCGTTTTGATTTTCTTTGTGGAAATTAATTTTTGGTAGTTTTTTTTAGCCTCCTGGTGTCTTGAACTTCCCTTAGGTGATGCTAGGCAAGCTCTCTCTGATTGATTTGCAACCCCTGCCCTTTGGGAAAGTTTCTGACACAAATTCTATTTCTCTATAGACTATTCTGGATATATATCTCCTCTTAGGTGGCCTTTGAGGCATCATGTCTTCCAACAAACTTACCCACAGGGCTGGGAGATGACTTCCCTGTGCTCACCACACAAACATAAGGACCCAATTCAGAACCCCTGGAGAACCCCTGGGGCTTGCTGGCCAGTCTGCCTAGGCAAATCAGCAAACTTCAGGTTCAATAAGAAGCTCTATCTTAAAACAACAACAACAACAACAACAACAACAACAACAACAACATATGCTCCAAATGGACCCCTGGCCTCCATCCAAGCAGGCACATATCCGTGCTCGCATCCATAACATGAACACATTCATACATACATCTGGCTATGTGAACAGTTTTTAACTAAAGCTAATTTGGATTCCTTCTCTCTGTCCTGTTCATTTTGCCTAAGAATGGTTATCTATTATTATTTTTTAATTTATTTTTATTTTTATATTTATTTATTTATTTATTGGTTTTTCGAGACAGGGTTTCTCTGTATAGCTCTGGCTGTCCTGGAGCTCACTTTGTAGACCAGGCTGGCCTCGAACTCAGAAATCCACCTGCCTCTGTCTCCCAAGTGAGGTTATCTATTTTTATTGATCTTTTCAAAAAGTTTTGGGAGACTAGGGATATAACCTAGAGTACAGCGCACTTACCTAGCACATATGATCTGAGTAAAATTTAATACTATAACATACCACTATGTGTGGATATTTGCAGGGACATTGGCTTATACTAGAAAAATTACTTATACTAGAAAAAGTACTTATACTAGAAAAATTAAATCCCAGAACCACACAAACTTGGCATGGTGATTCACACCCCAGCATTCTGTTTTGCCAGATGAAAGACTACTAGGGACCATGAGCACTCAAATGTACTTAACATTGCTGAACTAGACAATTAAAAATATTTAGGAATGGAGAGGCTGCCCCATGATTAAGAAAGTTTGCTGCTCATTCAGAGGACCCACGTTTGATTCCCAACATCCACACCAGGTGGTTCAGGCTTGTTCTTACAGAGGACCAGGGTTTCGTTACTAGGACCCACATAGTAGCTCACAACCATCTGTAATTCTGGTTCCAGGGCATCCAATACTCTCTTCTGACCACTGAGGACATCAGGGATGCAAAACACTAATACACATAAAAGTAAATAAATGAATCTAAAAAAATATTTAAAGAGTAATTTTTGTGTGTGTGGTGGGGGGCTTGTGTTGTTTGAGACCAGGGGTTGATGTTAAACACCTTCCTAAATTTGCTCTTCACCTTAGTTTTTGAGACAGGGTCTCTCACTACACCTGAAGCTTATTGATTTTGCTAGACTGACTGGCCAGAGAGCCCTAGGAATTTGCCTCTCTCTGACTTTTAGTGCTAGAATTATAGACACAAACTGCTCAAGCTTTTTACAGAGATACCAGGGGGTTTGAACTCATATCCTTAAAGCTTGGGCAGTGAGTATTTTACCAAGTGAATTTTCTTTCTCTTCAGCCTCCATGGGGCAATTTCTGTTGTATTTTGCTACAATCCTCCATTGAACTAGAACAACTAAAACAATCTTTTTTTTTTTTTTTTAGATTTATTTATTTATTATATGTAAGTACACTGTAGCTGTCCTCAGACACTCCAGAAGGGGGTGTTAGATCTTGTTACGGATGGCTATGAGCCACCATGTGGTTGCTGGGAATTGAACTCCAGACCTTCGGAAGAGCAATCGGGTGCTCTTACCCACTGAGCCATCTCACCAGCCCAACTAAAACAATCTTGGGCAACAACTTCAGAAAACCGTGAGTCACTATCAAGGATAACACCCCTGTCTCGTACACCACCTCAGTCTCTAAGTGCAGGTATCCACCAAAGCACATAGACAGAGAGATGGTGAGATGATGCAGTGGTTAAGAGCATTGGTTGCTCTTCTAGACAACCTGGGCCTGATTCTTAGCACCCACAGGGTGGTTCACAACAGTCTATAACTCCAATCCAGGGAATCTTTTTTTTTTTTAAAGATTTATTTATTAGTATATCTAAGTACACTGTAGTTATCCTCAGACACACCAGAAGAGGGTGTCAGATCTCATTACAGATGGTTGTGAGTCACCATGTGGTTGCTGGGATTTGAACTCAGGACCTTCAGAAGAGCAGTCAGTGCTCTTAGCTGATGAGCCACCTCTCCAGACCCAACCCAGGGAATCTTAAAGCCCTCTTCTGATCTCTGTGGGCACCAGGCATGTACACAGTGCATAGACATATATGCAAGCAAAATACCCATACACACAAAACAATTTTTCAAACAGGGACTGCCAAGCAGTGGTGGCACACACTTTTAATCACAGCACTCAGGAGGCAGAGGCAGGTGGATCTCTGTGAGTCTGAGGCTAGCCTGGTCTACAGAGTGAGTTCCAGGACAGCCTGGGCTACACAGAGAAACCGTCTCCAAACAAAATAAAACAAAAACCTAAACACACAGAGACAAGAATATTCAAAGCAGATTTTTTTATAACAGTCTAAAACTGAGAATAGCCCAAAAGTTCATCAAGACCTGATGGGTAAATTCATTGTGATGTAGTCTTACAACAGAATGCAGCATAGCAGTAAAATGAGCTTATTTACTGTAGTCTACAGCCATGTGGGTTAACTTTTCTTCCCATACTGAGCAGATGAAGCCAACATAAAACAGTCTGGAAACATCATTTCTGTGAAGTCCAAGGACAAACGACACTAATCTAAGATGACAGAAGACAGGATGACCTTTAATTGAAGGGTGGGTACTGAGTGGGTGGTTGCTGACCAGAAGGACCCACAGGTGCACCTTCTGGTAGGTTGTAGGCATTTGGATCCGGGTCACAGCATGCACAATGTCCTTTAACGTATATGAACTATCTAGCAATAAAAAGTACTGAAAAGAAAAGGTAAACGTAGGCAGTTTCACAGAAGCAAAATTTTACCTTGTCCTTTAAAAAAAAAAAAAAATCAGCGGTGGTGGCGCACGTCTTTAATCCCAGCACTCGGGAGGCAGAGGCAGGCGGATTTCTGAGTTCGAGACCAGCCTGGTCTACAAAGTG
>NC_034603.1:63666289-63692939 GCF_900095145.1 Mus pahari
CACACACACACACACACACACACACACACACACACACACACCTTCTTTTCTTCCTCCTAGCCATCTCTGGGTCTTCCAGCTGGCTCTGGCCCGTCCTTGGCACCTCCCTGCTACCTACAGATCCGACGGCACCCGAGGCGGTGTAGGCTGGCAAAACTGCTCCCGGGAAGGAGGCTCCAGGATGATCCACGCGGTCGCGCCCCGCACCCACCGGCGGCGCCACGGAGACGCAGGGTTCTCCAGATCCTCCAAGCGCCGTCGGCGCCACCACACCAGACACGCACTGTTCACGAGGCCTCAAAGGGTGGAGGCGGTGGCCCGGGGCCGACTCCCAGGTGACCGCCAATTTGGTCCCAAGACACTTCAGGATCTCGAAACCGATGGAGGACGGCGCGGTTCTAAGAGGTAGGTGATACGCCCTTGAGCTCATCCTGGGTAGGACTGCGCCGAGGAGGATCAAGAGTGGAGAGGCCCTCCGGCCCTCCGGCCCTCCGTGGCCTTGCGATCTGGTGGCATGAGCTTCGATCACCGACTAAGGGTGACGAGCAAGCGAGAGCAGCATTGCGGCCACCAGCTTAACCTTGAGCTCCAGACCGACCTAGGTTTCTGGCTGAGAATTCAAGGACGCGCCGACCCCCCACCCCCATCTCTCTAGCTCAACTGCTCCACTCCAACGCGGGGGTACGGGCCCAGGGTCCCCTCCCCTTGTCTCACCGCATCTCTATCCACTCCAGTTCTTCTGGCTCACAAGGCTAGATTGCAATAGGACCTAAGGTGGCAGAGGTGATCTGCCCTAACCGGCCTCCCTGGTGGGGATTACTTCGAAGAGAAAAGTGCCCATTCCTTTCCCGACAAAAATGAAGCACTTCGTCTGAAATTGTGTGGGTCCAGAGGAGAGCCCCAGGTGCAGAACCAACGTGCGTGCGCGTGCTCTTTGCTCTGAACCTGCCCCCCACCCCCCAATGAATGGAGAAAGAATGGAGGAAGAACCTGGGTTCTTCTTTTGTCTTTGACTGTGGGGAAGAAAAAAAATCCAAGTCCCTTACCCTCTAAATTGCGGGTTTTGATGAGACTCGGGGTTGCCTCTTGCCAAGGAGAGCATGCATTCGACTGAGGGGGTCTAGACGCCGCCATCTTACTCGAAACTCACATCCACAGAAACGCTGCTATGTGTGCGTGCGGGTTTTTGTAGAAGGGTCTGTCGTTTGCCGGAGTGTGCACAGGGTCGGAAGGTGGGGGGAATTGAAATCTATAGGTGTGGTTTCTGGAGACATTTACCAGAAGCCATGCGAGGTTTGAAAAGGCATGGAGAGAGAGAGTAAGCACAGAGAGGCCACGCGCCCGTGGGTTTTGTGGCGTCTCTGAGGAGTCATTGAACACGAAGGCCTTAGGAATTCCGTAAACTAGTCAGTGAGCATAAGTGAGGATTTGCCCA
Organism: Mus pahari; assembly: GCF_900095145.1. Taxonomy (NCBI): domain Eukaryota; kingdom Metazoa; phylum Chordata; class Mammalia; order Rodentia; family Muridae; genus Mus; species Mus pahari. The sequence goes on from NC_034603.1 coordinate 63,667,725, forward strand.
AGCATGCCACATAAAGTCACACGCTCCCAATTACATCTGTGCTAAGTAACAAAAATAGCGTCGTTCACCTGGGCACCTCCCTTCTTTCTCCCCATTTCAAATAAGACAGTCTGCGGTGTAGTTCACATATGGTAGCATGCTGCCCAGATCTGGGCTTTCCAGAAGAAACAGAATTGAGGAGACCCATACTGGAGGATCTGGGCTTCCGGAGGGCCAAGTTCCTGTCTCTGGATGCACTTAGCTTACTCTTTTGAGGAAAGAGAGACTGGGGTTTTTGCTGAGAGAATATTCTTTCCAAATTTTCCTGGGACCCTGGGACCAATTGCACTTGGTTACAAGTCCAGAAAGGCAGCCAACAGAGACCAAACGAAGCCTCCTTCACTGACAATTATATTGCTCTTGGCTCCCCAATCTCAGGGGTCTCCCACTCCAACACACACACACACACACACANAGAGAGAGAGAGAGAGAGAGAGAGAGAGAGAGAGAGAGAGAGAGAGCCTCCTCATATAACTCGTATAAGGGGGCATGGGAAGTTGGAACCCTTTATCCGACTTTCCCCCTTGGAGTAAAACATTGGTTCTCAGATGCTATAGAACTGTTGAATTCTGGAATTTTTTTTAAAAAAATAATCTATGGTAATCTCCTTCTCAAAACTTTTCTCTTCCCTCCACCTTTCCCTCATTCCCAGATTTGGTGTGCTTCTCTCCAAATAGAGAGGAACTGAAAATTCATGGTCTTTCCTGGTTTGGTGAGAAAGATTAAAGAGGGAAAGGAAGAAATATGTGCCCTGCACAGGCAGCAGCCAAGGAGAGATGCTTAGGCACCCAAGTCAGTCCTGCATCCCAGACTTGGATGGTTTTAGATTCTGCAATCCTTTCAAGGTCCAGAGGTGCCCTCTTCCCCAAGAGGAATAAGGATCAGGATCATAGCTTTTGCAGTTTTCAAAAAAAAAAAAAGTAGGTATTCAGGTAGCCAGAGGACATCTACAGTTTGGCCAAGAGACCCAAGCAGACAGAGAAAGACATCCAGAGGGAGGGTTAGGGGAAGGGGAGGTTGAGGATTTTTGGAAAGAATCTGGAAAGGAGACCAAGGTCTCCTGTCCTGCTTAGCTGTCCAAATGTTTCTCACCCCCCCCCAACCCACCTTGATCCATAAATCATAAACAATGGAGAATGTATATCCACACTTGTAATCTGCTTGCACCCACAGACACCTCCCAAGAGCAATGGGTTAAATGGCTGCCCTGTAACTTTCCACTCAGTTTGGCAACGGAGAGGGGGCCAACTTGAGCTTCAGAGGAGCCTAGGGAACTAAAGAACAGGGTTTGAACCTCTTGCTTCTCATCCCATGCCTCTTTTTCTTGCTTCCAACCCAGACTTTCTCCGAAAAATGACATAAAGCTTTCTCTCTTTCTCTTTCTTTTCTTTTCTTTTTTCTCCCTCACCCCCCCACGTCTGAGGCTTTCTGATTCCTTGAACTTCAGTTTAAGGCCACCTCTCCGAATTGCTGAGTGCAGTTTGTGTCTGGAAATGAGGCCACACATGGTTAATGACTGTAGATCTTCACTACCACAACCCCCCTTTCACTGAGATTTCTACGCTGAACCAGGTCAACCTTTGAAAACACTGGCACCCGCGGCCAGAAACTTGGGTCTGGAATTTCAACGTCTTCTTTCTCAGGAAGATGCCAAGTGGTGATTGTTAGCCCACTTCCTGTTCTTCCCCTTTTCCTCCCTCTTTCTAGCCACAGTTATTGGGAGGAAAGCTGGATAATTAACCAAAGTGCCCCCACGGTTGTTAACTGGCTTGGAGCCCCCCTCCAGCTCCCCCCCCAAGTCTCTCCTGTCCTGTCCCAGTCTTTTGAAGCACTTCCGGACACCTGTTGAAGTCTGAGTCTAAGCTAAAGTGGAGAAAGAAGGGGTTTTAGTCTAAAATGCCTAGATATTAGGTGGTAATGACCACAGAAAAATAGGTCCTAGACAGCGGGTTTCAGAAGGCAGCTAGCTCCTAAAGTCTTGTTAAAAAAAAAAAAAAAAAAAAGTCTCTCTCAAAAGAAAAGTTACACCTTGAGCTGTAGCCAGGGTGTTTGCTGAGGACTTTTTGGATTCTAGGAAACTCCTTCGTGGAAAGAAAAGTCAATGGTTACATATTTCACTTTTTAAAAACAATTAAAAGGGAGAGCAATCCGATTTCTGTCCTTTAACTCTTCTTTAGTCCTATCCTTCCTTAGCCCAGGGACAGGGCTCCTGCGCTCCAAGGTAAGCCAGGGGGATCAGAGGTCCCTCCCTCTTCTGGGCCTCGGGATGAGAAGTCTCTTTTTAAATCTTTACTTCTTTGGCTTCTGGTGGGACCAGGTATCTCTGGAGTTAAGTTATTGAAGGGAAAATAGGCCTCTGCGTCTCCTCTCCAACTTCTCGGACTCCTGGCTGGTAGCAAGGGTACATAATGGATTCACATGCCCCTAGTGCGCCAACCCCCTCCATGGCACGAACATGGAGCTTGGTACTTTAGGCAATTTCACGTTGGACCTTGGGTTAAGTTACGGTGCGATCCGTTGGTCCCTCTGCAGCTGTGGCTGTGATGCAAAACAGGAAGGCCGCTAGACGGAGAGGTGGCCAAGACGGTGAGCCGCAGATTCAAAGAGACTGGAGAAAGCTTGGGTGGGGGCGCCTTAGATTTGTGCTCTGAGCCATAGCGATGGACTCTGGAAGCCCGAGAGAGACTAACCCAGAGCTCCTGCAGCGTGGAGCTGGAAACTAGCATTGACATTGGGAAGTCGCATTGAAGGGGTAAAGGGATATCGCAATTACACAGATGCTATCCTCAAACTGCAATGCCAAGGGCCTGCGGACGGACCTCAATCTCCACCCTCTGGGACCAGAGGAGATGCAGGTGTTTGGAGAGGCTCTGTTCAGACCCCACGCAGACTAAAAACTCTGATTTACTGCCAAGTGGCATCTCACTGCTTATGACCCAATGGTCTTGAGAATCAGGGCCACCGCCTCGGCGGGCTTCCCTGTTTTTACCGAATGAGCATCCTCTGGGCGAGTCTCGGTATCCCTGAGCTGAGGAATATTTCTCCACCTTTAGGAACAATTTACTTGCTTCCTCCGAGCCACAACTCCCGGGCCCCCGCCCCGTATGTTTCCCAGCTCTGGGGTTCTTCTTTCAGATGCCACCTCCCTTGCCACCATTAACAGACACTTGCAAAACCCCACTAGGTCCCCAGCAAAGGGACACTTCCATCCTCGGGTGCCGGCCAATTAATTAAAGAACATTAAGAAGCCAGAGGAGCTGTAATGGGGCTGTTTGGAACGTGGGGGCGCTGATGAGATCATTAACCTCGGAGTAAAGATTGGAACTGCAGACGTGCCTCTGGGCCCTTCTCAGCATCCGGGTTTTGATCACTCCACCTGTCGATAGTGGTCAATCTCTCTCCTCTTGTCCAGCGATGCGTTTTCCCCTTTATTTTCTCTTTCTATGACAGTCCTCGAGGAAGGTTTTATTACCTCTAGGTATCTAAAACTAAATGCCTACTTCTACATACCTGTCACAGACCAAAATAACAAGAGGTCACAAGAAGCAATCGCACACTGGCTGTCTGGGCTCAAGGGTCTCCAGTTTGGCTCCTTAGACCTAGACCTAAAGTAACGAAGCTGAAAATTCCTCTAGACCGAAATATACCCTCAAGAAAAAGACATTTTCTGGGGGGAGAAATGGTTTCAGAAACTTGCTCTGTGGATCAGCTCAAGACATGGCAGTAACCACAGAGGGTTCAAGTCCTGGTGGAGAAGCCCCCCCAAAACTTTGGTTACAGTACATTTCCATCATAAGGCAAGTGTGCAAAAAACGAGTGTGTTGTAGGTTGCTTTGCCTCTGCCCCAGAGCTTGCAGAACCCGTGAGAGATGCAGGATATTCTAGGGAAAGCCAGGTGACAGTACCCACAGGACTTTGTAGCACACACGGCTGTCCCCTTAGTTGGTTTTTCCAAGCAAAGTTTCACAGCTCTCTCATTCAGTTTTGGTTGCTTGTATGTGAACAGCAGGGGGTGGGGAGGGGACTGGTTCTTAATGTTTTCAGGGGCACTCACTGTTACTTTAAAATTTGATAAAAGACACGATCTCATCCCCTTTTATGTAGTCCTCATTAAATCCCATAGCTTGGGGGGGGTTGTGGGGGGGTTAGCACTACTCAGTTGCCAGACTAAGAGGCATTTGGATTGAGGGAAGGGGCCAGTCTCTGGAAAAATGCTGAAACCAAATATTGGTCAGTTTATGTAGATTTCACTTCTTGTCCTTTGGCTGGCAGTTCTGTGTTTTCCAGGCCACCTAGCACCTTTGAAAATACTCAGGGCTGAGCATNGCAGTTCACATCTTTAATCCCAGGACTTGGGAGGCAGAGTAAAGTGGATCTCTGTGAGTTAGAGCCCAGACTGGTCTAAGGGAGTGAGCTCAAAGGCAGAGAGAGCTACAAAGTGAAAGTCTTGGAGGGGAAAAACAAAAACCACAGCCCAGCCATTTGGATCTCTAGGTTCCAGGACAGCCAGGGCTACACAGAATCTTTGTCAGAGAGAGAGAGAGAGAGAGAGAGAGAGAGAGAGAGAGAGAGAGAGAGAACACTGAGACAGCAGCCATGTCCGGACTCCCAGTGTAAGCTAGCCTTTCTTCCCTAGGACTAAGGGGACTGAAGCATGAAGCAGTACTGGAAGCTTTGCTGGAGAATGTTGATCCTGGTCTGGCAGTCAGACCAATTCCTGTGGAGGTTAGGCTTAGGCAGCCTGTTAGGTACAACAAACAAACAAAAACAAATCAAAACAAAACAAAAGCACACGCAAACAAAAAAACCCAGGAGAACTCATGGAAAGAGAAGACTTTCCCCAGCCTTCCTCTAGCTGGTACCCTGAACTGGAAACCAAGGATCCTCAGCAATGTAGTACTCTTCTATGTCAGTGTCCTGATCCACTCCATGCTCTTGCTCTTCTGTGTCAGTGTCCTGATCCACACTCTTCTGTGTCAGTGTACTGATCCATGCTCTTCTGTGTCAGTGTACTGATCCACCCACTGAGTTACCTCAGAGCCTCTAACTGCCTGGGGCTGAGGCCTTGAACTGAGGTTGGGAAACATCAAACTTTGCTAAAAGGAGAAGGATTTGAAAAGAATATATATATATATATATATATATATATATATATATATATAACTGGAAATTGAACTTGGAGTCTTGTGGATATTATGCAAGCACTCTGCCATGAAGCTACAGCCCCAGCCTGCTTCTAAATACCTTTATCATCTTCTTTGTGAGACATGAAGAACAGACAACCTCTGGTGATCCCAGGGGACCTCCCTACTTCCCCTTAAATGTCTTCCTCTGTTGTGGCTTATTTCAAGTCCATCAGAAAGAGTATCTCTCTTCTCTAGCTAGGAAAACTGTCCTGGTGCCCTACCCCAGCTATACTCAAGCCACTTAGATCCCCACCCCAGAAAAAAAGTTGGGCCTCTTCAGGGCTTTGAGAGTAGGAGTCCCCTCCCCAGGACTATGCTCAAACAAATGATGGGGTGTGGAAATCACCTGCTTTCTTATAGACACTTATGTGAGTAACCTATGCCCTGTTCTCCATTGTCTGCACATTTCAAACAATCGTGCCTTGGATCAGGTAGGACCCTGACCATTGTTGGTTGCCTGCCTCTCATCTGCCAAACCCGACAGCTCTGCTCTATGGCAAGGAACCAATGGCTAGCTAGCTAATAGTATTTAAACCCCTGCCGAAAATGAAAAGAAAAAAAAAATAAACCATTTTCTGCTTGGGACAGCTTAAACTGACTAATCGTGACTGTGACAACCTGACCTAAATGTTTTTAATCAGAGCAGAAGAAATATATACCCATTTGCTCCCCGCTTTACTAATTAAAGAGCGCTAATTGGTGTTTTCAGGAACTTCCGACTGAGGGTCAGGAGCCTCTAGTCATCTTTTCACCCCTCCTTGCCCCACCCCGCCCTCAAAGGATGGTCCCCACCGTGGAGTTGGCCTCTTTCCGTCAGACAATGGGAGGGGGGCTCCAGACCCTCTGACTCCTCCTTTGCAGCCATTACTGAGGCCCTGAAAAGGACATACTGTGATTGGCCAGAAGTTCTTGCCCCAGCAGGGTTGGCCCCTTTCACACATCCCTAGACTTGTTTCCAGGAGCCAAGATCTCTCGCTGGTTGCCAAGTCAGCACCGCCAAATTGGTGGAGTGTGGCTCCCACCGGAGACCCAGAATTCAGCCCAGTGCTGGGCACGGGGGGGGGGGGGGGAGGAGCTCAGAAAATGTTCCTCTGATGTGGAATAAAAAGTCCCCACTGGGCAAAAGTCTCCACCTATATGGAGGGTTTCCTGGCAGGTGCAAGACCTAGTTCTTTCCAGTCATTTCTTACACGCTCTGTTTCACTTCAGTCTTCTGCTCACCTATCCCCCTCCCCCCATTCACTTTATTTGGCAGGACCCCACTCACCTCAGCCAAGGCAAAGGGCTCACCAGGAAGCCCCTATACAACCAGCTCTGCGGACCCTCCCCCTCCCCAGACTACCCCAGGAGATCCAGAAACTTCAGGCTACAGGGAGTTTGAACCTGAAATGAGCCAGATAATTGCCCCAATTCGCTGTTCCTTATTGAAGAGATAGTTTACAGGCTAAGAGGTTCAAAGGGCCTCACTTTTATGGACACTGCTCTAAGTCAAAAGAATACATTACACACATACAGGCTGAGGCTCTCTTGCCCTCCAACCTAGACTGGTTCTCTGAGAACAAAGGAGACTTCCTCCTCCTCCTCCCTCCTCTCTCCTCTCTCTGTCTTCCTTACTCTATTAATACTTACTAAATGTTCTCTGTGCAGGCATCTTACTTAATTCTAGGCACACAGTACATGAATTACTATAGCCACCCTGAGATCTAAGACATCCAGTTTTTTTGTTTTTTTTTTTTTGGCAGATGTATAAAGGAAGATATTTTTCAATCAGGAAGTGTGTGTGTGTGTGTGAGAGAGAGAGAGAGAGAGAGAGAGAGAGAGAGAGAGAGAGAGAGAGAGAGAGAAGCCCTGGCAAATCTTAGTGTTTTAGGATATAACAGGATGGAAATAAAACTGAGCATGAGAATATCTTAAAGTTTTGAAATATAGAATGCTTTACTAAGAGGCAGATAGTTTCCCCTGCCCTGGAACAAACAAAGAAGGGAGGCAATTAACTGGCTAATTCCAAGACCCAAATGCTTTCCCTTGAAATGGGCGGATAATGAGGCCCACAGTATGTTCGCAGTTGAATTCGCCTGATGTCGCTCCATTTCCCCCCTAACTTTGGTGAATCCATTGGGCAATCACAGTGAGACGCACAGACGCCAGACACTGCACGTGGACGCGCGCGCACTCACGCACTCACACACAGGAATGCTGACACACACAGACCCGACTTTATTCTGCCTCCAGAGTCTTTTATGACTCAGCCTTGGGAATGAAAGTAGAGTTTGGAGAGAAATAATGCGCCTGGGGCCGGATGGGGCGCAGCTGCTCCAGATGTGTGCTGGGTAATTAGGCGTCCGTGAGAGATGGTGCCCGGCTGGGAAACGTGTGTCCTCTGGGACCAGAGACCCCGGCAGGCACGGTGTCACAGTCTGTCCCATAGTTGGCTCTTTGCTGCCTGGTCCAAGGACTCCCTCACTCCTCTCTGCCCTTCCCTCAGTGCTGGGATTCTCTGGTCCCTCTGTCTTAGAAATAACTTAGGCAGATGGTTCCAGAAAAATGGTGTCTCTGTCACCCAGAAAGGAGAATAGAGAGCTTGATTTCTGCTGTCCCATACTTCTCAGGTCCTGAACAGCCCAGGCTCAAGGGGCCAGAGTTCTGAATAAAGTCTGTCTTTGCTCCACCTAGAATTTAATACAATTACCGGTTCTGGTTAGGAATGCCTTCTGGCTTTGGAGTGTATAAAACATTCATATAAGGAACACCTCTTAGTTTCACAAGGTTTTTAAACTTCACTTCCCTATCCAATGAGTCTTTTTCTTTTGAGCTTTTGAAGGCCTAAAACTCTGGTCCACTCTCACTCAGCTAGGAAGGTAATGAATTGGCCATTTCCTGACTTGCGTTTTTCTTGGCTCTGTCTCCCATCTGAGTTTCCTCTATCTTCACTTTTAATGTTCTTATGGATTGTGTCAAATCTAAAACCCAGGAAACCCCAAATTTGCAATAAAAACTGTCTTTAAAGGTTGTCGTTCCGAAATGAATTATAGTAAAAGAAAGCCATTATGTTTGTTGGCGTGAATGGTGATTATTTGAACTAGAACATTCGCTTTGGAGTAGAGGGCACGTTTTCCCAGCCCTGCTCAATTATTCTTAATATTTGCTCAGATCTTGGGCTAACTACTTGATTTTTTTTTTTTTTTTCTAGTTGAGGGAGGGAGTTAAAGATGCTGGCGCTGAGCTGCAGCGGGCTGCAGAGATCAAAGGAGACTCCGCTGTGGAAGGCTCCCCAGTAGCGGTGGGGGCTGGTGGAGCCTTCCTTAGCTGTCCAATCCTTTTCCAGGCAGCACTCTTTAATCTTGTTTCTCTTGCTTGGCAGAGGGCGCCAAAGGCGACGCGCTGGCGGCAAGCTCCAAGCCAACCAGGCCCGTTGCGTCCGTCCGTCTGCAGGAACCTGTCTCTTCACCCTGCATTGGACGCTGAGCTTCGGAGAGGATCTGGCTGCGTGAGGATTCAACGCCAGGGCGCCGCCTAGAGGTCGGTCGCGTCCTCGGTCTCGCTCACCGATCAGAGCTGCTTGTCCAAGCCACAGTGTCAGACTTAAACAAAACAAAATTCCTGCTTGGGTTAGGGACTTGGCTTCTGGGACCGTTGACTTATCAGAAACCTGCCTCCTTTCTACTTCATAATGAACCCCCAGGAAGAGAGAGGGACCAGGGATCTCAAAGAAATATTTGTCCTGGTGACACTGACTAGATGGGAGAAAAGAGTCTCAACGTGTCAGTTTCTTTTAAGGATCTTAGATTCTGTGTCTAGGTCTGCACTGGTTCGTCTTACTACCCAGATTGCTCAGCCTTACCTCCTTCACCCGTTCATGCCAGCCAGGTTCAAGAAGAAAAGGGGTTATGGAAAAGTTACCCTTTTCTCTTATAGATCCATTACAAGATTTCTAGATAATTTGAAGATGGATATGTTTTGGAAAAGAATTTGGAAAACATCTGGGGGGGGCGGTGATAGGAAAAAATTGCCCAAATAGCCTTTACTTACTAAGTAACCTCCCACTGGTGTCTCAGCAATAGTCAAGGGGGTACTTGAAGACACACCAGTAGCCCTGCCCAGGGAAGTCTGTGTTGAGCATTTGAAAGCTGATTTTTGAGATAAGGATGACCTTGGAAGGAAATAGCTTGGCATCTGACCAACAGGATTGAGGTGTCCTTAAAGTCCATGCAGGCTTCTTTTTGAGACTGAGATCAAAAGCCTGAGTTGTGGAGCTGCAGAGCCTCCTGAGAATGCGCACAAGGTTGCTGAGCTAAGGTTGTAGACTCTTCTGGTTTTCCAAAGAGTCCCTGTCTCCAGACTTGGAGCTACAGAGACCAGGCGGGCAGTGGGCTGGGAGCCAGCACACTGATCTTGAGCCATGGCTGACGGTGACCAGGCAGCTCTATTGGAGATAGAAAAATAATAGTTTTGAGTAGCTGAGGACCATTGGCCCACTCTGTCCTTCTTCCTCCCTCTCCTGTCTTCTAGAGAAAAATGCTATTAGAAGGTGTCACGGTGTCACCAATAGAAATGGAGAATGACCATGTGTTTCCAATAGAATGACCACGGTGTTTCCAATAGAAATGGAGAATGACCAAAGGAAGGGAGCACACAGTGAGGTTACATGATGGGCAGAGCTGGAGGGGCTCCCCCATGTCATTTTGGGAAACAAATATTCCATGGGTATAAGGTACTTCCTGTCCCAGATGCTTTTTCCTCTTGGTGCCAGGTCCTCCCACAGGATGGACTAAGACACTACTGCTCACCGCTGGCCAATCTTTGGCAGAATGAGACTGCCAGTTCAGCTTTTTATATTTTTTTATTTTTTTAAAAGATTTATTTATTTATTATATGTAAGTACACTGTAACTGTCTTCAGACAGTCTAGAAGCGGGAGTCAGGGAGTCAGATCTTGTTACGGATGGTTATGAGCCACCATGTGGTTGCTGGGATTTGAATTCTGGACCTTCGGAAGAGCAGTCGGGTGCTCTTACCCACTGAGCCATCTCACCAGCCCTATTTTTTATTTTTTTAAATGCTAGGAGACAGCTTGGTATTTTCTGAGATCTCTTTAAAAAAAAAAAAACTATCTGTATTTTTTAATCTCCAGAGGAGGGAGACTTGGCAGCACTTCCTGGATGGAGGAATGAGTTGGCTAGGTTGATGCTGCACCTGTGTGTCTGTGGGGCAGGGGACCCCTCCTGGGTCTGCAGCTGAGTCTCAGCCCAGTACCTGAGCTGAGCCTGAGATTATCTTGGCCTTTTGAGGGTATTTTAGACCTGAAGCTTTGGTGTTTGGTGATGAATAATTGGGGGTACAGGGAATCCCTTTGCTGTCCCCCTAAATCTCATAATCATGTACACAAAGAGGGTCAGAAGCACTATCATGGCTCCTGGTTCTCTGGAGTTCCCGGAGAAAGAGAATTTTTTTTCTCTTAGTTTTGCGATGCAGTGCTCTGGTAGAACAAATCCGGATTCCACAAAATTGTGGAGGGGGGGGGGAAGCAAACTGCCCATGATGGAAGGCAGTGGCAACTGGAGGTCCACTGGTTGCTTTGATTTGGTTTTGAAGCCTTTAAAAGAAAGGGAGAGAAGCAAGCGGTGAGACAAGGAGCACCACTGTGCTGTCACTTGTGCTTTGTATGCGGGACAAGGAGATCCCCCGAGGGTTTCACCTCTGGAGCGGCTCACTGCTCAGCCCCCTTCAAGCCCTGAGAGTTTTCCAAGTCTTATACCCTGTCCCATTCTAACAAGTACCTGGCAATAAACGGGCGGGGCAGGACAAAGGTCTGGAAGGAAGAAAGCAGCGGAAAACCCTAAACCCCCGCATCAAGCAGATAGCAGATCATCCGGGCTTGTAGCGAGGAGTACAGGGCGCCCAGCTCTGCCTAGGCAGGTTGCTACAAGGGCCGCATCCAGAGCCCTTGGCTGGGCTCTGGGCTCTAGGAACCCAGGTTAGGTGTCCGCAGGCTTCCAGTCCTGGCCACGGAGCTACAGAGAAAGGCACCGAGGCCCGGGAGACTTCTCTCCACGCGGGCAGAATCTGCAAGCTCCTTAGCCTCATAAATTGTTCTCTTTTCTTTATACCCGCCCCGGGTCCGTGTTTCTTTTCAGGACAAGAGGGGATATAAACTGTTTGAAGTTCATCAGCACGGTGAAGTTTTATTGTATTTCCTCCGGTCCCTAAGATTTACACCCTGAAAAAGAAACCGGCAGCCAGGCAGACTCCCTTCTTACCTCCGAGTTTCCACACCGGGGGGACACACACACACACGTGGCCAAGTGGACACTTGCCTTCAGGAGCAGAGAGGGAGGGAACCGGCTCCAACCGACTCTCCCTCACGGGCTCAGGTAAGTTTCTCAAGTCTAAGAGGCCTCTGACAGTTATGGCATCAACTGAGTCACAACCTGTGAGGATGTGCAAAGTGACTTTGTAGGGATGGAAGAGAGCGGGAGACAAGGATGTAGCAGACTAGAGGAAGCAAACTTGTTCTAGGCCTTTCCCCAGCCAGGTCCCCAACATCTCCACTTCTTTGTAGAAGCGGAAGAGTGGCCTACCTGGGGCGAAACCAGAGTCCTATCGTTTGTCAGCAGAGTGACTGTTTCAGCCTTACTGTTGTGCCTTCTCACCGGTGCCTTCTAACCCAGACTTTCGTCAATTTTTTTTTTCTCAGTTCTACTTGGCTCCACTTTCCTGTCTACTCCCCTGTCTCAAGGCTCGGGTTGCCTTAGAGTTGGAAGGTTTGATATCTGGGAGCTGCCTGGGAGTCTGGGTAACTCTGGAACCCAGGGACTGGCCAGATGGTGAGTGTGTGTGAATCTTCCTAGCAGTTTGAAGTTAAGAATCCTTTTCATCTGGGGAGCCCTCCAACTCTGGTCTGTGCTGAGAGGCCAAGTATCTCACAGAGGCCCCTGCCCGGGCTTAGAGCTGGGCCTTGGTCAGGATTCTTGATGTCAGTTCTGGAATTCTGTGTCCAGCACTTCAAATTCCTGGTTAACTAGCAGCGGACCTCTGTTACGAAATAGTCTCGAAGAAAACAAGTTAAGCAGAGGAAGTAAAATGTGTGGCCATTTTAGCTCACAGGAGTGTCCCAGGAGCCCGCCCCCAGTGAGCCAGGGAGCTTGAGCCGGGACTGTTGAGTGAAGTAGGTAGTTTCATGTTGTTGGGCATGGCTTTCTGAACACAACGACATCAAACCACCTGATTCATGGCAGTTACTGCTTCTTGCTTAGCTGGGGGAGTTCGATAGGGCTCTCCAGGACTGGTGTGTCAGTTACCCCTGCAAAATAATAAAACAGGTTTGAGGGTCCTCAACTGAGAATAGCAAAGATGTTCCCTTAAGAAGAAACCTGGGGAATTCTGAGGATGTCTCTTCACCTTTTAGAGATAGAAAGAGAGAGAGAGAGAGAGAGAGAGAGAGAGAGAGAGAGAGAGAGAGAGAGGAGAGGAGAGAGAGAGGAGAGAGAGGGGGATAAAATGTGAATATTGTTATCTCTCAAAGGCAAAGCAGGAGCTGAGCTCTTTTCTGCAAAGTCAAGGATAATAGTCAGGGCTTCAAGTCTTTGGGTGGTGGGCTCCTGTCTGCAGCCAGATCTTCCTGGAAAGGTCTCTGCACAGAATTGGTTTCCAACAGGGCTACAGGGGGTCCTCTGAGTCTTTGTAATCGTTGGATTGTGGTGGTGGGGGGCTATACCTCAGCTAAGGTTTGAAGCTCCTCTAAGGAGCCAGTAGGTTCCAATCCTAAAGAGAAACATCAAGACCCTTTGCAGTCTCAGCCTGCAGGTTGTCAGGGTCCCTTCTAGGGCCCCCTAGTGGGACAGGACTTCCTGATGTGTGTTTGTGCTTGTATGTGTGTGTGTGTGTGTGTATGTGTGTGTACACACATGTGTGTATGGGAGGGAGGAGTCCTTCCTTTCCTAAATTCTAGTTGGCTCTTTACCCACTAGCTGAGCTGGCCTGTAGGGTTCACACAAACCCCGAGGACCACCAGCCTCTGGGAGAAGGGCCTAACCAGCAGGGGAATCTAAGCTGCTAAGTTACGCAGTATGTACCGCCTGCTGTAATGGTGGGACTAGAGCCTGGACAGGGCAAGGCAGTTTGTCCTCTCTGACCCTGGCCCTTCAAGGCTGCTGCTGGCTCTGTGCCCAGGAAAGGAGTTCTTCAGAGTGCTGGTGGGAAGAAGGACTTGCCAACGAATAGGCTAACTTTTGTTCCTAAACCCTTTCCCTGCTTGAGGCAGAGGAAATGTGCAAGGGGCCCATGAAAGAGGCCCTGACCGGATGGGACTCCCGGCGCCAGGCTGATTTAGATTGAGGGGGGGTGTTGGAGAGGGGGCATTGAACAAGAGACCTCTGCAATGGCAGAAGGCACAGGGAGACCCACTCCCAGAGCAGAGCAAGGTCTTTCTACAACTCACTGCTCTGATAAAAAAGGACCTCAGACAATGTCCTATGACATCTGCTTATCTTCTCCTGCTGCCTTACCTTGCTTCTTGGAGAGGACTACTTAGAAACCCAAATAGGCAATGGGAGCCTGACTATCTTCCCTCCCTTGGTTCCCCACCCACCCTGGCCACCTCCTCACAGGAAAAGTGCTGTAAAAAAATAAAAAAGAAAGAAAGAAAAAAGAAAAAAAAGAAAAAAGGGGGGATTTAAGAGAGAAAGGAGGAAATAAAGTCTTTGGAAAGCAGAGAGTTTTACAACAGCCAAAGGTTTTATGGAAGCAATTATGTAATAGCTTTCTACCTGCTCAGAACCCTTTCCGCTTGCCTGCCGCCCCGTTTGGTCTCCTTGATGCCTCCTCCCAAAGGACTCAGTCACCTCCCACTGTCTTGGATATCTGTGATGGCTGAGAGTTGGTAAGAAAATTCCTCAGGTCCAGTGGGGCCACTGACCTCTGACATCCTATGCCGGATGACAGGAGATTTCCTTATTTTCCAATTAAGATCCTTCCTTGGGGTTGTGGAAGCCCCCAGGCTTGAGTCCCTGTGTACAGAATGTCATACCTGTTTGGGATTCTTTTGGACAAAGAGCGTGGGTTCTGGGATCTTGTTTTTCCCCTTCAATGTCTAATGGAACAAGTGTCCTCAACCCTCACTGTATCCCAGAGTAGGTCTGGAGCCTAACCTGGGGCTCAGAAGAAATGTCCCCAGTGACTGGGAGCTTTATCAAGGTGGTTATATGCAGCAGTGTTTTGGCATGACCTTCATGGTCACCTGAGGACTGACACACTCAGTCGTCTCCTTTCCCTTCACACTTGTGCAAGATACAAGTAATAATATCTCCACCCTTATCCCCTTCACGACCATGAAATAAGTGTCACATAATGCATGCTGTCCCTGCCGGCTGGGGGGAAGATACAAAGTAAAAAGATTTCATGGCTGGATAACAAAAGTCACCAAATTTCATGACCTTTTCTGGGTCAGTTGGAGGTATTTGCTTCATCTTCCATTAAAATGTTCCAGCAGGACACTGTAATTGAATCTAGCTTTAAGTCACGCACATTTATTTGAAGATGTAATATGAATTTTGCTTAGGTACCAAGTTAGGAGGCAAGATTCACATCAGCTAGTATGTATAGCCAAAATTTAGACATTAATATCCAGGTTTTTGTCTTCCCTATAGGTGTATTGATTTTTTTTAAAAAAATATGCACACCATCTTTGGGGTTATATTTAAAAAAAATAGAATCACTGTTAGCAGTCATTATTCACAGGGACTATACACATAACCACATATGAACAATTAGATCTTAAATGCCTGTGCCCAGACACATTTAGTATTACAGTTGGAAAGATAATTGTATATCCTATAAATGTATGTAATAGAGCATATTTGAACACTAGGCTCCCTTACAGAAATATTGGTTTGAAACAGACATGCAAGTCAAATACATCTGCTTAAACCCAGCAGGCATCAATATCAGCTGTAGCTTATCACTTAAAAACAAACTATTTTCTATTTTCTCAGTTTTCCTTTATTTTTTTTTCCTCTTGTACTCCCATTTCAACCCCTAGATTTTTCTCTTCTTAAGGACAAGAGACACCCTCACCCCACTCCCCACCAAGGACTCTCCCAAAATGCAGGCACTTACCCAGTGGTTGTGAGCAGCAGCAACCTTTCTTCTTGACTGCCCTGGGCCCCAGTGTGGTTCAGAGGCTTTACCTTCCTGTGTGTGTGTGTGTTTGTTTGTTTGTTTTCATGCTGCATGCCACTAGCCCCAGCTGTGTTCAGCCAAGACATGACAAGGGGTTTTAGGGAATGTGGGGTTTTCTTTCTCTCTAGGAATGGAGGTGACTTGCAGAGTAGCTTTGCTCTCTGGACAGAGTGACCCCACTGTCCTGTGACTTTTGTTAAGTATCTATAGGTCCCAGGGGCCACAATTCTGTGTGCTCTGTTCTGGCATGGTGGGTACCATTGCCTAGGAAGGGAAAAAGATTTGAGGGGTTCCCCGGGATCACTGAGCATTTCAGCAAGGGGGCACCCACCCTAGTGACCATTTTGTCCTTTGCCTCTGTTGAAGCTGAGCTCAAGTTTGAGGCAGCAGTCCCTTCTGGAAAGCTTGCAGCAAGGGTGAGACTCCTTGCTGCTGCTGCTGCTGCTGCTGCATCTTCCCCTGGAGGGGGGTGAGATGGGGTATATACCCCAGGGATGAGGGGAAAAGTTCATTCTCTTCTGTAATCACCTCTCCAGAGAAAACAAGCTTCCCAAATCTGTCTCCTCCACCTTGTGTGCCCCCCCCACAACCCCCAGAGTCTTGAGCAAACACCAAAACTACTCCTTACTTAGAAAAGAGGCCTGGGTGTCCTCTTCACCCATCAGTGATTCCATGAGGGATTAAGAACTGCTCCCTAGGCAGTTATAACCCACAAATATGAATTTAAATGGATTATCTCCCTCTTAAAGGGCACAAGCCAGGAGCCCAAAGGTTCTTCCTCTAACTAACTAAACCAGCCTTTGACTTCCCTCTCCTTGTGAGGAGTCTGCGGCAAAGCCCAGGAGAGGAATGGGAGCCAGGAGGGCAGCGGGCACAGCCCAGCGCCTACACAGCTTGGGTCTTAAAAACAGCCTTGCTCTATCACTTTTCCATAAATAAAAAAGCCCCGGCCCACAGTTCACATGTCCTTTTGGGCCCTAATTTATATACTACAGAAAATCATATACCCACCTCGACATGCTTCATAACGCTGTTATTTATGGCTGGGGAGGGGATTTTTTTTTTTTTTGCCTGAAGACTATATTTATCACAGGTAAAACTGATGGCAGATTTCATACGACTAGCAAAGCAGGAACAGGTGCTCTGCCCTATGATTCATTCGCTCCAGGCCCAGCTTCTTGCTGGCAGATCCGGGAAGCTCTCTTGACTTTTCCAAGCGTCCAACCGCTACTTAGAAGAATTTGCATCGGATTTTTGTTTCCCCATTTGGATACTACGGAAAAAAAAACAACAAAAAAAACAGATCTTCACGCTGTTTGGTTCCGGATCTGCTGGGCTGTCGCTCTCCAAGAGCGTGGGTGGAATTGAAGGGGCCGGCTGGGCGCCCGCATTGATCTTTAAAAAATCATTTTGAAATCGCCATAATGTGAAGAAATATGGCGCTTCGCCCTCGTATTTCACACGTAATGACACGAGATGGCTTCATTTAGAAAGACAAGCGGGCGGGACTGTGTGTGTGTTCTCGGAGGTGATCCGCAGCCTTCCACTGGGCAGTAGGGGTACTAGCTAAAAACATATAACCCCCAAGTTAGAACGGTTCCACTTTTTCTAAAAGAAGGGGAGGATAAGGAGGGGGTCATGACTCCTGGAGCAGTCTGCCTAATAACGGTCCAGACTCAGAGAATAGCCGAGAAATCTGTCCTTACACCTAACCCGAGGAAACCTAGCCTGTCTAGGGGCCGGGCCTCCCAAAGCACCACACCGGGGGAGGCGCCTGCACCCAGGCAGAGGCTGTAGAAGCAAGAGCTGGGAGAGCCGCCAGGAAACCAGCCCGTGGCCTCGGGGGAGTCCCTGCGCAGGGCCGCAGAATAGCTGCTAATAAAATGCACTATTTGTAATCTCCACGAGAGGATTGTAGGGGAGAAGGCGGCGGGTGGGGGAAAGGGACTGATGCCGGGGACTCCTCTGTACTTGCTACCGTCCTATGTCAGTATTTGGACCTTTTCCAGAGCGGCAATTCCGGGTGAAAAGCGCTGGAGTGCTGAGAATTTAGCTGGCCTCTTTCCCTTTTTGGATGGAAAGGAAGGTAACCCGGTGTTCCTTACTGTGCCCTTTGGGGGAATCTTCTCCAGAGCTCCTTTAATCATTTCTCACATTAGCCCCCTCATCTGGACATGTTTAAGGGTCTCAGAGATTTCTGGATGAAGGACAAGAAATGACCATGGACCCAGCCCTTCACAAAGGCCCAAGAAAAATTTAAGGAGTTAAGTAAGACTGGTTAGTCTCCCGAAACTCTTTCGTAGACTAGTTCCAGGGCCTGGTGTGTCTCTTTGGCCTTAGGCAGGCTATAATTTCAGGACAGATAATGATTCTTTGGACACTGGTCCCCTTTCGCCTCTCTCAGCTGCTAAAGGATCAAGGGAAGAGCCTAGTCACGTAAATCTCCCCAAATTGTGCCCTGAACCCCCTCTAAAAGGGATAGCTGTCCTATAAAAGCCCCAACTTCTTTCTCATCCTTTTACTTCATCTCCTGTGGGTCGCTGTACTGCTGTTGTTTAATAAACATCTCTGTCAAGGGGACAGAGGACAGGAAATGAGGGCCCGCAGGGTGGATGTGGAGGTGTTGGGGGGGCGACAAGACTACCTCCTCTTTAATTACCCTGTCGGGCCTCTCCCGCTGCTCTGAGGCTGGGACGCTCTCCCTCCCTGTATGCTGGTCCTCCCTCCCCTCTCTCTTCAACCCGCCTGGGGAGAGGGCTCCTCAGCCTGCGTCCCTCCTGAGGCAGCCCGCTGCTTGCCTCCGCCTCTCCTCCGCCCCCATCGCCCCATGTTGAGAACCCCCCTTCCTGTAAAAGCGGGAGGGGCCCGGGCGGCCCGGCCGCTCAGGCTGAGGTTACGTGGCCGCCGGAGCCCTGACGTGATAGCACATTGCATCAGCATAAAACAATCCATCCTGGATATGGAATGCGGTGAGGACGGATGACAGCGCGAGCGCAGCCCCCTCGCCCGATTGATTTATGTCGGAGCTGACGCTTTATCAGGCAGTCCGCAAAACTTTGACCAATCATTTTGCAAGGAGCTTCGAGCCGGGCTGCTCCACTGTACTTTGTTGGCTGAGAAGTTGAGCAGGGGGTGGGGGTGGGAGGGTGGGGGTCTGGGGGGGTCGCGTCCGAAAGCCCTCTGCACCGGGTCCGTGTGCCACCTTTTCCCTGCTTGGGCGCCGCGGCGCGAGCGCTTCCCTTCCCCCTGCGAGCGCGCGGATAATGTCTGAGAATGTCCATTTCTGGGACGCTTAGCAGCTATTATGTCGACTCGATCATAAGTCACGAGAGCGAGGACGCGCCTCCAGCCAAGTTTCCTTCGGGCCAGTACGCGAACCCGCGGCAGCCGGGCCACGCCGAGCACCTGGACTTCCCCTCGTGCAGCTTCCAGCCCAAAGCTCCGGTGTTCGGCGCCTCCTGGGCGCCGCTGAGCCCGCACGCCTCGGGGAGCCTGCCGTCCGTCTACCACCCCTACCTGCAGCCCCAGGGCGCGCCGGCGGCCGAGAGCAGGTACCTCCGCACCTGGTTAGAGCCGGCGCCGCGCGCCGAGGCCGCCCCAGGGCAGGGCCAGGCGGCCGTGAAGGCGGAGCCGCTGCTGGGCGCGCCGGGGGAGCTGCTCAAACAGGGCACGCCCGAGTACAGTTTGGAAACTTCGGCGGGCAGGGAGGCTGTCCTGTCTAATCAAAGAGCCGGCTACGGGGACAATAAAATTTGCGAAGGAAGCGAGGACAAAGAGAGGCCGGATCAAAGTAAGTTATAAAAAAAAAAAAAAAGTGAGGAAATCCCCCCCAGGCTGCAGGCCAGGCCTGGGGGAGGGGAGGGGAGAGGCCATAAAGCGGACAATGTAAAGGGACAGCGCGCCTGGGGCCGCAGGGCTAGAGGGGGTGGAGGGAAGAGGAAGGAAGGGGCCGGCAAAGGAAGAAGCTGGGTGTCCAGGAGGGGGACACTGAGGCTACCCCCCAATCCTCCTTTTGGCGCAGGGACTAAGACTCAGGGACCAAGTCTTTCTAGTCCTTCTTCCCCAGGCTCGGGCTGGAAATAGGGAGAGGGACCTGCGATAGAACTGTAGGAGGCCAGGCCGATGGCCAGCACGGCCCGGAGCCTGCGCGGGCACCGGGCCGAAGCGCACCCGGCAGAGCCGCCTGCGCCACGCGCAGACTGTCCCTGCCGGCCAAGGGGAAGGGGGAGGGGGCTCATTAGGATTTTATTTGCGATGCAACAGCTTGGCGGAGGATTGTTCCTAGCAGATCTCACGCAGTAGCCGCGTCGGGTCGGCAGCAGGCGCCGGGAGGGGCGGGGGAAGCCCAGGATGCGGTGACGGAGCCCCCTCCCCGGTGCGCCGGCCCCTCCCCGGGAGCCTTCCCTTCGGGGGTCCCCCGCCCTTCTAGGGCATCCTCGACAGAGTGGCTGTTTCTCCTCCTGGGGTTCCATGCTGATCTCCGCGGGGCTTCCGATCACTAGCCCCGGCAGTCCGCCTCTCCGAGAGTCTAGGCATCACTTGCTAAAGACAGGGCCTCCCTCTAGAATGGAGAAGACACCCGAAGGGACCCTGGGAGAGGGAGGGGGAGGACTGCGCAGGGGCGGAGAACTCTACCCTTGGTGGAGAGTTTTTTTTTTTACCACCTCCCACTCCTAAAAGCACCCTTGCTAAAATAAAACCCCAAGTGGAAACTGCTGCTGGCTGAGAGTTGAGGAGGCTTACTTTTGTGGGTTTATTTTTAAGGATGAGGAAGACAAACTGGTTTGGGGCTCGCTCTTGGTCCCAAACAAACTGACAGGTTAACTCCTCACCTCTCCCTCCTCTGGCAAATAGTTTGGCCCTTGCTCGCCCTATAGGATGCCCCACCAACAGAGAGGCCAATGGGTCCTCTGGGGGAATGCTTGCCCTCTGAAAAGCAAGGAGAGACACTATTCCCCTGTGACCCTTGTGGTCCCCTCATAATGCCTCCAATTTTCCAGGCTGAGTCATTAGGAGCTTATATCCCCAAAACAGCTCTTCCCAAAGCTCCAGCAAACACCCAAACAGATCCCTCACCCCATGGTCCCAGACTCGGCCTGAGTCGCCCTTCATTACAAGGCAGTCATTTGATTAGGCTCAATTATTAACAGTTTTTTTTTTGTTTCCTCTTTCATATTTAATGAAAGAGGAAAAGGCTGCGGGTCCCATCCCAGACAATCACATTAAGGGAATAGCGCTGCAAATTGGCAGGACACGCTACTTAGTGTAGGATGAAGCGAATTTTAAAATACACATAGATATTCAGAGCTTTTCATTTTGGGGGAGAAGCTGGTGGAGTGGATCTTGCTTGTAATTGGCTCTGCTTTGGGAGGCGGGCAACTTTTCTGAGTCCTGAGGTCTAAGGAGGGAGAGAGATGCTGGACAGAAAAAGAAAAAAAAAAAAACAAGCCTGTATATGATATTGGTTCTTTGTGCCCCTCTTCCACTCAATTACACCTTTCTCTGCCTCTCCATTGGATCAGTTAAAAGGACTGGTGTGCTGGGAAGGGCTTTCTGTCCCCCCACCCCCGCACCCTCCCACACCTCATCGCTGCTTCCCTGTCTCAGAGCTGTAGCAATTTTACTTCCCAGTTTCCCTGAACTTGTGTTAACCAAACCGTGAGCTGAGTAGCAGAAAAGAAGAGGCTATTGCCACCATAAGTTATCTGGAAGCCCTGGGGCTCCCCCTTCCACGGGCTGCAATTGATAAATGGTTGCAATTGGGTTGCTTGGGAGTCGGAGTGTGCAGGGTGTTCATGGCTGTAAATGCAGACTCTTATTTGCGGTGTGTAATGGGGGGGGGGCTGTCTACCCAGACTCACATGTCTGCTGCTGCTTAGGCCTAAGGGCTGAAGGGTGGCTTCCTAGGCAGGGTTGACTGGGACTGGACTGGACTGGACTGGACTGGACTGGAGCACTAGGAGATCTCTTGGCTATGGCTGAACAGAACTCCACTCCTTACCCGTTTCTTCCCCTGAAATCTAGAGTCAAGGCATCCTTCAGGTCAGCCACCTTTAGCTGGTAGTGTGGTTCCAGGTATCCTGAGCTCTTCTGACCTGGGTCTAGGTCCATTTGGATACAAATAGAGGAAGACTGAGATACCTGGAGCAGACAAAGCTTTGGAGATGCTTGGGTAGATGGGGCTGCATCTTCTCCAAAGCACTATCCCCTTGGAGCTGTCCATGTTCACTCCCGGCCCAGTTAGAGATGCTTTCTGAGATCTTGGAGATCTGGGTGTCTTTCTCCAGTGCCAGGTGGGGAGGAGAGATGTGAGCGCACCTTCTTGGTCTGGGGGGCCCTTCACTCCCTTTCTCTCTTTGATCCTATCGCTACTTCTCTTTCAGCCAACCCCTCTGCCAACTGGCTGCACGCCCGCTCTTCCCGGAAAAAGCGCTGTCCCTACACCAAATACCAGACGCTGGAGCTAGAGAAGGAGTTTCTGTTCAATATGTACCTCACCAGGGACCGCAGGCATGAAGTGGCCAGACTCCTCAATCTGAGTGAGAGACAAGTCAAAATCTGGTTTCAGAACCGGCGGATGAAAATGAAGAAGATGAATAAGGAGCAGGGCAAAGAGTAAAGATGACCCCCCCCCACACACACACCCTTCCCCAGCTCACTCTTATTATTTATGTGATGGTCAAAAAGCCACTGCTGTCTGGGTTGTACCCAAGTGAGTGGGGAAGAGTATTCCCTCTTTAAAGTCCCTTATCTGCACCTGGAGCCTGTCTCCTTTCCTTTGCCTGTTTCTCTCTCTCCACTCCCCTGGTGTTAAAAGGAAGTTTTGTTAAGTTAGAAGCTAGCTATAATTGGTTCCTAGAAAAGTGATGAGCCTCGTTCGCTTAAGGAAAGAGACCCTAGTTGAGCTCCTAGGATCCCTGCTAATTTTTCTGGAAAACCCCAGCCCCTCTCTTCCAGTCTACCTGTTCCCTCCCTGTAACCTAGCCAGATGTCACCACCCAGGTACAGTTTAACTGCACACAGCCCAGCCTATGCCCACAGACACAGAGTTTGGAGTCTACACTCATCATTGTGGAGAAAGGAAATAACACCCTCCATAAAGACATTGTTCACCAAACCCAGCAGGGCAGCCCTCAGATCAGGTTCATTCTGGTTCTGCCCTGATCCAAACACACACACTAGGAAGATGTCTAGAGATGCCCTCTCAATGAGGTACTGCAGCCCAAAGTCTCAACATCCCAATATGTATCCCTATGGAATTGCCAGCTAGACCCCATATCTGGGGAGGCCTGTGGGCAGATGTGGCCAGTCCTGTCCCCAAGTTGTCGTGAGCTAGAAAGGGTAAGAAAAAGCAGGGAGTGGTTTTATGAAGGTACCTTAGTGGAGTCCCCTCGTATTTTTCCCTGCAGGAAGTGTTTAATTCTGCATGTTTTCCTCTCCTTCCAACTAAAGGAGGTCAAATTGTGGGTTGTAGAGGCCTGACAGTGCTGTTTCCCCATTCTTACATTCCTACCCCCATTTGACAGAATGTAGCTTTTCTTGCTGACCGCAGTCTTAGATTCCTCTCCATCCTCCAACTTTGAAATCAACTCTCCTTTCCGCCAAACCCATCTTGCACCAGCAAGACAAGTCTCCCATTGTAGAAAAAAAAAAAAAAAAGTCCCTTTTCTCTCTGCTAGGTCAACCCCACCATAGAGAAGGCTGGGTCAGAAGAGTCTGAAAATTTATTGTGAATCAATTCCCCAGCTCCCTTCCTGAGTAGGCAGTCAGGGCTGGGAGGAGCAATGGTCTCAGCAAGCGGGGCTAGTGGGTATCTTTCCATTTCACCAGTTTCCTGACCCAGGAAGAAGAGAGCCCCTTGGCATCCAGTCAGAGGTCTAAAGGAAGACTCCCCCAAAGCTCAGAGTGGGGACTTCACCTCCTGCAAAGTCCACTGCGGTATCCACCCTGTTGCTGGTGCATGCAAACAGTCCAGTGCGCACAGGAAAGAGGCAAACATCGCGCCTGCCTCCCCATCGGGCAGAGGTGGGGTCCTCTCTACCTCCCTGCTCTCCCTGCTTCTCAATCCCTTCCACCGTTGGACTTTTGTTCCCGCTTCTCCTGACTGCAAAGAGGTCATTCCAGTAGAACTTTGAATTTTATTTTATTAATATTATTTTTTTTTTGCTTTGTCGGTGGCTGTGGTGACATTGTGCTTGTGTTTTTGTGATTTCTTTGGCAATGATTTTCAGTTGTTGCTTATAAGGGAGGGTTGAGGGTGGGAGTGGGGAGGGCAAGGGGCCTAGAGCTCTAATTGTTTGTTTTGGAAGAAAAAGGGGGAAAAAAAAGAACAAAAAAATATACATATCACTCTAGAAAACAAACCTCTCCTGCGTTTTATTCTGTGTCGCTTCTCCTCTGGTCATTAAGCAAAGCATCCAGTTGCTAAAAGCATGGCTTCAAACAAAGACAAGTAGTGTCCACGGTCACAGGCTTTCTCCTTTGACCTTTTAGATCCTGCTACCTGCTCTGGTGGTGCTGACATCTAGTGGGTACCCAAGTTCCAAGACCTGGGCTTAAACAGAGCAGGGCTCTTTCAGTAGAAAACGAGGAGGGTAGAGAAAGAGGAAAGACAACACATCCTTTGGGACAGAGTCTCCCTATAGCAAGGGGTCTCTCACAAAGTTGCTCTGGAGACCTCCCCCTACTAACTCAGGGAAGGAGAAGCTTCACTAGGATTTCCTGGAGGCAGGGTCATCTCTCAGCTAACCACTTCATAACACCCAGCAAGGAGGAAGTTAGTACCTTTTCTCTGCTGCTGCCCTGAGGATGGTGGCTGAGTGTAGGTGGAGACCCAGTGGTGGGAGAGAGCTCACATGGTTGAACCTCAAGATTTGTTGTCGACTTCCCCACCCCTGACACACACACACACACACACACACACACACCCCTAGGGCTCATAGGGCCTTGGTGTGAGGCTTGCTGAATCTGGATGGTTAAGGTCAGGGCGAGTGACAGTTCTCAAAAGAAAGCTATGGAGGAGTGTGGGACACAAACGTTTCAGAAGTGGGGAATAATTCCTTTTCAAAAGGACCCCTTCCCAAATTACACTTGGTTTCAAGAATCATCTGCAATGTCCCCGCCAGAGCCTGTCATGAGGTAGTGGAAGCCCTGGTTTGTTTTTGTTTGTTTTTTTCTTCTTATTCAATTCTGAGGATCCAGCTGCTGCCAGCCTGCAGCTCTGCGGCTGACCTCGCGAGCTTCCCTCTGCTGTACACGCCACACTGCAGCGGAGAGACTGTGGGTTGGGGTGGAGGTGGGGACAAAGGCTGGCCTGAGTGAAAGAAAGAAGCCCTGCCAAGGCCGGCCCTACCCCTCTCTAACGAAAGGGCAAGGGGATCCGAGAAACAGGAGGTGAGACGGAGAAACTCCTGGTACCGCAGCTGGAACAGGCGGCCTGCCAGGAGGGTCATGTTAAAGATGGAAAATGATTCTGGCTTTACAGCTGGTGTAGACTAGGTTGTTTCTCCATCCTTGGCTCTCCAGGCTCTGCCGGCGGCGGCAGAGAATGAGCGAAGGAAGCCCCCGTTTCTGCCAAAAGGAAACATAAAAAGCGAAGCTGGAGACTGGGCCGCTGCGGGGTTGGAGGCGAGGGCGTCTGGAGTTGCCTCTGGCAGCGTCTGGGTCCCCAGCCTGGAGTGGCTTCTTACAAGACAAACAAAGGCGAAGGTGCAGAGGCTGGGAAGTCAGAGATGAGGAAATCAATTGTCATAAAAGAGAGATTCAGAGAGAGAGAGAGAGAGAGAGAGAGAGAGAGAGAGAGAGAGAGAGAGAGA
>NC_034603.1:63692964-63704240 GCF_900095145.1 Mus pahari
AGAGAGAGAGAGAGAGAGAGAGGCTGGAAGAGGAATTCAATGCCTGTGCGCAGCAATAAAAGAATATGACCGCTATAAAAGTTTATAGGGTATAAATTTCTGAAGGTTAAGAAACTAAACGGCAGCAAAGCAAACAGAGAGGGGAAACTTTCCGGAGATGAGCCGCAGATGAGCCTGGGCTCCGGATCCAGTGGGAGAATAGATGGGTCGGCCCCCATCCTCAACCTTTTTGCGCCCACGTCTGAGGCTTGGGGTCTGGAACTTGGGAATCAGGGGCAGTAGGGTGAGGTTCCCCGAGGGTAAAAAGTAGAGAAGCTAGCAGCTGGGAGGAAGAAAGGTTTGTTGTCCCTAAAGTTTCAGTAATCGAAATTCTGACTGTTGTCTTTGTTCTTTACACTCCCTCTGGAACCACCACTCATACATAAGAAGCCTTTGCACACGCGGACACACACACACACACACACACACACACACACGGACGCATGGACACACACACAGTCCAGCAAGGCCAGACATAGGGAAGAGTAGCCTCTTGATCCTTCTTTAGTTCCGTTTCATCCCCTCGGCCCTTCTCATCCCTCACAAAAAGCCCAATTGTTACCACCCTTCAGCGTGTGAAATATTCGTGTAAGGCTTAAAACGTGCTGATTTCTTCTTTTACTGACTAAAGCTTAGGGTCTTCAATATAAATTAGGAACTGAGTGGATATACAGGTTTTTTTCTTTTAGTTGATCTGAACTATTCCACGAACTGTTTCCTGATTCCGAAACCTTTTTCTTATCTGCTGTCATTTCTCTCCCCTATTTCTAGTAATAATGAAAGTTTAATCGTTTGTTGCCTCCTCTGCTACTCAGAGAACCCGGCTGAGTAGATATAAGGACGTCTTTTGCACAGTGGCCGCTAGATGGCACCCTTGCTCCATATGAAATTTCCCAGTGCTGAGGCTGCGGGCCCAGCGGCTCTGCACAGCACCTTGTTCGGCCCTGTGTCTAGAAATTGAGAGCTACCAAAAGTCATGAGTAATTTGCACATAATAGAAAAAATAGGGTTTGTTATGGCTCTTTCCCCTATTGTATATATTTCAATTATAATGGAGTTCCTTTCTCTCTTCAAATGGTTCATTTTCTGAATTTCTCACAGTAAGAAAGCTGTTTGCCAGTTGCTGTGTTTGATGGGGCGAGAAATGCGTGGGAACCAGGGATAATGTTAATAATAAAAATATAAAAATAATGGGCACAAATCAAGGAGGCGAATTGATTTGAAAAGCAGATTTTCCTGCAGTGGGGGCGAGAGAGGAATAAAGTGCAGGACAGTGGGTCAGGTGAGAAGGGTGAGCCTGCAGTGAGGAGGAAGTTACCCCAGGCGGGCTGCCCACACCTGCTGAAGAGGGAATCTGGACGTGTCATCTGGGAGATTTCCAAATTTGGGAGAAATGGGGACCTGGCTTTGGCGAAGGTGTTCGGTGGTGCTCCAAGTCAGAGGGACCGCTGCGCCAGGGCGCCGACTCCACAGCCTTTGCATGTGTGCAGGTCTGGGTTGGCCGAGTGCCTGGTCACCAAGGCTCGGACAGACTCTCCCTAGGGATGCGGGATACGGGATGCAGGATGCGGGAAGGCTTCGGTATCCCCTCGGGAGGCTCAGTCAAAACCCTGCGCATTTTTCCTAACAGCAGTAGAGGCAGACATGGCGACGGGGAGACGGGGAGCAGTCGCTCGCTTTTCGGCGCTTCCGGACTCCCAGGTGAGAGCTGAGGCTTCCTCAGGCTCGCCCAGGCTATGTCCTTGGCTTCCTTACTCTGGCAAACCTCGGGGAAGCCAGTCCTTCTGGGACGGAGCAGCTGGAAGCCTGGACCCCAAGCACTTTTCCGTTCTGAGGTTGTCCCTCTGCCTGCCTACAACCCCTTTGGCTGGTTCCCAATCTTCACTTTCCTCTCAGTCCAGCCCGAACCTGCCTCCAACCTGAACCTCCTAAAATGACCCCAGAACCCCGTGTAGCTTCTTCTCTTTCCGCAGGACCAGGTGTAAAAAGGCCAATGGAGTGTCTCCACAACTCGAGTTTCTCCAATAAATCTGCCCTCCGTTGGGTGTTTATAAATGATCTCCGCCCTCTTTCTTGTTTTTTTTTCTTCTTCTTTTTCTTATAATAGAAACATTTTCCTTCCATCAGAAATTTCTGGCACTGTGTAGGGATGATTTAGAACAAGCCATTGAATTTCTACCCCACCAGTGAGTCCTCAAATCATGACCATAAAATCCCCCGCACTTGGTAAAATGTTCGCTTCAGCAACAACTTGACGCTGCTTTAGGTTGCCTCACCGACCTCTCATCCGTGTGGAAAAGCAAAACCCCACAGCCTGCTTCAGTTTCCCTCCCTCTGGCCCCCTCCTTTTTTCTCCCCTTTCTATATTCACTGTACTTTAGAAGGCCGAGTGAAACCCAGTTGTGCAGCTTTTTTGGAAACGTGGTTTCATTTTTACAAAGATTCTGGTTCATGGAACCCCCAAAAAGAAGCACCTTAGAGAACGAGCAATAGATTTAATTTATTTGTAAAATTGACTCTGCCTTTGTTCTAGGACATTTCTTTCTCCTTCTCTCTGTCTTTCCGGTCAGCTCCCTCAGGAGACCATTGGTTCTGCCTGAGACCCCGAGTCTCCTAAGGTTTGACCCCCAACAGCCATGTGCCAGCTACACAGAGGAGATCCTGGACTCGGAGTGGGGCAGCCAGTCATTTCTGGGTTTGAGGCCTCAGATCTTCAGATGCTGGAGGTTCAACTAAAGGCACCCCAACAAGAGAAGAGGGGAAATGGAGACCTCGGTGGCCTTGTTTTTTTCCACCCGAGTCCCTTCACCCCAAGGTTAGTGCAGGTGGTCAAATGGCTATGGGGACATATACCAATAACAGGTGCCTTTTAAACCCACTCCTTAAAGCCTTTGTCTAGGGCACTGGAGGGCACAAGGCAGCAGTAACCAAGGCCTTGGTGCCCAGCCTCCATCTCCCCTTCCCTCTTTTGCTGTGTGGATGAAGAGGTCACTATTTATACCTGGAAGGCTTGTGTGTAGAAGGAATGGGTGGTTGGCCTCAGAAAACTGGGTGTCAGTGGGGCTTGGTTACTGAATGCCAAGGCCTGGGGCACAGGTTTACAGCCACATGAGATATCATCCTTTGATATCACTGGATCCTTCCCTCTAAAGTGGCCAAAGCGCCTCCAGAAGACCCCCTCTTTCTCTTGCAGCCCTCCCAACCACCAGCAGGTACAGCTCTTGTAAACTGCAGAATTGGCAGCCTCCTGGAGAACTTTGTTCCACCTTTGCACTGCCCATTAACCAGCAACTTTCTTCTTCCTCTCTCAGGCCCTCTCAGACTCCCTTTCCACAGAAAATCTCGCGTGTTTGCTTAATGAGGGAAAGTTATGTGGGTGACCTAGGTGAGGACAGATCTCGGGGTGGTTTGGGGGTCTCATAAGAGGCTGTGGGGCAGGTGTGTCTGCAAGGGAGAAGGAGGAGAAAATCTTGGGGAAAGTCACAGTTTGCGCCGAAAGGAGAAAAAAAAAAAAATCCACAGCAACCCATAATCGGTCTCATTTCAGCTAAGTTACCCCCACCGTGCTTCAGTCGGGCGGCGGGGGCGATCGAAGCTGCAGTTTTATAGCTGTAGAGGAAAGAACTCGTAAAATGCTAACAGCTTTTATGCGCTGCAGCATAAACAACAACAGACTCCGGCTTTATTGCATTTTATAGTTTGTTAAAGAGTTTACAGCCGTTTTTGGGGGGCTGGTTACCCAGCCAATTCCCTCCGCACGATAGTTAAACCTTTATCAATAATAAGGAAATTGATCATTAAAGCTTTAAATATGACTACCTCGTTTGTTTGAAAATATGTTTAGGAGAGGAAGCTGTATGATTTGATAACTTGTATTAAAATACCAATTACATTTATAGGACCTTTTAAAACTCGGCGCAATTAAACCGTGTTCTTTTACATTTTTCCGAAGCGACCCTGACATTTAGAAAGACTCCAATTGCCTCGTTAAAATCGCGAAATTAACAGCGTGCCTACGCCAGGCTCAGCGTTGTGGATGTGTGTGTGTGTATGGTGTTTTTCCGTGACTCCCCCACATCAGTCTTTGGGGGTGGTCTGCGAAGGTATTTGATTTGTTGTGAGGCAAGAGATATCTCATTAATGTAGGTAGTTAAACAGATTTAATCCGTATTCGTTCTCTCTCTCTCTCTCTCCCCCTCCCTCTCCCCCCTCTCCCCCTCTCTCTCCCTGGGTGTTTTTTTTCTCTTCCCCTCCTTTTTTCTGCCCTCTCCTCACTCCCTGGCGCTCTCTCGCTCTAGCTCTCTCTTGCACTCGCTCTCTCTCGCTCTCACCCTCACTCTGCGTTCTGTCCGGGAGGAGTACCCAGAAGCCAATAGGATGCGGGGTCTCTAATGGATGCAAATGATGGTGAAAAGACGGGGCAAAATATGAAACAACTCATTTGGAGGGAAGTAAATCACCGAAAACTGTTTATGAACTGGCATCCCTTCTTCGAAATGTAAAGCGAGGACCTCTTTAAGTGGCGGTATATTTTTGTTTGGGGGGTGGGGGGTGGGGGGAGGGCGAGCGAGCCGCGGCTGCCATGCAGGTTTAGACTTTTGCAGGCTTCGCTCTTCTATTCCTGGAAATCACAAAAAGTGTGGCGGCTTTGAGATCTTCTTCGTCTTTTCTTTCTTTTCCTTCCTTCCTTCTTTTTTCCCCCTCCTCCCTTTTCCTCTCCTTTCCTGGCGAGGGTGACTAGGAGCCGGCGAATCCGCGTTTTTTTTCTCTCTCTCTCCCTCCCTTTTCCCCCTCCCCACCCCCTCCCCAACAGCCCCCAACTACAGCCTGCGCCGCCGCCGCCGCCGCCGCCTCAAAATTCAATAAAATGAGCTCTTATTTCGTCAACTCACTGTTCTCCAAATACAAAACCGGGGAGTCCCTGCGCCCCAATTATTATGACTGCGGCTTCGCCCAGGACCTGGGCGGCCGACCCACCGTGGTGTACGGTCCCAGCAGCGGCGGCAGCTTCCAGCACCCTTCGCAAATCCAGGAGTTCTACCACGGGCCATCGTCGCTGTCCACGGCTCCCTACCAGCAGAACCCGTGCGCCGTGGCGTGCCACGGCGACCCCGGCAACTTCTACGGCTACGACCCTCTGCAGCGCCAGAGCCTGTTCGGTGCGCAGGATCCAGACCTGGTGCAGTACGCAGACTGCAAGCTCGCGGCAGCCAGCGGCCTGGGCGAGGAGGCTGAGGGGTCTGAGCAGAGCCCATCGCCCACACAGCTCTTTCCCTGGATGCGCCCTCAAGGTGAGCTCCCGTCGGACCTGGACCTGACAGGGTGGGAAGGGGCCAGGAGGGCCCCAGGCCGGTCGGGGAGGGGGGGAGGGCTGGTGAGCAGACTGGGAACATCTTCAGCTCCTAGAGGACTTGTGGGCTCCGTTCCAAACACCTACCTCCTCTCCCTTCCTTCCCACTTTCTTTTCTTCTTTTTCCCCTTTTCTTTTTGCTTCCTTTGAAGGGGGGGGTCTCTAAGCGAATTTCCTGAATCCATAAACCCCTCACCCTCCTTAACTTTTCGTCTTCTCCTCTTTTCCCCTTTTACTGTTTTATGGGGGGCTGTGGAGAAAGAGTGGTGTGGGGGCGCTCAACGTTTGCACTTCTCAATTGCTTTATAGTTTAATTACCCTGAAGAAACTTTTCTTCTGGGGCAGAGGCTCTGGGGGCTTTTCAAGGTGGGTTCGAGGTCCCCACTCTGGCTTTTTATTATTTCTCCCCCCTCCACATCTACCCTCTTAAACTTTATGGCACTTTTAATGTATCTGAACCCCCTATTCTGGTTCTAGTTACCAGAGAAGGGGCTCTTCCTTTATGGCCCCTGTAGATTCAGGGCTGTCTAGTCCCCCCNCCCCCCCCCCCCCGCTGACCGCGTCCTCTGCGCTCCCCCTCCCGCCCCCGCATAAGGGTCCCCTGCCCTTATTATCCTGGTTTCCTAGGCTGGTTCACGAATCTTCCAACCTTCTCTGTCTCTGCCCCCTCCCCCACCCTCCCCTCTGTCTCGCCCTTTCCCCCATTCCCAGCAGCCGCCGGACGCAGGCGAGGCCGCCAGACCTACAGCCGCTACCAGACCCTGGAGCTGGAGAAGGAGTTCCTATTTAATCCCTATCTGACTCGCAAGCGGAGGATCGAGGTATCGCACGCGCTGGGACTGACAGAGAGACAGGTCAAAATCTGGTTCCAGAATCGGAGAATGAAGTGGAAAAAGGAGAACAACAAAGACAAGTTCCCCAGCAGTAAATGCGAGCAGGAGGAGCTGGAGAAAGAGAAGCTGGAGCGGGCGCCAGAGACCGCCGAGCAGGGCGATGCGCAGAAGGGTGACAAGAAGTAGGCTCCAGCTGGGACTGCTCGGGCCCGGACTAGCCCGCACGTCCGCCGGTCCCTCCCGCGACCACGCCGCCGCCGCCCGCCCCCCCGCCTCCGAGAGCTCCGGCCCCGCGAGCGGAGCCAGGAGCTGGGCCTCCCACCGCAGCGTCCCCCGCCGCGCCAGTCCCTGCTAGTGGTAGTATCTCGTAATAGCTTCTGTGTGTGAGCTACCGTGGATCTCCTTCCCTTCTCTTGGGGGTCCGGGGGGAAAAAAAAAGAAAAGGATTTTAAGCAAGGACTCCCTCGTCCTGCGAGGGTGATCGACTGCGGCCTGGCAGAACCCCCTCGCCCCAGCCCCATGTAAAAAAGCCTCCTTGTGCAATGGTCTTTTTCCTTTGAACGTGCTTCTTTGTAATGACCGAGGTACCGATTTCTGCTAAGTTTTCCCAACAACATGAAACTGCCTATTCACGCCGTAATTCTTTCTGTCTCCCTCTCACTTTCTCTCTTTCTCTCGCTTTCTTTCTCTAACCGCGTCCCCATCTTTCCTCGCAACCCCCTCTCCCCGCTGCCCTCCCTAGCTGGCTTTCTCTCTTGCTTCTCTCTTTTCCTCCTGTCCCCCACCCCCACCCCCTTTGGTTTGACAATTTTGTCCTAAGTGTTTCTCAAAAGAGATTACTTTAGTTAGCATGCGCGCTGTGAGCATTGTTAAAAGTGTTCTTAGGTTTACTGTGAAGAGAATGTATCCTGTATCTGTGAATTGCTTTATGGGGGGGAGGGAGGGGTAATTATATATTTTGTTGTTCCTCTATACTTTGTTCTGTTGTCTGCGCCTGAAAAGGGCGGAAGAGTTACAATAAAGTTTACAAGCGAGAACCCGAGACTGGCCCGGGCCGCCGCTCCTCATTCGCTCCTAAGCGCCTCGCAGGGCTGGGGGTGGGGGGGAGCTGGTCAGCAGGCTCCTGGGCTGGCCTAGGCTAGGTCGCTGAGAGGAGGGGGCGGAGGCTGGAAGCAGGTGGTGCGAGTCCCTGGGCCCAGGGGCGCAGGGGGTGAGGGAGGCGGCTGAACGTGATTGGAGGAAAGAGGATCGAGGGAGGGGAGCCAAGAGAAACCCCCTCCCCTTGCGTTCTGAGGCTGAGGGGCCGGGGAGACTCCAGCGCCCAGGCCGCTCTTGGGAAGAGATGTACCCAGGCCGGTGGCTAGTGTCCCCTGCCGCTTTTCTCTTTGTTTCCGTGTGTGTGTGTGTGTGTGTGTGTGTGTGTGTGTGTGTGTGTGTGTGTGTGTGTGTGTGTGTGTGTGTATGTGTGTGTGTGTTGTGGGGTGGGTACGGGGGGTGTGAGAGAAAGATGCAGCGCAAGGCTTCTTAATTTCTATTTCCATTTTTTTCCCTCGGACTCAGGTTGGGGAAGCAGGAGCAGAGGGTTCCTCCCTACCTCCCCTTTCTGGGACGTCGTCACTTTCTCCCAGTTTCTAGGCCGCGGCTTGCCGCAGCCTTCCTTCCTTCGTTACTTCTGCCTTCCTGGCAGCCACGCTCCACTGAGTGAGGCATCCGCCTTCCGGAACCGGGAAAGCAGCGAGCGGGACCCAAGCCTCCTTCCTCCCTTCCTTTTTCTCCCCGCCCCCATTCCGTTCTTTTAAATTTTTGTATATCTTTTTATTGTCATCAGAAATCTCAGCGTCCAACGCCTATTGGGTTGGATCTCCGCCTTGATCACATCTAATTACTACAACTGGGGCACTAAGAGACAACCGGGAGGCCAGGCTCGCCTCGCCCCTCCTCTTGGGAGAAGAGCAGCAGCTCGGATGAATTAACCCAAATAAAATAAATATTCGGCCAGCACCCACCCACCAAGTTGCGAACATTCAATCCCTGCGTCTCTCTCGCTCTGTAACCGGCTGGGGGAAATGGGTGGGGGATGACAACACGGTTCGCTCAGAGGTTATTTATTTTCTCTTCCACTCAATTCCTTCCTCCCCAAATCTCGCCTGCAAGCTGCCTCCAGCCCGCGGGGGTCGACAGCGGCCCTTAAGCCCCCAGCCCCAATCCGCAGAGCTCGGCCTTCCCATTCATTATTGATCATATTTTATAAATCCAACGCCACACAATTTTTTCCACATTACTGGGAGCCTCCGGGAGGCCGTCATATCATTGGCCGAGGGGATATCACGTGGGCCGGGGTCACGTGGTCAAAAGAGGAAAAAGGGGGTCCTTTTGGTGTAAATCTGGACTCTAATTCTGTAATATATCAAGGAATCTCGTAAAACCGACACTAAAACGTCCCCGACTACAAATCATCCGGCCAAATTATGAGTTCATTGTATTATGCGAATGCTTTATTTTCTAAATATCCAGCCGCAAGTTCGGTTTTCGCTCCAGGAGCCTTCCCCGAACAAACTTCTTGCGCCTTTGCCTCCAACCCCCAGCGCTCGGGCTATGGAGCAGGTCCGGGCGCCCCCTTCTCCGCCTCGGTGCAGGGTCTGTACTCCGGCGGGGGGGCCATGGCGGGCCAGAGCGCGGCCGGCGTCTATGCGGCCGGCTACGGGCTCGAACCGAGTTCCTTCAACATGCACTGCGCGCCCTTTGAGCAGAACCTCTCCGGGGTGTGTCCGGGCGACCCCGCCAAGGCGGCTGGCGCCAAGGAGCAGAGGGACTCGGACTTGGCGGCCGAGAGTAACTTCCGGATCTACCCCTGGATGCGAAGCTCAGGTAACGCCGCGCTCTGAGCGGTCCCGAGCCGCAACGTCCGGGCCACGGTCCCCAGAAGGGCTCCCTTCCGGCCAGGGCACCCTTCTCTGTGTCCAGGTTACTCCCGGCTGCAGATCGGCCATTGCCACGCCGTTTAAGTCTGGGCTGGGACCACGCGCGCCGCCCCCACTCCCAGTTTTGCTCGATGCTCTCAGACCCTAGCGGATCTCTTTTTGCCGACGCCACAGAGCTCAAAGCCCCCAGCCCGCCCCCAACCCTTCCTCCGGGCCTTTTAGCTTTAAATATTTATCAGCAGCGCCGGCACGGGCTGGAGACGAGGCCGTTTGTCTTGCCTAGAAAGGCTGGGGTTTGCAGAGAATAGCCATTAGGGTCTCTCTCTCTCCTCTCCCCCCCTTCCCTGCCTGAGAGCTTAGTTCTGGGTGTGTCCCCCCAGCCCTAGCTTGGGTAAGATATGGAGGAGGGGGCCATGGCGCTAAGCAATTCTCCCCTCCCCCTTCCTTTCTAGCCAACCCCGCTCCCCCATTATTCCCATCAGGACAATTAGAGGTGGGCTCTAGAGGCCTGGCAGGAGGGGGGGGGGACAGAATAGATGAGGACCCAGACAGGGACACAGAACCAGAGAGTGGTGAAGGAGTTAGTCTGAGACCCAGAGCGATGACCCCCACCTCCTGATGGACTTAGAAAGTCACCAGGGCCCCAGGAGAGCATAGTTTTTTTTCAGGTGTCTTTCCAAGGGCTCCGTGGGCCCCTGAGGGACAACCAAGTTTGGTGGTATCACTCCAGAAGGATAACTCTCCTCTTCGGGGAGGGCTAGGACTCTTCGGAACCAAATCGAGATTTAGGGAGTGCAAGATTTTTTAGGAACCATAAGCTACCCAGATTTCCTTCCCCCAGGTCCCCTTCAAAGCTTCCTTGCATACGTTTTACATTTCCCCAAGGCAGGTGGGCTTGGGAACCAACTCCAAGGCTCAGAAGACCCAACCCAGTCAGAGACTCCTAGACTCATGGGCTTGGGGGGGGGGAGCATGAGGAAACCAGTTCTTGACTATTGTTCTTCACGGTTTTTGTTACCTACCCTGTAATTGAACTGACCTTCCAGTTGGTTTACCAAAGTCCTCTCCCTTCCCCCCACCTCGTAAATATTTCAGCTTGGAGTAGAGCTGACTTGAAATTAAGGTCCTTAGCCCCTCCTCTCTCCTGCCTCCTTCCCAAGAGGGCTGATGCCAGCGTCCCCCAGTCTCCTTGGGGTTCTGAGCCTATGCTGGAAGTTCTCAGATATCCTTCTGTCCCACCATAGGACTTTTCACCTTGCTCTCTCTTGTAGGCCCTTCTCATTCTTTTCTTCTTTGCAGTCCTGGAAGCCCAAAGATTGCTTCAGACAAGTAGGTTTTCTGTGCAGGAAGGCAGGCGGGTAGTCAGGCCTTGCTTGATACTTACTGGGAAGGAATCATCGGAGAACAAGTGCTGTCAGACTACTAATGCCAAGGTCCAAGGAAATAAAGTTCTTGCTTCTTCCCCATTCCACAACAAGTTTGGGTGGGGACTGGGCCTATGGCTCCTTTTATTTCTATTCTTCTCAGACTAGGCCTGGAGCCCCACACGAGGGACACTAATATGGTTTCCAGGGCCCTGTACCTCAAAGGCCACCTGAGGTGGGGAAAGGGTAGACTGGGAGCCCATGACCTCAGAGAGTGACTGATATGAATTTGCTTTCTTTCTGTGTTAGCCCCTTTGGAATAGAGCCTCAGGAAGCCAGAGGCTGAGAACTACCTGGTTTTCAGATGCTCCTGGCAGAGCAAAACCACCCTTCACGGATGACAGGACTATCTGGTGTGCTGGGGCTGGCCTGGGAACCCAGTGCTTGGCCCTTGGGGAGGCTGAATCAGGAGGATGGCTGCTAGTTTGAAACCAGCCAAGGGCTCCATTGCATGATCCAGCTTGAAAAACAGAACAACTCTTATGGACACACACACGGACACACACACACACACACACACAGGAAGAAAATAAAAACAAAAACAAATGTTTGCTTTGAAAAGCTTGGAAATTTTTCTGCACCTGGTAGTGAAAGGGGTTAATTTAGTTCCAGCAAGGTAACACCTAGGAAGGGGGTCAGAATTCTGTTGGTGTTTTTCACACACTTTCTCTCTCTCTCTCTCTCTCTCTCTCTCTCTCTCTCTCTCTCT
>NC_034603.1:63704275-63756645 GCF_900095145.1 Mus pahari
CTCTCTCCCTCCCTCTCTCCCTCTCTCTCCTAAATCCTGTGTGTAGGGCCTGACCGAAAGCGAGGCCGCCAGACCTATACACGCTACCAGACCCTGGAGCTGGAGAAAGAATTTCACTACAATCGCTACCTGACTCGGCGGCGGCGCATCGAGATCGCGCACGCGCTCTGCCTCACCGAAAGACAGATCAAGATCTGGTTTCAGAACCGGCGCATGAAGTGGAAAAAGGAGAACAAAACCTCAGGCCCGGGAACCACTGGCCAGGACAAGGCGGAAGCGGAGGAGGAGGAGGAAGAGTGAAGGACAGAGAAAGCCAAGAGGAGGAAAGAGAAGAGAGGGAGAACCCAATTGTGGGAACTGAAGCATGAAACTCAAATAAAGGGGCAAACTATTTAAATGAAGAGGTCTAAAAATAATAAGGAAAGAGAAGGGTGAAATTTGGGTTTCTTAACACTGTAAAAAAAAAATACTACCTATGGGAAAGTGTGTTGTCTGTTTTTGTACAGTATGGGAAGGACATTATCTACCTGTTCTGTGGCTTTCTGGAATGTGCCTCCCTTTTTCTATGTTGCTAGTAAGGTCTTTGTAAAATCTTGCTGTTTTGTAGGCCCTCTTTGAAGCTGTCTTTGTGAACTGTGGTTCCAGATGAACAGATTAGTGTGGTTCCTTACCTACCCCATAC
The DNA here is from genome assembly GCF_900095145.1 of Mus pahari. NCBI lineage: Eukaryota > Metazoa > Chordata > Mammalia > Rodentia > Muridae > Mus > Mus pahari. The sequence continues at coordinate 63,704,958 of NC_034603.1, forward strand.
ATCCCAGTAGCAGTACTAGAAGGGCCGTATGGAGCCCCGAGGATCCACTAGCTTCTGCGTCTGGTGCATTTTGGCTGCTGATTCTAGCTCCTATCCACGAGCCTCTTTCTGTATATCTGAAGGATGGAAAATAAAACAAAATTAAATATCAACAGATGCTTATTACTGTCTTCCTCTGGCTGGGAGGGTGTAAGGGTTGGTAGTGGGCAGGTGACCCAGAGACCCTCTGCTGGTCTTTTTCTGTCTGTACTGGGTTTGCTTTTATTTTCCAGATGCCCCTGCTATAGAGACTGCCAACTAATGAACCCCAACATCTCTCACACACACACTTCCTTTATACTTTCACCAAAACACACAATTCCCATATTTACAAGCTGACAGCACACAAGTGCATACACAGTTACAGTCATAAATAAACACAGACATTCATAGTCATACAGACATTCATATACATCCAGTCTTGCTTTCACACAGTCCCCGGCTCCATGCCCAGAACACACACACACACACACACACACACACACATTCACATACACACTCACAAGTAAACACATGTTCACAGTCACTCACAGACACCAATGTACACTCACACACTGGATAATAAACAGAGTCACATTTGCCCCTAAGTAAATACATCCATGAGACCATATACTCTGGTCACACAGGCCCAAAACACAACCCCCTCCCTGCCCCAATTTAAAAGCTTCCAGTTTTACAAACACCTTCTCCTATCCAGGCCTTTAGCTGAAACTATGAAATATGAGCCTAGTGACCAGCCACAAGTACAGTGATCCAAAACAGTAGTAGGCCTTCAAAAACAATTGGAAGGGAAGCGAAGGGTGAACACCCACCCATCCCGCATCTGAGGCTGTTTGGGAAGAGGCCAGACCAGCAAGTAGAGGCCTCCTAGCCTCCCCAGGACAACCTACTTGCCAGGGTGCTCACAATTTTCCCACTTAGTCGGCAAACATTTTTTTGTCAGATGCCTTGATTTTATTTCAATTTATTTGTACTTTATGTATTTAAATCTGTTTCATTCTAAATTGGCATGGGCCATCCACATGAAATTTTAAAATTGGAGGAAAACCAGTTCCCGAGAGCGACAGTGAGTTTACCGGACTGGGGTGGGTGGACGCAGTGAGTCTGGCAGCACCGGCCGCCAGTGCTTCCTCTGCGCGGCTCGGCCTGCTCCTGAGTACGGCCAACCTGGAACCTTCTGAGGAGCACACACACAGGAGAGGGAGGGAGAGAAGAAAAAAATAATTTTTTAAAAAGGGGGATTATTTCGTTTTCTGCGTTTGGTTACCGGATACTCAACCTGAAATGTTTTCGTTTTTGTTTTTGTTTTTTTAAAGAAAGTCTAGGAAAACGAAGTGAGTTATTGTTAAAATAAAATCAAGGATTTTATAAATCCTTCATCGCTGAAAAACCTAACCGATAGTGTCTTTACACCTAGACATGGGGTGCTGGTTTTTAATATTTATTCATTTACAAACCCTCAATTGTTTAAAGAACGTTATCTTAAACCAAAAGGGCTTGAAAAAGGTGATTGGTTTCCGGAAAATTCTGCTTAATTTGAATTTGTAAGAGATAGCCCTTAAAACCCGCAGCTTCAATTTGTAAGAAAAAGCCCTTAAAACCTGCGGCTTTCCCTGAACTGACCGCTGCAACCCCTGGCGAGCACAGGGGAACCTGGTCTGGAAAGCAGGCGTTTGGGCGGGAGTGATCTGTCTTCTCCCTCCCCCAGTTTCTGAGGTGCTGAGGTGGAGAATCTGCCTGTTAGACTATCAAGCTTGGCCCCCATCCAGGGCACCTTCCCTCTTGAGGCAAAAATTAGACCCTGCGGACTGACGCCCCCGCCCCCATACCACACCTGCAATGCTGCAAACCTCACAGGTGGGGGAACCCCACAGTCTCTAGGGCTAGGAATGTGGGGGTATTCAGAGGAGGAGAAGGGGTACAGGAGCTTTCTTTTTGTCACAAAGCAGATAGCAGCTCCTAACACAGGCTGCTGCTTTGGCCTCACCTTCCTGTTACCTCAGAACATTCCCCTGTGGAAGACTGGGGGTGGGGTGGGGGCTTTTTACTATAAAAGACAGACAGAGCTCTTGAGAAAAAATGTGGAGGTTCCAGAGAAAACCCCGGTTCTAGTTGAACCATTATGGCTTCTCAACCCTGAATTCTTGCACCCCAAATCTCAGCCTGTCTCAGATTGGGGTTTCCCTAAAAAGAGAAGGGGAAGAAAAGAAGATGGCGACGGAGAAAAGGGTTGCTGGTGGAGCAGCCATGAAGAAATGCAATAAATTCCTTGTTGTTTTATGAAAATTTACAACTTTGTGATAGAAGTTTATGAGTGGTTGAATCCAGCGATTGGCCGGCGCCGGTCATGTGGCCGGGCGATCGTGAACATGAACTTTTTATCATTTCCCTGGTGGTTATAATGCAGCATTCTTTTGGACACCACACCTAGGTCGGAGCACTGGCGTCCTTCAGGGCTCCAGCCTCTTGATATTTTTATACTTCAATATCAGCTCGATAGAGAGAGAGAGAGAGAGAGAGAGAGAGAGAGAGAGAGAGAGAGAGAGAGAGAGAGAGAGAGAGAGAGAGAGAGAGAGAGAAGGAGAGGGGGGAGAGGAGAGAAGGCTGAGAGAGGGAAGGAGGGGTGGGAATTACACAAAAGAGAGAACCTAAAATAATTTTGATTCTTAAGTTAATTTACTTGCTGATCTGGGATTTTTAGTCATCATGAAGGCTAAATGGACAATCTGCCCAGGACTGCAGCCTGATATCATTTTTCAAAGCCAGAACTTACTCCATTTTCTATGCAAATGTCAGAAAAGCGAAACAACCTCTCTCTCAAGTCTGAGAAGGGGAAACGACGGCTCTCAGGTTGGGACAATTTTATCTGGAAGCTGAAGAAGATATCGAACGCTCCTTTTTCCCTCCCTCCCCATCCTTTTGAATCCGGAGGAGGGCAAAACCCCACAAGTTCTGCAAAGGTAAGGAAGATTCTACAATTCTTATTCTTTTGCATCCTTTTTTTGCAGGGGGTGGGGCCTAGGTTTTTCTCCCTCCTCCTCCCCCCATTTCAAGACCTGGTTGAACCCCACCTCTGGGCGCTGCTGGGAGAGGCTTCCCAGGAAATTCTGTAGTAGAGACAGGGGTGGCTGCTTCCTGGAGGGGGAGCGGCTGCAGGGAAGATGGGGAGGAGGAACGGAAAGGGGCCTATGAGGCCAGTTTTATGTTGCCTTTTTAGCTGGGAGAGATCTCCAGCGAGGGGTCTGCAAAAGCGAGGGTGGGGTGTGTGTGTGGGCTACAGCCACGCTGGCCAGTCGCTCTGGCCCTTGTGGGTTTGTGCTCACCTCCCTCCATCTCTCCCTTGTCCTGGCCTCCGCGATTGCCCCCCCCCCGTGCGGTTCTCTTGCCCAGTGTGGGTAATGGCGATTTCCTGGCTGCATTGGCACGAGGGGCGGTGGCGCTGAGGGAAGTCCTGGTCTCTGTGGGGCCTGGAATCTCCGCAGAGGCCAGCCGAGGGCGAAGAGGCGTCTAGAGTGATATAAAAAGAACAATTCACAGAGAAATGTTCGCTATCTTCCTTCGGAGACATTTCTGAAAATAAAGGGTTGTGGGTGAAGTAACCCAGAGCAAGGGAAGCTAGCCGAAGACCTCGCAGCTCTTTTGCCACCGGTCTCTTGCCTCTCCCGCCAGCCGGTGGGAGCCTGCAGGGAGAGAGTTTTGTGGTTTTAATGCGGTAGGTTATAGTCTGTTGGTCTCTGTGTGATTTGATCTTGTTACAATGTGTATTTTATTGGTATAGAATGTCTGGATTTTGGTGGAGAAAATTGTACCTCTGATATGGGCACATTTCAAACTTTCCTGGATTTAAACGCGGTTGGGAAGAGACTTCTAGCAATGTTGTTTCAGGCTTGTGCACAAAATCTATTTGGTGTGTGTGTCTGGGTGGGTGGGGGTGGGAGGGGTGGGATACAAAACAGAAAGGAAACCTAACTAAAGAATGCAATGGTGTGATCTGGGAAAAGCCTCCTGGAGCCTGAGTTCAAAGCTAAGTCCTGTCTTTCGCCGCCCAATTTTTGTTCCCTGGCTTCCTGGAGGTGGGGGTGGGGGAGGGGGGGAGATCTCCTGGGTATGAGACGGATTCCTAAAGTGGCTAGATGGGCTTCAGGCTGACTGGTGAAAACTAAGAAATGGGACGAAAGGTCCCCAGAGAAGCTATCAGTGGCAGAGAGATAAGTGACTGTGGGTATGAATGAAGGACAGGAGACATTGTGGTTTCGTTTGGTTTGCATGAATAAGGATAGTATAGTCCTCTTGTTTCTTAAGAGCCTGTGCAGATGGTTCAGGCTCAGGTCCCAGGTTGTCTGGGATTTTAGTGTTCTGGAAGAGTCTGTGGGTACATTGGCCTCCTGAGCTATTAGGAAAGGGAAACGCAGCCACTTGTGGCACAAGACTGGGGTTCCCTGGGGGCCCAGATAAAAAGCTCTAGACACAGGCCTGAACCGGCCTCACTGAGAGACCTTGGTTTCTTAGCAAGCGAAATTAATCGCCAACATCTAGGACGCTCGGATCCTGTTTGCGGCGGGAAAATACCCCCCAAACCCACTCAAACTAAAGGTCTTTTCCCCTTGTAGTCTTGGTGGGTTATAAATCGTCCCTTAGACAGTTTCCTCTGACCCAAATTATGCAGTTTGCTGCCATCTACCGTCCGTTCGAGGACAGGCGGCTTTGGCACAGCAAATCGCTCGACACTCTCCGAGCCCTGCGGGTTTGCTTTGAGCCCCTGTAGCACGGTTCGGTGGGATACCGGACCACGCTGATGTCCTCTACTGCATCTTAGTCCCCGAGTGTAGATTGGAAGGCGGAATGAGTTTCTTGTCACATTATCCTCAACCTTCTCCTGTCTCCTGCAGACCCCATCACACTGACCCCAGCCACAAACCTGAAGGCTGGTAGTGTTAAAGGAAGTCTAGAGGAGTAATACTGTAACCCACGGACGGACAGGGGTTACTGAGCCAAAGGGTTGAGGGTTCAGACTCACGACCTTCCTCACCACCTAAGACACGAGACACGATTGGGGGCCGCTGGAGAGATGTGAGGCCAAATCTGTTCAAGGTTTATTTAGTTTTCTTCTCTGCCGAGGGAGGGAGGGGGTCCCGTCAAGGGAGGCGCCTACCAAGCAGTTCCACTCGGTTGTCAAAAGACAAACCCAGTCTGTATTCTTCCAGTTGGTTTGTGGGTTTTGCCAATTCCTAAGCTGGCGAGTCCGTGGTGAAGGAGTTGAACTGAATTTTCTGGAAACTGTTGGTGTCTGCAAGTGAGTGTTGGTCCCCTCCCCCATTCTCGACCGTTTCAAGCGAAATCGACGGAAAAAAAAAAAAAAGAAAAAAGAAAAAAAAGCTTTGGTAGAACATCGGGAGTGAGGAGAAATCATTAAAAAACCCAAACCACTTTAATTTCCTGTCCTGCCGGACCCCTCACACCCGGTTAACGGAACCGCTTTTCCAGAAGTGGGTGGCGAGGGCGGGGTGCGCGCCTCCGCTGCGGCGTTGGAGTCTTGGCCCCTGTCTCACCGGTTACTGATTAGCTCGGTCTTTCATGCTGCTGGAGGAAGCTCTGGCCGCCCCTTTCAAGGTGCGGTGGCCCCGGTTCTTGGGGGGGGGGGAACGCTGCTCCAGGAAATTGCCTGCGGTGCCAGGCTGGGCAAGGTGTTACTAAGTTCTGGCTGGAAGCTGAGGGTCTAGTGGCTGTGTAGTCCTGGGGGCGCACATCATAGCTGCTTCCAGGAGCCTTAGAGATCTCTAGAGCAAATCTTTAAGCTTTTTTTTTTTTCTCCCTGTGTTAAGAGTGACTTTCTGGCGGCTAGAAGGCCAGACCCGGCTTAGTGAGTTGCTCGCTCTGCAGGAGGCCCCGAGGGATCTGACAGGAAGGTCTGAGGCCCTCCTAAATTTTTTTTTCTTTTGGCAACCAGGAGGAAACATAGGGATGGAGAAGTCAGGCTAGTACAGGGCTTGAACCACTTCGGAGCTCTTAGGGTAAGGATGAAACAGAGGAGGGAGAGAAGGATCGCCCACTCCTCCTAGAAGATCAGAGAGGATGCCGATCATTTGCATAATGGAAATGAGGTCTTTGTACCTCACGATTTGGACTAGTCGATTTTAGGGCAGAGTGTCCACATAAAGAGTCCTTTTCCAATCTGTAGACGCCATCACATTGCACTACTGGGGAACATTTCAGACAATCAGAATGGGGGGGGAATGGGGTTTGAGAGAATTTTCGTCCCCCCCCACATCCTAGGTAAGGTTGAGGGTGGAACAGGAGAAGGTACCCACTACCCAAGAATGGGGGGGAGGAAGCTATCTCAGAGAAATAGGAATCTTAGATATTGTCACACCACCTCCTCATGCAGGCAAATGGCATTGGCATTCCTAAGATTACCTTCCCGAGATTTTCTCTCCTGAGCTGAAAATGACTTAAGCAACATTTCTCTGGGAGCTGGAATGTGCATGCTTACCCACGGGACTGCAGACTCAAAGCACAGAAAATCACAATTATAAATCCTGCCTGTGGGGTATCAGGACAATCCCACTGATGTGTACACTCAAGACTTGGTATATATTTACATCCCTCCTTCTGTGAGTGAGGGGGGCGGCAATCCTAATGGAGAACTGGCTGGTGCCTGCTGTGTGTCTACGCATTTCCCAGTGAAGACAGACAAACTGAGGTGGACAGAACCACAGGCAGATCCTTAGAGATCTGGCTCCAGAAACCAGGCGGTCTCTGGCCCAGCTCTGCCTGCCTGCTCCTTTTCCCAAACAAACGGATCAGATGAATAAACGCTCATAAATACCTCTGGGCTTAGATAAGAGCGATGAGGCGCTATTTCCTTTCATGCCCGACTCCAGGCGCCCTGGCCCTGGCCGTTGTGGCTCCATCTTCAGACAAGCAACCTGAGGAGGTGAGGTTAATTCAGGGGCTGCTGCTCTAAAGGATAAATAAAGCAATTATCTTCCCGCCTCTATCACAAGAGAAAACCTCCTCTTATTTGGACCATACTTTACATGGACAACTATACTGTATTTCCTATGATGATCAGGGAGAAAGGCTGAGGCCCAAGGCCCAGCCTCAGTGGCAAGAAAGGGGGAGGGCCCTTCCGTGCCTTGTTGCCTTGATGAAATAGCTCCTATTCCTCTCTCAGCATGGGCCCAGCATTTCTAGACTGGAGAGCACTGCTGCTTTCTTCACCACTAGGAGGTTCGAGCTTCTTTTTACGCCCCCCACCACCACCACTGGATTGAGGATAAGAGAGACACCCCCCCCCCCGAATGGTCATTTTTGCTACAAAGGGACGGCCTAGCAGTTGCTATGAGTTCAAAGAACTTCAGAGGCCACATTGCAGCCAAATAAATCCTCCCTCTTGATCACCCATCCTCAGCCCTTTCCTATTAACTGTGGGCAGAGCTGGCTCACAAAAAGGAACCCAAAGAGCAAGGCAGAGGTGGGTCAACCTGGCCTGACCTCAGGCACCATCTTACAGCCAATCCTCCCTGTCTTCAGGTTGGATACACTGTTTGCCCTGGTGTGCATTTTAGAATGTCAGAAATACCCTGTGTCCCCCAGGTTGGGATCTGTCCTTATTTTCTTTGGATGAGAGAGGAAGAGAGCATAGATATTCTCTTCCACTCCCAAGTCCTTCCAGCAGCTAAGAAGGTGATACAAACAGGAGACATGGGAGGTGGTCTGTAGAGTGGCTAGGAGACAGGAGGTTGTGGGTGTCTAGAGCTAGAGCAGGCATGCCAGGTTGATGGTTGGAAGATGGTTTCTAAGTCCCTAGGAGGACCTAGCAGCCTTCTCTCCTTATAAAATCAAATCTAAACCAAGTCTTGGGATGGGGATTTCAAAGGGAAGCACCAGTTTATAAAGAGAGTAGGAAAAAGAGGAGGCTCTCAGTCTCCATCCAATACGAGGTCTGAAGACTCAACATTTCTAAGACAATTTTCCCCAGTATCTAGATTTATGGGAGCATCTTTGGTTCTAAAAATCTGTATAGCCAGGGATTCTTGCTACATCATTTGGCCTGAGAGATAAGGATAGAGGAGGGGAGACCAAGCAAGGGTTGCAGGAAGAATAGAGATGAAAATAAGTAAAGTTACCTAGGCTGGGGTTTCCCCTTCATCTTTCGCTCTTCATCACCAAGTTTAAGGACTACTAGTTTCTTTCTCCAGGGCCCCAGTCTCAGTCATGACTGCAGCTAGGACGGCTGAGCTGTGTTGGGCATAAGGAAGGCTTGCCAGAAGCAAATAGCTTCAGGAGCAGCCAGAGGGAGAAGCTGGGCTCACACATCCCTGGCATTTCCTTCTTTTGGGTCTTCTAGGCAGAAGGATCTGGCTTGCCCTCCTCTGAGCTGGAGAATTGGGTTGAAGTCGGGATACAATAAACCTAAACTTAAAAGGGGGAAACAGACCTGATAAACAATAAACGATTTTCCAAACCTTAGAAGGAGGGTGTTTCTTCTTGCCTTGTTTCTAAAATGAAGCAAATAAGCGGACAAGTCTGTCCTCGTCTCCCCCCCCTTACCAGTACAAAACCCTAGAAACAGACCTTCCCCCTTCATTCTCTCTCAACGAGATTCGAGGATATTTACCCAGTCCTCCCTTGAGGGAACGGGCCCTTGCAACGCAGGGGTTAACTTTTCTGAAAACACAATTAACTTTTCCCTATTCCTGCGTGGGGTGGGGGGAGGGTGTATTTATTTCATCACTGGGGAATGGGATGATCTTCATCTAACTGCTTCCTCCTCCCTCAAAAGCACAGACATCTCTTTCACAGATCGAACGTAGGTGGATCAGGGCGCGTTGTGGAAAGACGAGAGAGAGAGAGAGAGAGAGAGAGAGAGAGAGAGAGAGAGAGAGAGAGAGTGAGAGAGAGAGAGAGAGAGGAGGGGGAAAAGGTTGATAGGTTTGTACGCGGGTCCCTCGTGCAGGCTGCGCTCCTCCTGGGTGCTATTTGACAATTCCTGCCTCTGCCATTGGTCAGTGTTGGATCAGATGGTTGTATTTCCTTCTGGCCCTCACTGGCACCTCGCCATCCCCCCTCAGCTAAAACCCAATCTCGCCTATACTACTAATAGGCGCGGCGCTCGGACTATAAAACACAACAAATCATAAACCCGGCGGAGCAGCAGCGGCCGCGCGCGCCTCCCCTCTCGATGAGTTCCTATTTCGTGAACTCCACCTTCCCCGTCACTCTGGCCAGCGGGCAGGAGTCCTTCCTGGGCCAGCTGCCGCTCTACTCGTCTGGCTATGCGGACCCGCTGCGGCACTACCCCGCGCCTTACGGGCCGGGACCCGGCCAGGACAAGGGCTTTGCTGCGTCCTCCTATTACCCACCAGCCGGCGGCGGCTACGGCCGGGCGGCGCCCTGTGACTATGGGCCGGCGCCTGCCTTCTACCGGGAGAAGGACGCGGCCTGCGCCCTCTCCGGCGCCGACGAGCCGCCCCCGTTCCACTCCGAGCCGCGCAAGTCCGACTGCGCACAGGACAAGAGCGTGTTCGGAGAGACCGAGGAGCAGAAGTGCTCTACGCCCGTCTACCCGTGGATGCAGCGCATGAATTCGTGCAACAGTGAGTGAGACTTCCCGCTGTCCCGTGGGGGGGGGGGCGCGGAAAGCAGAAAGACAGAACTAGCATCCCCCAACCCCAATTTTCCCACTGGGAACTAGGTGGGCATCTCAGCAGATAGGGCAAGATTGGGCCCCCCCCCCCCCGCCTCCAGATCAGTCCTCTTGCCCGCAGAAGTTGCAAAGTTTGCAAAGTCCCAGCTCCACAGTAAGGCAGGGGGAGTAAGTGGGCTCTCCCCACTTAAGTCAGGCTAGGATTGTTGATCCGGAAAAGGTTAGGGGATTCAGTCTCTGGTCTTGTTTTCCTCTATGTTCTCCCTAGCTCTTGTCTGGATCTGAGGGGTGGGGGGTGCCCCGCTCCCAAAGACCACTCCATTAAAAACTAGAGTGCGTCATGAAAGGGGAGGGGTGGCATGACGCCGGCAAGGGCCAGTTTACTTGGGTCCTGGATTGTGTTTCCCTGGGGCTGGGGGAGGAGAACTGGGGAAAGGGGGACCAGGGAGCTGTGAGACACTACCTCAGGGGTGGTATAGTCTAAGGAAGGAAGAAGAGAGGACAGGCGGAGGGAGTGAGAAGAACAAACTGGCGCCTGGGTCTCAGGTTGGATTATTTGTCGGCTTCAAGTCCCAATTGATGTCCATTAGCAGGACACGAAAGTGAGGGGCTGTTAATGCGGACTATGAATCGATCCACGTCATTAGGGATTAAGGGCCAGAATTTATCATCGAGTAGGGTAGGGAGGGATGGATGGATGGAAAGGAAGGGAAAGAAAAGATACAGCTCGTAGGAGGCACACCTGGCCAGCCCCTCCCCCAAGCTCAGGTGGGAGTCCAAGTGCCCCTCCCCTCCCCCCACCGAAAGTCTAGACAGAAAGAAAGCACAGGCCTCGGAGTCCAGGAGGGAATCTGGAGGGGGCGCTGGAGGAGTAGGAAACGGGGACCAGGGAATGGGAGGGGGAAAGACTACTCCCGACCGGCTAGCTTTACGTTTGAGGGCCTAGTGGGGGAGGGGCTATGGGCTTGGTGTGGAGACCCCAGGCCTCAGTTTCTCCTCTCTTCGTAACAGGTTCCTCTTTTGGGCCCAGCGGTCGGCGAGGCCGCCAGACCTACACACGCTACCAGACCCTGGAGCTGGAGAAGGAATTTCACTATAATCGCTACCTGACCCGCCGGCGGCGCATAGAGATCGCGCACGCCCTGTGCCTGACCGAGCGGCAGATCAAGATTTGGTTTCAGAACCGGCGCATGAAGTGGAAAAAGGAGAGCAAACTGCTCAGTGCGTCTCAGCTCAGTGCGGAGGAGGAGGAAGAAAAGCCAGCCGAGTGAAGGTGCTGCAAAGGGAGGGGGGACGCGAAGGGAGAGGTCTGTGGGGGAACCTAGGGCACCAGAAAGCCCCAGAAGGCTCTGCGGTCGAGGGAGTCTGGGGACTTGCTGTCCAGAGCACGATGGGCAGGGCCCAGTGCTTGCCTGGATGCCCCCTTCTGCAGAGCTCTTCCTGGGCGCTTGGCGGATGCCCACCCAGCACCCTAGCGCCTCCTCCCTCCCCCGAAGAACCCAGCTTGGCCTCATCAGGCTCTCTGGTGAACTGAGAATCGGACTCACTTGATGTCTCCTGGAAGCAGAGCAGAATGCTCATGTCCTTGTCGAGTCTCATTTCGTCCATGTCCCCCGTGCACGGTTCAATGGTAGATTCGCTGTCCCCTCAGCAGGGACCTGAAAGACTCCCTAACCCCAGACTTGTCTCTCCTACCCCCTCCCCAAAGCCACTGGAAGGAGCACATACTACCTAGAAGGAAGAAGAGGAGCCTCAGAAGAAAACAAAGTTCTATTTTATTAATTTTCTATGTGTTGTGTTTGTAGTCTTGTCTTAGCTCCGGACGTGAAATACTTCGGTAATAATATTAATATTATTAATAATGATTATGATGATGATGATGATAATAATAAAGATGTGAAAACTCGCAGCTCAGTCACATCCAATCTTTCCCTGTCATTCCCCCCATCTCCATAGCCCTCAGCCACCCTGTCACCCCTGAGCCTGAACAGCAAAGGCAAGAACCATGGTCCGCCCCAGGGCCTTCCCAGCCTCCAGCCTCAGTTCGGAAGTTACAGTTGAGATAAAAGCAAGGAGCCAAAAGCAGAGGCCAGGGATCGCTCCTCCCAGGCCCCAGCGTTGGTTGTGCCTCTCTGATGCTAAATTTACAATTGCCTCTCCCTCTCCCATTCAGACGTGCGAGATGGAGAAAGCCTTTTTCCCTCTTGTTCTCTAAGCTTGCCTCGGTTGTGAGACTCTGGAGGGATGCCACTTGAGGCCTTCTTGCCCAGAACTCTGGAGAGACGGAGCTGGGCGGGTCGAGGCGCTCTTCAGTGTTTTTTGTTTTTTTTTTTTTTTCCCTGTCCTCTTCGAGCCAAGGGCCCTGGCCTTTGGCCCGCCCACATGGCTGTATCTGCCGGCCTTGGCCCTTGGATCCCCGGCCTATTGCTCCGGAGACTGAAAAATGAGGCCACTGGGCATCTCTCCACAGCTCGTCTACAGGCTCCAGTGTGCCCCTTTTCATATTAAGTAGGAGCTTGGTAGCCAGGAAGAGAATGAGAAGCAGGCAGCAGAAGGCTGCAAGGACCCGACTTTATCTTGCTCTTCGGAGACCCGAGGGCAGGGGTCCAGGTGATGGCGCCTTTAGTCTCACCTTCTCAACCCAAAATGGCTCATTTTCTCTTGACTGCCACCCACACCCGAGCAGCAAGCTTCAGGGCCCCGTTTTCTTTTCTTCCTTTTCCCTCTCCCCCCTCCTTTTTTTATTTTTAAAGAAAATAGCCGTCTGGCAGAAGGGGCCCAGCTGCGGAGATCTCTGGCCGCCCAGCGAGCTCAGCAAGGGGCCGCCGGTCTTCCGAACCCCTTCCCAGGGAAGGCGGGAAGGCCGATGAGCAAATTCTCCAGTTATTGGCCACCAGCAACACAAGGCTTTGGATCTGGTCTCTGAATGAGATAGCTGGCATCTGGCGAGCTTGTTAAAGGGGGATCTGTTTAAACCCTAAACTCCCACATAAGAGTTACCACCCGAACCTTACCCGCCAAGGCGGTTGTCACTCTAGTTTTTGGCCGACCATCTTTCTCTTCTAGGGTCCCTGTCCACCTCGGTTCCTCTAGGCCTAGGCTAAGGATGAGAGGTCAGAAGGAAAAATCCAAACTTCCCAGGGGCCCAAGAGACCGAAGAGCTTCCCTGCCTTTTCCAGCCTCCCTCCAGCCTGGTCCTGTGGCTCTCTCTCCTGTTGTGGACCCGCCGCCGCCGCAGCCTAGCCAAGAAGCAGGCCTGGCTGAGTTAACAAAATTCTTATAATTGTTTTTCACACACAACTTCTAACCCTTCCCCCCATTTCCTTACCCAAGTTGGGGACTGGCAAAGCCTAAGGAGGGAAGATCAAGCAACTACATCTTTGATCATATTATCCAGAGTTAAAATAATAATGGTGATGATAATATCAGAGAGGCCACAAATAGAGGGGATAGCCGTACCCTAACAAAGTAGGTAAAAGACTCAAATCCATCTTCCTAAAGGGTCAACCCTGTGGGTGAGCTGCGGGCCGGGTTTCTTTCTTGGCTTGGCGGTTGCACAGAGCCAGCAAAGAGGTTGCCGAAGCCGCCATGGCGGCCTGCGGCCCGCGCTCCCGTCAATCGCCGGGAGGTGGCGCGCTCTGCTCAGAGGCCAACGTCAACCTTCTCCCTGTTTTTCCCCCTTCTCACTTTCTCCCCCCCTCTCGGAGGCTCGCATTGAATCGGCCCTAACGATTCTCCGATCGTCATTATTTGTAACCATAGAGCATGAATTACCTCTTGAGGTCATCAGTGAGAATTTACGACTGGTCAACAAAAGCACGTGATTCCCTAACGCCCCCCATCCCCCTTCTAACCCCCCCCATATTTGGCCGCATACATAGCAAAACGAAGTACAGTGCATCGCTATAATTCATTAATACATCATAAATCGTGAAGCACAGGGTTATAACGACCACGATCCACAAATCAAGCCCTCCAAAATCACCCAAATGAGCTCGTACTTTGTAAACTCCTTCTCGGGGCGTTATCCAAATGGCCCGGACTATCAGTTGCTAAATTATGGCAGTGGCAGCTCTCTGAGCGGCTCTTACAGGGATCCCGCTGCCATGCACACCGGCTCTTACGGCTACAATTACAATGGGATGGATCTCAGCGTCAACCGCTCCTCGGCCTCCTCCAGCCACTTTGGGGCGGTGGGAGAGAGCTCGCGCGCCTTCCCTGCGTCCGCCCAGGAGCCCCGCTTCAGGCAGGCGACGTCCAGCTGCTCCCTGTCCTCGCCCGAGTCCCTGCCCTGCACTAACGGCGACAGCCACGGCGCCAAGCCCTCTGCTTCGTCCCCTTCCGACCAGGCGACCCCAGCCAGCTCCAGCGCCAATTTCACCGAAATAGACGAGGCCAGCGCGTCCTCTGAGCCTGAGGAAACAGCGAGCCAGCTAAGCAGCCCCAGCCTGGCTCGGGCACAACCAGAGCCCATGGCCACCTCTACAGCCGCGCCCGAGGGGCAGACTCCACAGATATTCCCCTGGATGAGGAAGCTTCACATCAGCCACGGTAATTCTCCATCTCTTTTTTGTCCTCTCCGCATTCCTGCCCTGTGTTGGGGGTGGGGGCGAGCAAAGCTTGGCTTTGCCTCAAATATAGATCCCCTTTTTTCCATCAAGAGGGAAAAGTGTCCGAAAGGGTCCCCACAGCTCCATAGATAGAGCCAAACAGTGTCGTTTTCTGGGCGTAGGCATTTAAAAAAAAAAAAAAAAGCCAGTTTGTTACCAGGTTCAGCTTAGGTTTTGTTTACCTAGCCAGTCACTGGCTTTAGGATGAAAGATGGGATTTGTGTATTGTGAGGAAGGGTCCTGATTATTCCCGAAATTTTGAGACTGCTGCTAGCAAACAGGGAATGGGCTATAAACGGAGCTTTCTAGGGCAAAGTGCAGCGGCTCTCTTCCCTCCCGGGCGAGCTGCCGCCTGAACCCAGCCTAGGGTGAGGCACTGGGAAGGAGCCAGAGACAAAGCCGGGAGCATTCACTACCGTCAGACGTGGGGGCTGCTGGAGAAAGGGGAGGATGAAGAAATAGAGGCTGGATGCGGGCATCTGGGGTGAGGAGGATGGGAGCTGCGGTGAGCTGGGTGCTGGGGACGCCTGGGTCCTGCTCCCCGCCCCCTCCCACTCAGTGCCCCCTCCTTTAACCGGAATAACGTTGCCTCCGGGCTCTCCTCTAACTGCTCTAGATATGACTGGGCCAGACGGAAAAAGGGCCCGGACCGCCTATACTCGCTACCAGACCCTGGAGCTGGAAAAGGAATTCCACTTCAATCGCTACCTGACCCGGCGGCGACGCATCGAGATCGCCCACGCGCTTTGCCTGTCCGAGCGTCAGATCAAAATCTGGTTCCAGAACCGTCGCATGAAGTGGAAGAAAGACAACAAACTGAAAAGTATGAGTCTGGCTACAGCCGGCAGCGCCTTCCAACCTTGAGCCCATCCGGAGGAGCCCTGGGAGGCCTGAGAGCCCGCACCACCCCCAGCTCAACCCTTCCAATCTTCCCTGCACTGCCGCTGCCCGCTGGGGACCAGTTCCCATGAGCCTGTCACACCCCAGTCCTGTGTTACAATTTTTCGTTTGGTCTTAGGTCTTCCCATGGCTCCCTCTCTCCTGGACTGGTTATCTTGTTGTTATTGTTAATAATAATAATAATTATTATTTCCCCTCCGTGCTCCCCACTTCTCTTGGCTCGCCCCCCCAAGTTGCCAGTGTTTCTGAATGTCCTTGTGTCTGTGGTTGCGCTCCTTTCCCCAAGAAAAAGAAAAGAAAAAGAAATTCGCATGTTTAATGTGACTTCCCTCCCCGTCTGTGTTCTAACTTATTTATAAAAGGATGATGGCTGTATTTTGAGTTTCTGCTGGAAACTTCCATAAGGGGCAGCAGTAGAGGTTGGATAGTGGATAGTGCTGGGCCCAGCTGAGCTGGCCTGGGAAATGGAGCCCACTTCTGTGTCTCTTTTCTCCCACCTCATCCTTCTTCAGTCCCAACCCCCCCACCCCCACTCTCTAGGCTCAGGTAGCTTGTTCCTTAGGGTGGGAAGGGAGCTAGGGATGGTCAAGGTGTGGGTATTGAGAAGAGAAGAGTAAAAGAACAAGGGTTAAACTCCTGCTGCCTGGTAGGCCCCACAAGGCCTAGTCTGGAAGTGTATGGAATCAGAAATAATCCTAAGTGTAAAATGTCTTGCGATTTTTCTCTGTGAATCCGTGGGTCTGGCTAGAAGGCCCAATGCTGTAAATATGGGTATAGTCTGGGTCAGGCCAATCACTTCCTCTCTCACCCATTTCGCTTCCAAGACCATTTGTAGTGAGCGAGTGGATGCTGTGCTATGTGTGAAATCTGTCTTTGCCAGGCCTGTCTCAGTGATTAGCTTTTGGTATGTCTGTAGCTTTCCTTGAAGTCGAATAAATGTTTCCCCCCACTCTAGTGCCCTCCACTTGTCTTTTCTCAGAGGGTCTGACTCTTCCACCATCAGGCACAACCTGGTCTAAGACCATCTTCAATAAATCTAGGGCATAGGGAAGCCCACCAAAAATCCCTCAAAGCCACTTCGCTCCCTGGCTTGGCCACTGATGCTTGGGCCAGGAGAGAGGCCTTCGTGAGGAGGGGACTGAGAGGCCCAGGAACTTCACGTGGCCTTTAGCTGGACCCCCATCCTGATACTCAACCAGCTGGGTTGGAAAGCCTTTGGAAAATACTCCAGGAAGAGTAGTTTGGGCCTAAGTTCTGAGCAAGAAGGCCTTTGGGTCTTTTGAGTCTGGTAAAGGCCTGCCCAGATGCCCTGTCTCCTGTTCCAAAAGCCAGTTCAGCTCTGCCACCCACTAAAGGGAAGAAAATCAGCTCAACTTCAAAGGTTTTTTTTTTGTCACACTTGGCCTTCTCTATACTTTTCAAGGGGTCCTCCTCTCCAGGGGTCCCAACTGACCTTCCCCTCTTGGTTAGGGTTTCTTCTGAAAGACCCCTGGCTCCCCCTCCAGCCTGGTCCAAAACCAGGGCCCAGTTTTCCTCCATCCAGTTGAGCTTCCACCCTGAGCATAAGAGTCAAGTCTGGACACTTACCGGTCAATCCCTTCCAGCTGGGCCCAACTTCTTACAGGACCTGGGGGGGGGGGAAGGGGAGCCGGTGAAGAGATGGTGAGGGTCTTGGAGGCTGTTTTGGGCCCTCCTTCCCTCTTACCCCATGACTTTGTCCCCCTTTGCCGAAAGCAAACTACCCCAAAAGTCGCTATGACATTTAGATGTCAAATGGATAGGGGTTTTATCTCGAAGTTAGATCGTAAAAATCGCCGAGAAGTCAGACAGATATCCCTCACTGGCTCGAGAAAGTCACGTGAGGTCCATAAAGTTAGTTTTATGGTTTTGGGGAGTTGACACCGCGCGGTATATTTCACATTCTCCAGAATGTTAAGTGACACTTTAACTGCTCACTGTGGTGGGGAAGGGGGCAGAGGTAGGTGAGCGCTCTTCTAGCTTAGAGCAGCCGGGGAAAGCCCAGGAAGGCAGTGGCTACAATCCAGGCCCAGAACTCCACAGTAAGTCGCTTTCAGCTTTCCATTTCTCTCCTTGCAGTTTTGGGGCTTGGGACGGGAGAAGAGAATTTTGTTTCCAGTAGGGCTGTAGAATGATACAGGGGAAATTTAACATTTTTTAAAAGAATATCTAGTTCTGAGAAGTGGAGTGTCTGACGTGAGGGCTTAGTTCTGTAAGGCTTTGGTGATGGGCGCGGTGTCTGGTGTTTATGTGCAAGAGCACTGGACTCTGGAGAAAGGAGGTCTTGTGGGATCCATGTTCCTTCAATGTCTTTGGAAATTAGGGGACAAGAAAGAGGGATGTGGACTGCTGGGATAAAAGTTGGAGATGGGGGGTTGTCTTCAGGGAGCTCTCCCCTAGTCCCAAGGAATGAAACTTTATGGGATTTTTTGGGGGTGTGTTGGGGGCACCCCCCGACAGGCCGTTTTACCTGGGTACATTTAGAGAAAAGGCTAGGGAAGGTGACTGCTGTGGGCTACCTTGCCCTGAAATGTTCTCTGGGGTTTTTAACGTCTGTCCCCCCATAAAAGCAGCCCCTGCACTCTCTATGGTCTCCCCCAGGGTTATCCAGAATTTGGGAGCTCGGTGCTTTTTACACCCAACTTCAGCCTGTTGGTCTTAAATTGATTTCTTTTGGTGGTCTCTTAAGAAGGAGCTTGAGTCAAAATGAGGAGCGGATGGATTGGGGGGTAGGCGGTTCATAGCCTTCAGTTCCAAACCCAATTTCCAACCAGGGGTGTGAGAGAAGGAAGCTTCTCTCCAGGTCTGGAAGACAGAGGTGTGTCTAACTGTAGCCTGCCGCAAATGCAGCCTGCCCAGGAACATAGATCCCCAAAGAGACCCAGGTGCCAGTCTTTCTCTTTCCTCTTCTGCCCTCTCCAGACTTGGAATGCTCTCTTTGTTGTGTACCATCATAAACCAGAGGGATTTCCAAATTTGGCCCCCACCATGGAAACCTTGTTTTCTAAGGAAAAGTCAGCCTTCTTCTAACAGCTAGAATCCTCTTACGGATCAAATGGATGTGTCTCCTCCCTGCTTTTAATTAAGATCTTTGGGGCCAGTGACTCAGGTCCTGCTTCCCGGAAAGCTCACTGTCTCTAGGTTCACCAACTCTGGTGGATAATTCTTAAAACAGGACTTAGCATTTTGAGGGGCTTGTGATCTCTGACAAAGAAGGGCCACAGGATCTCCCTGTTTCCCATTAAGGGGACAGTGATGCTCTAGCCCCTCTTGTTCTACCCCCTTGCTCTTTCTTTCTTTCTTTTCTTCTTTTTTTGGTTTGTTTTTTTGTTTTTGTTTTTGAGCCCACTATTCCTTGCCCACATCCAAAATTACTGGAGAGCCTCAGTGGGCTTTAGGATCAGAGGAAAGAAACCAAGGGCTTGGGAGCCTCACCCTGGCTTAAGGATGCATCTCTCTAAGGACATGGACATTTACACCCCTTGTTAAGGACACTCTTTTCCACTCCCAAAAGATCAAAGGATGCCAGCAACACTTTAAAATATGAATACGCTTTGGAGGTTTGGCTTCTGAGGGCTTCAAAGCAATTCAAAGAAGTGCAGAGGAGGTGTGCAGCAGTAGCAGAGTCTAAACTGGGGGTTCCACGGGAATCCTTTTTTCCTGGCTCCTGGCTTCAGTCTATCTTGCTTTCCAGATCCTTTTCAGGGTTCTGAGACCCCAGATAACCAGGCTTGTCTCTGAAAAAAAAATGCACCCCCCTCCTACACTTGGCATGCCAGTTTAACAAACTCTGATAGAATGTTCAAGGCCAACGACCTTGAGACATCTATGAAGCATGTTTGAATAGATTTTTCAGGATGGCAAAGAACAGTCCTGGCCACGGGTGTCTACTCTGCCTTCAGAGATCACCCCCCTTGGAAGGTCTCTTAGGGCTCTAAGCAGATCTCAGAGAACAAGCCCTAGTGCACTTTCTCTTCTGCAGCTTGGTTTGTCTGGAGCATCTGCTCTTTGACCAGTAGCCAGGGCAAGTTGGAGAAGAGGATGAGGTGTACAGAGGGGTATAAAGAACTCTCCTTGCTGTAGACTTGTGTTGCCTCTGCCTTCCTCCCTTCCTCCTCTTTTCTTCCTTCTCCTTCCCCCCTTTTCTCATTCTTCCTCTCTTCTGCCCCTGCCCTCTCTCCATGCCCTCTCTGCAAATGCTGCCTTCGTGCCCTCCAGTTCTCTTCTTTCTTTTTACTGTTTTCTCTCTCTGCCTGCCCGTCTAGGCCTCAACTTCTGAGCCACAAACCAAGCCAGCACCCTCTAGGCAAATCATCTGTCCTAGGGGCAGAGCCCAGTCTGGCCTCCACTGGGAGGACAATTTGATTTTGTTTTGTTTTATCTGATGGCTTGTTTTGTTTTGTTTTGTTTCTCTGTGGCCACAGGGGTGGGAGGAAGTATGAAGAAGTGTAAACAGGAAAGCTGGCCTAGCCTGGAGTTCCAAGGGCCCATATTTCATCAGCTTCCTCTCTATAACTGCAGCGGGGACACTTAACCCTTCCCTGGCTGCGAGACCTTCTTCACTGGGGGACGAAGGAGTACAACCAGGGATCCAAAAGCCAGTTTTTCTTTCCCCTGCTTGATTCTTTTATTCCCTGGGATCTGGAAGCTGGGACAGAAGCCAAACATTTGAAGCAAAGGAAAGAGACTCGAAGCAAAAGGAGCAGATATATCCCCGAATTTAGTCCCTTTCTGGGGCTGTTCTCATTGAATAGAAGCACCCCAGCCTGGAATCTACCAGGCCAACCTGAGAGGACAGGGCTAACAAGAATCCTCCCTCCCCCATTTTTAGGAGCTGGCACTCTTAGACACTTTATTCATTTTTTTGGAGGTTTTTAGAGTAATTGGATTTTGGGGCTGGGATCTGCCCACAGCAGGGCTATCGATTGCCGCAGCGCAGTTACACATCCATATTAATTAACCCAGACACCACATGGAAACTGAGCTGTTTGGGAAGGGGGAGGGGAGCAATGGGGACCCTTTATGGAGAATGGATATTTCTCCCTAAGTGTCCCTGAGGCCCAGATAGGAAGAGTTGCTGCCCATGAGAATCCTGTGACCCTCCCAAGCTCAAAGTCCTTGGACATCAGCAAGGGGTAAGCCTGACTTGGTTGTTGCAATTAGACTCCCTCAAAAATCTTCTAGGGGGTAGATTAGACTTCTAATGTATCTTCCTTGTTCAGTTCTGTCTTTCTAGCTTTTTGATGCTGTTTCTGGTGGAGGTTCCCAAAGACACTTTTAAAAAGTGGTGTTATCAGCCTTCCACACCTTCATTTCAACTTCCCAAAAGGTAGTAGCTTTCTGATGGTTTTCAGGATTGTTTTGAGTGGTCCTTTTACTGTCCCATTTGTTGTCCGTGCTGTGGCCTTTCCTTTTACTTCTACTCTTCTCTCCAAAAAGTGATTAAAATCTGTTAAAGGATTTAATTAAGAGAGTTAAATGAAAAGGAAGAAGGCGCAAATGAGTTGGGGGAAAAAACCCACACCAAAGCTATTCTCAACGATTAAATCGCCATTTTAACAATATAATGGAGTTTGCATCCTGAAAGGGGAAATCAACGCTCATATCTCATCAATAATTCATAGAGTCCGGGATCACGCAGAGGTCAGCAGACGGGGGTGGAGGGGTGCGCGCGCCGCCGGCCTATGTGGGGCTCCAGGCCTCTGCCGCATACATTACCCGCTGCCGGCCTCACTACCCATCAGCCACTTGAAGGTCACGCTGGGGTATGCCTACAGGTTTAGGTGATCTTTCCTCCTTCCTTTTGACGAATTCATTGAGAATTCACTGAATTAGGAGATCCAAGTGAAAGTGGTGGTGGTTTAAAATCCTGGATAGGATCAAAATCCGGGTAATTTGGGAACCTGGTGGCCAGTACATAGCACTTCTTAAATTTTACCTTCTCTTCCTCTCCTTCCTTTCCTTTCCTTTCTGCCTTAACTTCCTCCCTTCCTGTTTCTCCTCTTTTAATTTCCTTTGAGACAGGAGGGTGGTTGCAAAGGAAAGCACCTTGCAGCCTCTTGCCCACGTCAAAGGCTCCCAGGCCTGGCTCTTCTTGTCTTCCTTTCTTAAAGGACTGGGACCCGAGTGCACATGGCTGCAGGTTGCCCTGAGACCTTGGGACTCAGCGTCTAGGGTTGCAGCAGCAAGCCATTGGCTTCAGATCCCGGTGGGGTAGGATGAATCATTCAGCGAGGAATAATTCCTAGGCCTGAGGCTGCTTTACATAACCTCCAGATAACCCCCCCTCCAATATCCCTAAGTGAAAAGGGGGGCAGTTAGCATTGCACCAAGCACTTAGCAGGCCAGTGGTGAGAGAATGACTGTGTGGGGAGTCGCCTCTTGGGGGATTTGGAGTCAATGTTACACATCTATTTTTTTCTCTCTATTCCTCCCTCCTCTCTCTTTCTTCTCTTTTCTCTCTTCTTCTTGCTTAACAACTCCGAAAGAACCTTACGGAAGGAGAAATGAAACCTTTCCCTGCAACAGATGGGAACCTGAGAGGTGGTATTTGGGCAGATGGGAAACCGAAAGCGCGCTGGTCGGCGGCAGGGCTGCTGCGCTGGCGGGCAGGCAGAGGCTGTAACTTCCCGGATCTGCCAGTAGAGTCCGCCTTAGACCAAGTTCACAGCCAGGCTGGGGTCTTAGAGACGCTAGAGAGCCGATCGCTCAAGGTGGCCCCAGGCCCCGCTGGGTCTGCATTGTTAGGACATAGCTCTCCTTTCACACCTAAGGGCACAGTAGACTCCTCTGATCCCAAGGAAACCCTGCCTCAAGCTCTTTCCATTCTCCACCTTAGAATTTACTCTTCTTCTGGTCAGCCCACTCTGCCACTCTGCGGGTCCCATAAGCCCCTCTCAGGAATCACAGTCTCACTCTTTCAGAAAGGAATGAAGGAGGGTGAGCGGTCAAAAGCCCTGGCTGGCATCTCAACCAAAGAGACATATGAAAATGCAGGAAGTGGGATCCATGCTCCCCCCCACCCCAAGGAGTTATTGAAAAACCTAAAAGCTCTTTCTTGGGGTGGGGTGCGCAAGGTGGCCAAAGGGGAGGGACAAGAAAGGTGATTTGCTCTTTGGTTTCCGCAGTATTCACAGACCCAGGGCTGTGAGGCCTGTGTTATTGCCGGAGAGGTCGCAAAGTTGGAGGGTCAAAAGTTTACGTGCATGCGTGATCCCGGCGGCCCAGGCGTCTAACGGCGGGGGCGGGGTGGGAGAGGGGGAGGGGAGGGGGCTGTATGTGTGAAGAGAGAAGAGAGAGCCTGGGCTGCTGGAGGTAAGGAAGGCGAGTGGGCTGGGAGGGGTGGAGGCAATAGAAAGGAGATAGGGGAAAGGCAGATATTTGAGGGAGGGGAAACTGAGGAAGGAAGAGACTATTCGGCCAAAACTGTGAGGCTGCTTGGTGGAGAGCTGCACAAAAGACAGCTCGGGGCGTGGCGAGTCCTCCACGCGATTTTCTCTCCCAAAGATAACCTTTGAGTCACCATATAAAATTTAATTAAAACCTACCCAGCCACACACATTTAAAAAAATCCAATTACCCACACATCCTTGCAGGACGTTTGGCAGGACCAAAAGAAGGCTTCCAAGGTGAAGGCTTGATTCTTGCCAACATCAGTCCCACCCTGCTCGCCCTAAAGGGGACAAACTGCAGGCTCCTCACCCACCTCAAAGATGTCCCCTGTTTTCTCAGACCCCTAGTTCCTAGATTAGTTTCAGGAAGCTGAATTCAAGACTTTGGGTCAGTGCTAGAGATTTTTTCTTTTTTAATTCCTCATCCTTTCCTTTAAATGTCATGCTTAAGAACTAGGGCGTTGAAAAGTCGTTTGCCCTCTCATTCTCTCCCAAGTCTCCGTTTGGATGTTCATCCCGATTCCCTCTCTCCCTCTTTGGAGGAGGGGAGGGCAAGTGTGATGGAAAAATACCTAATGATCTCTTGGAGATCTTTGTAAATGGAGTTGAAGCAGGCGACCTGAAATGAACCCTCAGTCTATGCATTAAGCTTAGTTCATAAGTAAAATGCTTCCTAGAGACCAAGATAATAACAAAGCATATGCCTATTTTGGTCTTTAAATGACGATTGCATTATAAAATGCCATTACAGTCTCTTCTAAACATTTGCTATAGGAGTTGTACTGTGGGTGTTTGTCCTTCTACAGTGGAGAAAACCTGAGAGCTTTTGTAAAGATGACTTTTGAAATAAAGCCAATGAGGAAAAAAAAAGGTTAATAGCAAATTTCAAGTCAGTTTAACCCCAAGGTTCCCCCACCCCCACTAAAAGGTGTTATTTTTATTTAGTTCTCAAGTGAAATTCTCTGGGGAGGGTTCAGAGAGGAATTCTTGGGTCCTGAGGAGTAAAGGCTACAAGGGCAAGTGGAGAATTTATTTTGTTTGATCTCCTCCTAAGTCTCATTTGCCTTCATCTTAGAAGAAAATATTGACAAATTAAAAAATCTGTAATAGACTTAGTCCCAAGCTAAAGAAAGGTTTTGGGAAGGGAAGAGTGACTTCTGCCACCCTAGACCAAACTGGCTGCTTTAGAGAGTACTTTCCCAACCCATCGGTACTAGAGGATACCACTGCCAGCCACTCTGCCAGTACTTGGTCCCTAAACCAGGTGGCTGACTTACCTCAGCCAGTCTGCTGGGGGCCAGAGAAAGGGAAAGCTATTATAGACATTGACATTCCACCGGATTTTAAAACCTTGGTCTTGGGGGGGGGGAGGGAGAGGGCACCAGAGTGGCTGAATGAATGAGAACCATGGATGAGGGAGTATTTTGTTTTTAGGGATAATTGCAGGCTCTGAAAGCTAAGTCCTCAAGCTTCCAGCCTCTAGCAGTGCAATCCAGCCTATCTCCCAGGACTCTCGATTTCCCGAATGGGCTCTGCTGTGGATCAAACGCTCCATCCAGAGAGGTGGGAAAGTCTGGAACTCTGGGCCCTCCAAGTTTTAGAAGTGGCCCTGTATCTGACATTTGGGGCGACAGAGTGGACGAAAAGGTCTCAGTTGACACAAGTCCTGCAGAGTGCAAGCATTTAGGGGGATGTCCCAGACGTCCCAGAGAAGGAAACATTGACTGAGGCCTGCTTTCTAGGGTTTAGATGCCCAATGATACACTCTCTGCCCTTCAGGTGCCAGTGTCAACAAAGTTGCTTAGTGTTCGGGCCTCCGAAGGATTCTCTCCACGGGGTCACACGGTCTTGCTCTCAGCGCTGGGAACAGTAGCTGGCAAAAATATTGGAATGATGGAAAAATCAAAGCAAGAGCGGGTCAGCCTGCATCGCATTGGAATGGAGACTTTTTGGGGTGGGGGTTGGGTGGGGGAACAGAGAAAAGTAGAACTGGGTAAACTGAATCAAATCCTGGTCTGTCGTTTTTCTCCCAAGTAATGACCTGCGCAAAATTCAATATGACCGAGCGAACTGCGTGAGCATATTATACTAACTGCCTGCTCGTGGGGGAGGCCCGGAGAGGGGTGAACCGCAGGTCACGGCGTCTAAAAATTATTAAAATGTTCGAGAACCTCGTGACGCGCCTGCTGTTTAACAAAGACTGCCAAAGTATGAGATTAATAAGAAAACTTGCTCTTCAAAAACAAAAACACACCAAAAAAAAAAAAAAAAGTCTTTTTCCGGTCTCCGAGAGGGCCTGTGGTTCCTCTGCCCGCAGCCGCGGTTCGGTTTTCCGGATACACAATAGTGGACAGGAGCGAGCTCCGCTGTTGCTCAGCGGGCCACGGCCGGTCGGCTTGAAGCAGGCGGGGAGCGGCTGGGTGAGTACTCTTGCGGGGCTCAGGCCCTTGCTATGCTCAGAGCGCTTGGGGTGCCGGGACCCGCTAGAGACTGACCTCAGGTTGGCCCTCTGGTTCCTGGTCCTCTCTATTTCCCTTCCAACTCGCCTATAAAAGGTGGATGATTTTTCTGTGCCGAGGGTAGGCCTGTGATGGCGGAGAAGGGGTGGGCTGGGCAACGAGGGGTCACACTAGCAACCTGTGGCTGCCAGGAGAAGGCGGCCAAGTGGCTTTTAAAGGACCCGGAGCACTAGAGATAGGGCACAGAGCGTGCCCAAGCCCCTGGCTCTGCGTGTTTTCATTGTTATGGTTATTGTTGTTGGTATTCTAGGCATAGAGAGGTGTAGCTGCGGTGAAACCTGTCCTGGGGTTGCAGATAAATCCTGTCTTCCACCCCTGGCGTCTACACAGGGAGGGAGTGTGGATGGGGGTTGCTGCTGCGCCTTGGTGGGAGGGCAGGTGGTGGCTCTTCTATTCGCAAAAGCGAAAAATCTCAGTGTTCAGGCCCTAGGTTCAATCATACCCAGCTTTGCATCTCTCTATCCCTTTTCCTCTCCCTTAAAGCTCAGGAAACCTGGGCCACATCCCTTGTTAAAGCATAGATCAGCAAAGTGTAGACTAGCTCTCTGAAACAGAGTTAGACCAGACCGGTGTTCAAGAGCAGGACAGGAGATATGGGATAGGGGAGGGGCCTGGACATTGAAGTGGGTTGTGGTACCTATAAAATGCCTTTTGAGAAGACTTGGTTCTTGCTTGATGTTAACATTAAAGCAGCACATTTTGTCTATGGGTGACTAAATTGAACCCCGTCTTTGATGAAGATTAAAACTACAATGCATTTGCTCTGACTCTCTCTCCAGTTAAGTATGAGTCTGGCCTACTAGGAGGGCATTGGGGTTAGAAAACAAACCCAGAGGCCAACATTGGCATGCCTAGATCTATGAGGTTCAACAACAACAACAACAACAACAACAACAACAACAAAGACTGAGGTCTCTGGACCCAGTTGCCTGCAGGTGGGAGCTCTCCTGCCCATTTTCAAGAGTTTCTGGTGTGTGCATACATGAGTTTGGCTTGTTTGTGTATGTTCATGAAATTGACAGTGTTGTCATTTACTCAGTAAGGACAGAAGTATCCCCCAAGCCTAGGGCGCTATAGCGGGGTGGTGGTGAGGAAGACTCTGCTGGACACACTTGCCCTCACCCGATCATAGCTCTCCCGGGTCTAAGCTCCAGATCCTTCGAGCTCAATTTCTCTCTCTTTTTTTTTTCAGCTTAGAAAATCAACAGTTAGTGGGAGTTTCAGGAAGTTCACTCAGAAACTCCAGAATCCCATTTTGGCCCCACTGCCAGCAACCCAGGCAGGTGGATGGGCCCAGTTAGTGAGCCTCTAGACAGAGGATCCTTGCCTGGGGATAAGGTGTGGGTAGTGGGGTCCTTTTCACAACTCTAGGGGGTTGTCCCCTTATTCCAGCCTCCAGGAGGTATGGGGGATATGTGAGGTTGGGAGGGGCCTGCGCATCATCTGGCTGCAACTTTTATGGTTCCTCATTGCCCTTCATTCGGAAATGAACCGCCTTTGATCTTTTTCTCAGGTTGTAAACGGAATTGCCTGTCATTAAATATGGGGGGGCCCATCTGTTTGGTCTCCCAGCATTTTTCTTCACAGCTGTTTCTCCCTCTTTTTACCATTCACTTTTTCCAAAAGGATTTTTATTACACCCCCTTCACACCCAGACACCTCTCCCTCCTCCCTTTGCTTTAGAAAATATCTACATATGTGTTTGATCACAAACTAAAGGCTGTGGGGGCAAGGGAGGAGCCTATTTGGGGTTTTGTATTTTTTCTTTAAAAAAAAAAAAAGTCCTGGGGGGAGGGGAGGGGAGGAGGGCACCCAGAAAGGCCTGTTTCTGACTTCGAGGCAGCCTCAGGATGACCCTTCCTTCTTTTGTGCTTAGCTAATGTTTACATCTAATAATTCATGCACCACCGAAAGTCGCGCGGCGGCCACGAGGTTCGAGTCCCTTTGCACAACAGCTGCCTTTATTTTTTATTTTTAAAAAAATCTTGTTTTATTTTTTGAATAGAAAGTTGAAACCCCTTGTAATCTCAAGAACGGACCCACAGTGACTTTTTCTGCTCCCAGAGCTCAAAATTAAAACAAAACGAAATAAAAATGAAAACATTCAGATCACACCCAAAAGAAGAACGCACGGAAAGTAAGAGAACTGGAAATTTCCTGGGCCAAGAAGACCTGTCTGTCTTCTGTATATACCCTGTAGATCCGAATTTGTGTAAGGAATTTTGTGGTCACAAATTCGTATCTAGGGGAATATGTAGTTGACATAAACACTCCGCTCATATTCTTTCCCAGAAGAAAAATAGATTATTTCCTAAATGAGGACAATCCAGTGACTGGCTCCAAGAAGACTCCTTTTCTTTTCCTCCCTCAACCGATTAGGGAGAAATCTCATCTACCTGAGGTGTCCCCATGCCCGCCCCTGGAAGCTTGGGTTCTTGTTCACTCAAGAGGTTAATGTTACTGGTGCTTTAAATTTTATCTTTAAGCCCCAACCTACCTATTTTTATTCTGGGTCCAGGGGGCTTTATTGGAAATCACGAGGGGAGAAAAAAGACTACTGAAGGCTGCAGTGTGCAAAGGCAAAGGAAATTTGCTTTTCAAACGGATGCGGAGATGACTGTTTCGTTGAGTTCAAGACAAGATGCCCTGAAAATATAAGGTTGCCATGGGTGTACTTGTGAGTGTGATGTTGGTGGGGGCGTCACAGCTAGGGCTTCTTTACTTAGTATTCAAGGTTGTGAAATTTCTTTCTGCCACACTGACAGAGGCAGCGGCTTTAGCGGCAATTATAACTCTTGCTTAGCATTGCTTCGACGAATCTGGAATTAGCAAATTACTATTCAATTGGTTTTCGAAACTTGCAGGTTTGATTAGGTTTCATTCTATCCTCTGTCTTTAGTGGAGGGAGTGGAGCCCGTTCCTCTGACCTTGGGCCTTGTGGGTTAAAGGGAGGGAGTGATGAAGAGGACAGACTGACAGACACAGCGAAGCTCATAGTGCAGCTAAATGCGATTTGGAAGGCGAAGTCTCCCCGAATTAGTGCGTGAATTTCCTATCGATCCGCTCGCGGTCCCATTCGTCTCTGACAAGTCCCTCTGTGCACCGGCCCTCTAGCTCCCGACACCTCCTCACTCACCTCCTACCCCTCCCCATCTGGCTGCACTGTGAAGCTCCAAGCTCAGCCGCCCCTATGACCTAGTGGGTACCCATTTCAAGAAGGCGCTCCCTGGTCGGTCAACCACTTAAAACGCCACACAGACCCCCAGTGCGTGGTGAGCTCCCTCTTATCCTGGGGAGGAGATGGGGCCCTATGGGAGTCAGAGAATGGTTGCTGGAGGTTAGGTAGGGCGGGGGTGGGGGCTACACCCGGAGCCCCAACTTCTGAGGGATGCAGGGATTGTGCTCTGCCCACCCACGCCCCCCAAAACAGGCCCTCCAATTAACCTGCTCACTCTTCCTTAGTTCATCACCCCTCTCTGTTGTGGAGAAAGCCAGGCGAGGAGGGGGTCGCCCCGCGGGAGCCCTATGTAAATCCTGGTGTTGGTTGGGTGGGGAGGGGTAGAGAAGGGGAAATAAACCTCTTTGGCTGGAGTAGGGTCCGGGTGAGCAGATTTCCTTATCCGGGAATCGCAGGCCGGGTGGCCATTGGCTCGGAGGATCACGTGGGCCTCTAACTTTGTTCACTTGACAGTAAGTAGGAGGGCTTTCGGAAACAGGAAAACGAGTCAGGGGTCGGAATAAATTTTAGTATATTTTGTGGGCAATTCCCAGAAATTAATGGCTATGAGTTCCTTTTTGATCAACTCAAACTATGTCGACCCCAAGTTCCCTCCGTGCGAGGAGTATTCACAGAGCGATTACCTACCCAGCGACCACTCGCCCGGGTACTACGCCGGCGGCCAGAGGCGAGAGAGCGGCTTCCAGCCGGAGGCGGCCTTTGGGCGCCGGGCGCCGTGCACTGTGCAGCGCTACGCGGCCTGCCGAGACCCCGGGCCCCCGCCACCTCCGCCGCCCCCGCCGCCCCCGCCACCGCCCGGGCTGTCCCCTCGGGCTCCCGTGCAGCCAACAACCGGGGCCCTCCTCCCGGAGCCCGGGCAGCGCAGCGAGGCGGTCAGCAGCAGCCCCCCGCCGCCTCCCTGCGCCCAGAACCCCCTGCATCCCAGCCCGTCCCACTCCGCGTGCAAAGAGCCCGTCGTCTACCCCTGGATGCGCAAAGTTCACGTGAGCACGGGTGAGTGCGTGGGCACCCCTTCCCCTCCCACCCCCGGCGCTTTACAGTGAAGGGACCTCCGAGGCATGTGGGGGAGGGAGCGAGGGGAAGCCAATTGTCCCCGCTATAAACTCGCCATTGCCAGAGATTTACGGTCTCCTGTTTTCAGAGCCACATAATTACATCGCCCATAAATTTTTATGGCCTAGTGGGCCCTGCGCCTTTGAAGTCATCCTCTTCTTCATTCTCCCAGCGACTTTTTCGCCAGGGATTCGCAGTCCCAGTAAAGTTCGAAGTTGGGGAGGGGTGTGGGAGGAGGGGAGGAGAAGGAGGAGGAGGTAATCCCTATTTAAGCACAGAGTTGAATCAACTTCCTGGATTTCTTTTTCTTTTCTTTTTTTCCCCCCCTTTCTTCCAATCTGGTACCTTGGCTGGAGAAGTGGGCAAAAGTTTTTACTAAGGGGAAGTCGCTCCTTGGAATCTGAGCAGTGAGGGTGGGAACTAAGCCGGGAAAGGTCTAGGGCAACACCCCTCCCACTACCACACTCCATTTTCCCACCCGGGGTCCTCAAGCCAAAGAGTGAGATGAAAATCTTTCCAAGATGCCTCACAGTGCCCCTCCCCCAGGCAACAAGGACAACAGTACAGCCCTCCAAAAGTTTGAGTTTTTTTTTTTTTTCTCTCTCTCTTCCACGGGTCCCGATTTCTTCCTTTTTCGACCCCCTCCCTCCAAGATGAGGTAGTGGGAGAAGGAGGTTCGGTGTTAGCTGGAAGGAAGAAAGGGTTTTCCCTCCTCCCTTTCGGGGGCAATAAAACTTTCTCTTTCTCCCTCTTTCTCTCTCTGTGTGTGTCCAGTAAATCCCAATTACGCCGGCGGGGAGCCCAAGCGCTCTCGGACCGCCTACACTCGCCAGCAGGTCCTGGAACTGGAGAAGGAGTTTCACTACAATCGCTACCTGACGCGCCGCCGGAGGGTGGAGATTGCCCACGCGCTCTGCCTGTCTGAGCGCCAGATCAAGATCTGGTTCCAGAATCGGCGCATGAAGTGGAAAAAAGACCACAAGTTGCCCAACACCAAGATCCGCTCGGGTGGCACCGCGGGCGCAGCCGGAGGTCCCCCTGGCCGGCCCAACGGAGGCCCCCCTGCGCTCTAGTGCCCCCCAAGCAGGAGCTCGAACATGGAGGGGGCGGGGGGAACAGCGAGCACCGAAGGGGGGTGCGGGGTATGGGAGGGTCCCCGGGCTTGAGCCCAGAAAAACCTATCTACCCTACCCCCACTTTATCTATAAGGAATAAACACAGAGAATGGGGGTAGGGAAGCCTTATTTATAGAAACGACAATAGGGAGCCGGGTAAAGTCCTTCGGAAGCAAGATTCGAGTCTCTTGCTTTCTTCCTTAAAAAAAGAAAAAGAAAGAAAGAGAGAGAGAGAGAGAAAGAGAAAAGAAAAAGAAGAAAGGAAGGAAGGAAGAAAAGAAGGAAGAAAGGAAAAAACAGAAGAGAAATGGAGGAGGCTGCTGCGCCTGGTTTTCAGCTTTGGTGAAGATGGATCCAGGCTTCATCTTTAATCACGCCAGGCCAGGGCCCATCTGTCTTGTTTACTCTGCCGAGGAGAAGACGAGCTTCGGTGGCGACCATTACCTCGACACTTGGCTAACAAATGAGGCCAGGCTCGGCCGCTGCCGCCGCCTCTGCTGCTGTCGCTGCTGGATCACAGCCTGGATTTTCTTTCTTTGTCCCTTACTCCTGACACCCAGCGAATGCACCCTCAGACTGCCAGATAGCACAGTGTTTTGGCCACGGTAACAAACACACACTCACACATAACTTTCCTCCCTGTCTGTACCCACTTTGGGTTGTGGGGTGGGTGGGAAGACTGCTCACTCCCTCCCACCATAGACTTAGAAGGGGGAACAGAAGGGAATCGAAGGGCGGTCTGCACAACGTGGGTTCTCAAATCCGAACCCAAGAAATAAATGAAAATTTAAAAAGAAAGATAGCAATTGGGACACCCAAGAGGGCCTTCTGCTAGAAGGTCCAGCCAGGCCTGGCAGGGTGAGGGGCAGTTGAGTTCTGGGAGCTGGGAATGTCTTCTGGGCAGTTCACAGTAGTAGAGTAAAGGCCTTTTCTTAGGTTACAAATGAATGTGAAATTAGGAAATAAAATACTGTGGCCCTCCTACTTTGGAAGGACAATGTTGCAGAACCCTCTCCCGTTGTTATCATTGTTGCATCGTTTATTATTATTATTATTATTATTATTATTAATATTATTATTATTATTATTTTATGTCATGTGTGTCCTCTCTCCTGTTCTTTCTGACATTCCAAAACCAGGCCCCTTCCTACCTCTGGGGCTGCCTGAGCCTAGAACCTTTTGTTGGTGTGAAAATTTGTGTCCTGTACAGAGTGACAACAGAAATAAATGTTTGGTTTCTCGTGACCATCACATCGTGGTTTTGTTGGAATGTTGAAGTTAAGGGTGTGAACAAGCGCCCCCCCCAGTGTGTATGCCAAGCATCCTAGAGGGTATGGCCTCAGAATTAAGTTCTCTCTCTCTCTCTCTCTCTCTCTCTCTCTCTCTCTCTCTCTCTCTCTCCTTTTAAAGCTCCATTAGGAATTTCTTTTTCAGAAGCTTCTAAGTTGTGGAAGCTGGTTTGTTTTCCCTTTGGGTGGATGTGTTTTGTTTTAGACTTAAAAAAATTATTTCTTCCGTCCAGTCCAAAAATGAATCACAAGGATTGGGAGAGCTGATTCCAGTCCCCAAGGTGTGTGTGTGTGTGTGTGTGTGTGTGTGTGAGTGTGTGTGTGTGTTTCATTGTAGGACACCAGAGGCTTAAGTAGGGCAAAGTCTTTCATATGGGGATTTATTTGTCATAAGCAAATAAAATGCAGTTAAGCTGTCTCCTTCTAGACAGCCCGCTCTTTGGTTATTAAAGTTCAAGAAAGGACTCCACAAGGCCAGCCTCTTTCCTCCCCGAAATAAGAAGGTATCACTTTCCTTTGAGGTGTTTAAGGCTTTAATGAGTCTAATTTTTTGCACAGATGTTTCTGGGTGTTTGCAGGGTTTCTGAGTATTTTTATATTACAAAGGAACTAGCCGGTGCCATAGCTCAAACTCTGACAAGCAAATAGATAATCAAGAAGACAAATGGGCTCTTTTGTGAAGCCCTGCTCCTGTATTAATTTTCATTTTCTTTCTCATAGAAAGTATCGAAAGTAAGGCTGGGGACCAAATAGCTGTCTGACTCTGAGGTCCCAATAACCCCCTAGAATGGAATGGGGGGAGGGGGAGGAGTGCAGGTGATCCTCAGAGACCTAGGCCAGGTCTGGGTCACTTTTGTGTACCACAGCCAAGAAGTTCTAAGGCCTGAAGTTCTAAACCTGGCTTCTGTGAGCCTGTCATGGCTGATGTCAGTTGCCTCCAGCAAGCTCCACAGTTAAAAGTCATTTCGGGTTTTTGTTTTTTTGTTTTTGTTCCATTTCTTTCCAGAAAATAAAGAGCCAACCTCTTGCACATGTTTGATTGTTGCTTATTTTACATTTCTCTGTAAGGTTAGCCTGTAAGTTAGCAGGAATCTGAGTAGGCCAGAGAACCCATCGGGCCAGTATCCCCAGCGAGGTAGAAGTGCCCAGTTAGAATGAAGCCAGAAGATCAGTTTTTAAAGAGAAAGGAAAGAAGGATGGGAGAAAGGAAGAGTTGCCTGTAGCCCTGAGGAGGATGAGAGGGTTAGCTTTGTCTTGGGTGTGGTGTAATGTTCTGGCTGAGGAGATAAGACAGCCCTTAGTTGAGGGAAAAATAGTTCTTAAAAACCATAAGGCCTCCCCCCAGGAATGTCTCTAAAGAATCAAGTCAAAGCTGCTCCTTGGAAGGTATGAATAGAATCTTTAAAAAGAAGGAGAAGAAGAAGAGGAGGAGGAGGCCGAGGACGGACCGAAGATTTCTATAGAGCTTAAAGTTCACAGCCATTCTGTGTAGACAAGAGCTAAGAAAAATGTGAGAATTATACAGAAAACCATTAATCACTTCTTTTCTTTAAATACGTATCCTCTCTCCTTTGTCATTATTCAACAGCAAATCTCCGCAGACCGGCTGTTGGGGGAAAAAAGTGTTAGCCGTCTCTCCCCGGATCTGCAAGGGGGAAAAATTTTGGAGCCATAAAGTTGAAAACTTTTTTCTCTCAGTTTTGGAAGAAGCCTTCCTTTCGTCGTCATGAATGGGACCAGAGGAGCTCAGGCGAGAGCGGGCAAGAGGCTCAGAGGTAACAAAGCCCTGACTTGGGCTGGCTTTTTCATTTTTTTTTTTTTTTTAAAAATCATTTTATGGGCTCTTTTCATGAGTAAAAGAAAAAGAAAACCTCACCTCCTCTTTCTTTTTCAACTATCTTTGTGGGGTTTTATTTTATGGAGGATGCTTGGGCAGGTTTGCTGCCTTTTATGATGACTGATGTTTGGGGAGAAAAGGAGAGACAGAAGTAGAGGGAGGCCTGGACACCTGGAGAGTGTTTGAACTGGTCAGGACCGAGGTGTCAGGGCTCCTGAAAAACACCAGAGGCTGTTCAGAAGTGTTTCTCTGGTTTTGGAAAATGCAGACAGGCCCTGGGAGAGCTAGAGCATGTGTGTGTGTGTGTGTGTGTGTGTGTGTGTGTGTGTGTGTGTGTGTGCCTGTGTCCTGGGACTCTGATTGTCTACACTGTTTACCAGTGAGATGTTGTCACTGAAGTCTCCTTTAAAAAAAAAAAAAAATGGAATCCAGTTCTTGAATGGAGTCCCCTAGCCTTGGAACTGGTAGAAGTGGATTTGGTTGGGTTTTCTTCTTGTGTCTAGTTTTGGATTCTAGATAAATCTTTACTCTTTGAAAAAGAAATTGCTCAGGGCCAGGTGCATGGAAGCAGAAATTCTCTTTTATTCTGCCCCCACTCAATCCCATCCACCTCACACCCCAGGCCTCCTGGAGTCTCCCGTGTTCAGTATCTTTTCTTTTTACTTCTGGGTTTGGGGGCTCTGTTCTTCCTCTGGGGGCCTTACTTCTCAGGCTGGGGAATTGGTGGACTCTGCATTAGAAGTGAATGTGCTGTCCCCTCTTCCCGAGACCTCACTTAGAGAGAGTTTGGAGGCGGGAGGATGGCAGGAGGAAGAGTTCATGGAGAGGCCACGTTTTCTAGGCGATTAGCTTGGTATTAGAACCACAAAATGACCTCGGAAGCCCCTTGACCTCTCGGAGACTGGACATTGTGCTAGCTCTTGCTTCCTGCCCCAGAGGGAAAGTCACACCTCTTTAGGGTTCCTAGCTTCTTTATCCCCCTGTGGTCCCCAAATGCTTTGCTAGGTCAGAATTTATGAATCATTTTTCTATTGTTGTGGATTGGGAAGAAAGGTAGAGTTTTGCTTGTTTTGTTTTGTCTTTTTAAGTTAGCCCAGAAGTCCTGTGGGTAGGGAGGACAATGCTCCTCTGTCTATATAAAGCCCCTTCCTTAGGTTTGGCTTCAGCCCCATCCCCATCCCAACTCCATTTGCTTCTCTCTCTCTCTCTCTCTCTCTCTCTCTCTCTCTCTCTCTCTCTCTCTTTCTCTGCCTTGTTTAAAGCGAGCTGAAGGAAGGAGAACTAAAGAATACAATACTGAGAGGTCAGACAGTCACTAGTCACAGACCATCAGTGGAATAAATTCCTGAGCTGGAGAAAGGCTTCCCACCATGGACACTATCTTGGAGATATTCATTCATTCTCATATTCATTCTCTCTCTCTCTCTCTCTCTCTCTCTCTCTTTCTCTCTCTCTCTCTCTCTCTCTCCCTCTCTCTCTCCCCTCTACTAGTTTCCGAAGTTCCTTTGTTTAGGAAGCTGTTTTTTATAAACACCTTTATCTCCCATACCCCATCTTCCTTTTCTAAGTCCTTGGTACCTCAACAACCAGTAGAGCAGGAGAGATGAAAGGAGGGCCTCTCCCACACGTTGCTTTGCCCACGCACGTCCAGGCCCCACTTTTCCATGCTAACCAAAGTTGGTAGAAACTTTTCCAAGTCAAGAGATAAATGGAAGACTTGCTAAAGGGGGGAAGCTGGAGGGAGCATAGACCCCTTTTCTGTGACGGGCATTCTATCTTCTGCATTAAATAGCCTCAGTAGCAGCACACATCGAAGGAGTGGGAAGGAAGGAGAGATGAAATGAAGAGAAGGAAGCTTTTTTTTTTCTAGTTGTGAAGAGGAACTGTTGTCCTTAAATTAAGAAAGGAAGAGGCAGTGCTTTGCTGGAGAGCGTGTGAGGCCTTACTTGCTCACGCTGTATAAATCTTTTTTGTAATTTAGGGACTCTTGTCTCAGACAAGAAATAACTGGAGTCATTGGCTTTTTCTTTGTCCCTGGGTGGCATAAATGGAGGGACTGGGATTGGGGGGGGGAGTTTCAGGAAGGAAAGGGGTAGGCAGAGAGGCAAACTGGGACAGTTTGATATTGTTGATAATGGCCACCTACTACCGGTAAAGACACATAACGAACGGGCGATTCTCTCTAGGTCCAAGTGACAAAGACCTAGTCACATAGAACTTTTATAAAGTGTTTTGTGCAGTTTAAAAGCCTCTGAGAATTAGGGGTTCACCAAAAGGAAGAAGGGCGACAATAGAAGGGAAAAGCTGGGGTTCCCCCAAACACTTTCGTTCCCCTAGGCTGACCGCGGAGAAAGATCCTCCCCCCTTTCTCTCATTTCCAGACCTGAACCCTTTTGGAGCTCTGCAGCTGCCTGGGCTCTCTTTCTACATCTCTCCTGGCCACCCCGAGTGAGGTCTTCCAATCTTTTGACCTCTCCCCCAGTTCCCTGGGCCCTTCACACTCCTTCTCTTCTGTTGCTTGCCTGCCAGTCTGGACCCGAGGCTGCTTAGTCCCACTAGGGTCCTGGAGGCAGCTTCAGCGCCTGGTGGGTCTCCCTGGGAAGCGGTGAGACTACGGAGCGGTTTTGATTGGAAAACTGAGTTGGGAAGTTTCCCAGCGTGAGTTGAGCGCTGACGGATTTGTGATCGGCCATAAAACTGGCGCGTTCAGATTCGTAAATCAATCTCGCTTTCCTCAGTCTAAACGTTCGCTTTATCGGCAGCAAGAAAGCGCTCAGTTCGCGCTCAGGCGCTTGTTTATTTGAACATGGACATTTCCCAGGATCCGAAAAGAGTGTGCATTCTTTAACAGAACCTGCCTGGCCTCTCCTTTCTGTAGCAGGGCTCTCCTTGTCCTTAAAAAATAATGTCATCGTTTTAAGGATTGCTATGTTCAGTTTTAAAAACTGCCATTTCCTCGTGTGTTCTCTCTCTCTCTCTCTCTCTCTCTCTCTCTCTCTCTCTCTCCTCTCCTCTCCTCTCCTCTCCCTGCCCCTCCCCCTCTCTCCCTCCATTTACCCCCACCTTGTTCGTCTTTGAAGGACAATTTTCCTTTTAATGGATTTGTAGCTAGGGACCTTGTAGACTGTGGCCTCGCAGGAGCCGGGAGCAGGCCTTCATCCGCATCAGGCCGAATTCAATACTAGTCTGTGTTCTGTATCTGGACAATCAAAGCTGACCACCCCCCCCTACAGAGTCTGGGCCCCGCCGGCGCCCCCTCCCCGTGGGGCTGGGGCAGGCTTCCAGCACTTTCCGCAGGGGTCCTGCTGCCTCGAAACCTCCGAGGCACACGGAGGGAGGCTGTTTCTTTGGGGTGTGGTACAAGAAGAGGTCCTTAACCTTCATTGAGCCGCTTTTGGTTCAGACCCTTCTAAACAAACCCGAGGAGGCCCTCCATCCTCTTTCCCTGGCTCCCCTACCCTATTGGCTTTATTCTTCTCCATTACTCCATGCCCTGTCGGCCTGGTCACAGCTACCCCAGAGCTGCTGAGGTAGATAAGGCTGGGAATGTGCAGCGCGGGGCTTCTTAGGAATGCCTTTCTACTTCCCTTTGTATCCCCCCTCCCATCCCCCTGCCCCAGCTATGGACTCGGATTCACTTATAACTTGTGGAGTTTGGGGTTTGTTTGGCTATGTTTATTCTTGAAGGAAAAGAGTCTGTATACCCCTCTCTCTCAGTCCACCTCCCCGTTTAGGGCATGGATTTCTCCTATCCTAATGTTTAACACTTTTGACACGTATCACCCCCATCTTTTCCTCATTGATCAGTCCATTGTCTGTTGATTGGAAGCCTAGGACACTATCACCTGGAAATATAGACCGCAGGCTGCCAGGCAGGCTTCAAGGCTTCTCTATCCGTTCTTGTCAGCTTTTGTTTCACCACTTCAGGTACCGTCATTGGTGGTTTTCAAAGACCGAGATGGGCTGGGCATAGGTAGAGTCCCGGTATCCACTTCTTTTGTATGGAATCCTTGGTCCCTAGGCCTTTGTCTCTGGAGCTTATTATCAAATCAGCAGCAGCATTTGGCTCCTTAGGAGAGCAACAATGCTAAGGGGGGAAGTCCCCCCTCCTGATTATTCTCAATCCTGGGAGATCCAGTCATCCCTTCACTATGTTTGCCCCTGACCTTTCAAAGGCACAACACAAAAGATCAGAAAGTGAATTAAAGCAGGAAGAAGTCCCACTCTTGATATGTACAAGGTAGCAAGGACTTGCAAGGAGTCTTCCTTTCCAGTGGGGTCCTGCTAAAATAAATACCTTGCAGTGTGGGACAGACTGGAGTTGGAACTGGCATTTCAATTCTAAAGGATACAAATAGGAAGCGAGAAAACCAGGGGCTTGCAGAAGGGCTCAATGCCCACCCCACCCCCACCCTGTCGCCCCTGCAGACTGGTTCTGCACCTCTAGGAACTAGGCAGAAGCAGGAGGCGAAGGGAGAGAGGAGAGGTGGGCTGTGGGTAAGTGTGCGCCTGTGGGGGTAGGGAGCTATAAGCAGAGTATGTATAGATGTGCCTGTGGGAGAGAGACCTTGCTACTATTCCATTGGTGCGTTGGGGGGGGGGGAACCTATTTTACAGGAAAATTTCTCCTCCTGAAGGGGAAGGTCATAGTGGTCCTTTGAGCCTGAAATCGAAAGACCCCCTTCCCCCTCCTGGTCACGTGATTCATTAAATAATTAATGCCGAGGTTGCAGAATAGATATGTATTCGTCAGGAAAATCGCAGGCTCGGTCTCCCTGTTTCTGACGTCCAATTCAACTGTCCTTTGAAAAACAAGCCTGTACCCTGAGAAAAAAAAAAGAGGGAGAGAGAGAGAGAAAGAGAGAGAGAGAGAGAGAGAGAGAGAGAGAGAGAGAGAGAGAGAGAAAGAAAGGGAGGGATCAGTAAAAGATCCCCGCAGCTGGAACCACACCGCAGGCTGGGGTACTGTAAGTAGAAGGGATTTCTCACTACCTACCGCGCCTTATATGTCCATGTAAATTTATTGTTTGTTATTAATGTTATTGTCGTAAAATGTGACAAATAGCCATCTTCATTTCCTGCCATTTCTCTTCACAGGGTGTTCTGTGTTCATACCCATTGAGGCATTGCATAGAGATTTTAGGAATATTTCTCTCTCTCTCTCTCTCTCTTTCTCTCTCTCTCTCTCTCTCTCTCTCTCTCTCTCTCTTTCTCCTCCAACCTTTTTCTTGATTTATAGCAATATGGGTGTCAGCTTCTCAGCCGGCATGCCAACCATTGTGTGTGTGTGTGTGTGTGTGTGTGTGTGCATGTGCACGCGAGCAAGCGTCTGCATGTGTTTGTGAGTGAGTTGTGTTGTTTATGGCCATGTCTTCTTCGATAAATCATTTCTCACAGAAACTGATGTAGAAGCTGGGCTGGTTCTGTGGCCGAGGAGAGAGAGAGACGCTTTGGGAGGCACTTCCTCCCTCTCTGCTCTGCTCCCAGGAGTTGGGTTATTTCAGACAATTTACAGTAATACATCAGCAGTTAATATGAAAGCTCTATAGCTGGAGGTCCTAAATTACAGCATCTGTGATTATCAATTAAGATGAGATTTGTATAACTTTGGTAAACCAGAAATGCCTTGTTGGCATATAAACCCAGTCAAAGATCATGACCTAATAGAAGAATGATATTTGCAAGCCCCATAGAGGCAACATTCCAGCGGCAAGTGATGCTGTATTCTGCGGCAGTTCCTTCTAGGAGTTTGGCATTTCCACCTCCACCCCTGGGTGAACAAACCCAATTCTGAAGGCAAAAGGTGGAGTGTGTGTGCAAAAAAAAGGTGGAGGCATTGGAAGAAATTACAGGACTTTAAGGCAGTGATTTTTGTATTCAGTGGAGAACCCAACAGAAATGTTATGCAACTGATAAGGGGACAGGGGGAAATCTATTAGAGTGGTAAAGCTGCACTTAAAGGTTTGGTGGGTATCATGGGTATTGGGTTATTGAAGGTGGAGAAGGAGCTACCTAACTTGGGGGAGACAATGGAGGCTGGAAAAGGGTGAAGGACAGGGAGAGAAGCTGGAAGCCCTGGCTCCCCACCCTCTAGGCTACAAAACAAGGAAATGAATTCACACCCCAGGAGCCTTCCTTAGACCTATTGAAACAAAGAAAGTTTCTTGGGCAGTGAGAGTCAGTCTCTGTCTCTCCCTGCCTATCTCTTTGTCTCTCTGTCTCTGTCTCTCTCCCTCTGACTCTTTCTCACTCTCTCATGTGTGTGTGTGTGTGTGTGTGTGTGTTTGGGGGCTAAGTGGGAGAAGCTCTCTTAAATCATTCTAGAAAAAAAATGTTTTAGGAGCCAAGTGGCCCTGGAAAGTTGAAGAGTGTTCCAGAATGTTGGATATGTTTCTTTGCCTTATCCTCAGCCAAAAACTGAGCAGTTGGGGTGCAGATCAAGAGATCTGGTAACTTCCCCCCTGGTGCTTCATGTAGAGAAGGGGTTGCTGGCCAAAAGCAAAGTCAGATGTGGCTTCTTGGGGACCTCCTGTCCTGTGCCCCAAACTTGTGATGGATGAGAGGCAGAGAGGCAGAGCCTTGCCAAGTCCACTCTGTGGGCTGTTCCTCTCCTGGCTGGAGTCAGGCTAGTTGACTTTATAGCCACTATGATCTGTGATATTTAACTTTGCCTGCTAGTGTAAACCTTTGAGCAGAAGAATTAGAGTGATGCTGTACAGGTGTTAAGTTACCCATGGCATCAGCTCCACAGAGTGGCAACCGGGGGCCCCAGCCTGGACAGCATTCAGGGAGCTTATGCTACACTCTGCTCCAGGTCACAGCTGAGCCCTAGCCTCTCCTGGTTAACAGGGGATTTGAGGACCATCTTAGAAGCCTCTCAATGGGATTCTGGGTTGAAAGAGATCTGAAGAGACAGAAAGGGGCACCCACTGCCCTCTGCATAAAAGGAACTGGGAAGAGTCTGGATTCAGGGACAACTGAATCAGGGCTAGCAACTGCAGGGAGGGAGACTGGTTCGGAGAAGTGTGCCTGGAAGCTGGTGCCTTTTAGTCTGGTCTCCATCAGGGTCAGGGAACCCCAGTGTGAGAGGTGAGCAATTTTACTTCTCACCTGGTGAGTGTTTTCACGTGTTCATGTGTAAAGGTGAAGAAGCTAATGTTTATTCTTGCTTGGTGCCCCAGAATTTAGGCCAAAAATCTTGGGATCTCTAAGCAAGAGGCCAAGATCTATCTCTTGCTCCTTAAAGAGGAAAAAGTGTAAGAAGGAGGGAGGTAGACTTGTGCTCGATTCTGAATTCAGCCTGTTTCAGAGGAGAAAGAAGGAGTGTGTGGAACCCAAAGGATCTAGTCTGGGGAGCTGGGTCATAGCTAACTGGAGGTTGCTGGCAGTTGGTCTCAGGGGCCCCCACCTCCATTTCCAGATTCTTCACTTCTATTTACCTCTCACCTTTTCTCTTGTCACCTTTCCCTAGGAGATCTGCCCCACCCCCTGGTATTTTCTTCTCCCCTAGGACTTGCCTTTGTCTCTTCTGGCCCTGAGGAAATGAGGTTGTGTGGATACACCTCCCCTTCCCTCTCCCACAACTCTCATACAGACGTTCCCAGGAGACAAAGCAAGGAGACCATCACCCCTTGTCACTATTATCATTCAGTCATCAGCCCCTCTTGAATCCCCTTGTTTGAGGCCTGGTGCATCCATCTAGATATCTAGTAGGCCTTTCCCCAGATCAGCAGGTTTGAGAAGACTGCAATATATATGCATACATATATGTATGTATATGTATATAATATATGTATGTATACACATATGTACATAAACACACACATATACAATATATATATGCATTTGTTTCAGTTAGCCTTGAGGCCTTGAAGCACCCTGCCTCTTATATCTTTAACTCCCACCCTTGAATCTAGGGATGGAGTAACAAATTTGGTGGATGGGACTCTAGGAAAGTTGCTGATCTGGTCTTTTCCTCAGCATGGGCTCCTGTCCTCTTTTTCTGTACAACTGTAGCATCTATCACTATGCCTTTAAGATGCCAGGATGCTGGGCTGCTAATGCTTTGATGACCAGATGAGTGGGATGGAAAGATGAGTGAGAGAATGAGGAGGGAGGGAGAGAGAGGGAAGAACAGCAGGCTCCCTTTGGGGTGGAAAGTCAAGGCTGAGCTCAAGGACAGGCAAGGTCTTAGGGTGAGAGGAGAGGAGACAAAGGCCAGTCTTAGGGGAGGAGAGTTTGTCCTGGAAGGACACACAACACAGTTAAAGGACAGAAATAGAAAAGGAGGCTGCTCATTTTGTTTCCCTTCTCCCCAGAAAAGACTTTCTCAGAGACAGGGTGTAGATTTCCCCACAGAGGAAAGGACCCCAAAGGAGAAGGAGAGACAGCCTAAGTAGCTCACCCAGCCCAGAAGTGATTCCTGGAGACACTCAGAAGTCCTGCCTGAGGTACCTGCCACTCAGATTCCCTTAAGGAGCTGAGAGAGGAAGGGTGTAAGTCGACAAAGGGCCTGTGAGAAAGGGATAGAGACAACAGAGGTGGCAGAGGGGTGGGGGGAGCCTATACCCCTCGGAAGGGCCAACTCCTTCCGACTCCATGAGCCATTCTCCGCCCCCAGTATGTGAAGCTTTCTGTACAGGAAGTGGCCAGAGTTGAGACCGTCTTAGAAACTACTGCCAATAGAGTAAGCTCCTTGAAGGCTCTGGTCTAGTATGAAGAATCCCGGGGACATTCTAGTATGCCAGGGGAAGGTCAAGAAAGATGTCCCGGGCATGCTTGTCTCCTCTTGCACTGGGACAGTAATCAGGGCTCTTTCCCAAAACAAACGCCATCGCCATCACCCCATCACCGCAGGGAGATTTGAACAAGACTCTGAAACCTAGAGGGGGGAATCCTCCTTCCTCAGCTCCTCCTTTTAACTCTCTTTCGAAACCTAGGAGGAGTTAAGTTTTACAAGAACTTTCACCTCCACCCTTCTTCCCTTAACTCTTCGGTTTAACAAACGGATGCTTCCCTTCAGATCCCCTCCCCCTTTCATCTTTCAGGAAAGAAAAGAATAAAAGGGAACCTAAGCAACTTTAAAAGGTCTGCAGGGGAAGTTGGGGAAGGAGGAGAAAAAGAAAGAAAGCAATCCTTTTGGGCCCTCCAGTTCTTCCCATTACCTCTGTTACCCAAGCTCTCCCTCCTTCACAGTACCCCCACCCCCTCCTGCCCTGCCCTGGACTGTCTCCTATTCCCTCCCTTCTCCTTCGGGCCGGACATATGGAACCCATTTCGCTGGTGACATTGAAGAGCCGCTGGTGCGCCCGCCTTCCGCCATGGCGCCCCCGAGGCCCCCGCGCTTCTCCGTGGCCCTGCCAGTCGCCACTTCTTTTGCCCGGAGACTCGGTCACCTCTCAGACCGGGTCCCGCACCAACCTCGGTTTCCTGTAGCCCGGCGCCGGCCTTGGTGGGACCGCGGGCTCGCCCTACCCGGAGCATCCCTGAGCAGGAGCTGTGCGCCCGGCTCCGCAGGCTGAACAAAGCCGGGGGCGGGGGTGAGGCGCAGGCCGGCCTCTTTCTCCCTCATTCCCCCCAACCCCCAGCACTGCGGGGGTGCTCCCCGGGCCAAGGGACCAGGATGTGGCCGGCCCAGGCGGATCCCCAGCTCGGGCCGAGGGTCCCAGGACCGGCCATCAGCTCTCACACGTTCCCCGCACCCGGCCGTCCGCCGCGGCTCGCACCCTAGTCTGAGACCGCACAGGTAAGTGTGCGGTGCTCAGTCCAGCGCCCCGCGACCCGGTGGATGTGGAGAGAGGATCGCGGATACCCTCACTCCCCACGTTGGCATCTGAATGCTAGACAAAGATCAGAACAACTTAGAGGAGGAGGTGTGGGGGACTGAGATTGGGGTCGGGGGTCCTGGGGTGTAGGGCGATTGTGGAAGAATGTGGAGCTGTACCTGTGGGTAGACAAGATCCGATTAGGGTTTGGGGAGTTCTGGGGTTCAGGAAGGATGGAGACTTTGGAGGATTTTTCCCGGGGGAGATGGGAGCTGTGGGGGTGAGAGAAACCTGAGGCTGGGCCTGGCTCGCACAACCCAGCTGCCACTGTGGGCCAACCCTTTAGCACCTAGGAGTTATTTGAAGCTGAAATGACAAGAGGTTACGAGGAGGCTGGGTGTTAAGCTGAGAAGGTAGGAGAGGGCTTGATTTATGGCTTTCAGAGAAGCTGTGTTTACTATCTGCCTGCTCTGGAAACCAAAAACCAAACAGAGTAGAGGTGGGGAGAAGCCTGCCTTCCTTGGAGTGGGAGGCTAAGCTGCTGCATTGGGATTTATTTTCTCCAATGCAAGAAGACCCCAGGAATCACCTCTTCACAGGCGAAGGGTGTGGTGCTTTTGTGAGGCAGAAGAAGTGTTCAGGCAAGCACATGCGGAGATTGTTTGTGTATTGTGGGAGTGAGCCTAAACACTGGGCATGTATGCATGTGCTCTGATTGGCGTTGCAGTTACATAGAATCAATTCGTGAGTGCGTATAAAGAGCCAGGAGTGGGACTGGGTGTCCTCTGGTCCTGGTACTTTGGTAAGGGGTAGCTTTGGGTACTATTCACTGTAGTCCATGAGGTACTGTTTCTTCTGCCTGGCCTTTCTTTCTTCTAAAATGTCACAGGCAAAGCCAGCTCATCCAGGCCTCTGGCCACAGCTCCTCTTTCCTCTCTGTATTTACTGCTTGCCCACGCCCACGCCCACGCTGGCTGATCTTCACTTTGGATCTGTAGCTTTGTAGTGGGATGCTAAGAATAGGGTGAAAGGGTGTGTGTGTGGGGGGGCAGATGTGATATGGCAAGGGAAATGGGGGAGATTGAAGTCTGGTCTTGGAAGGGTTGGGTCCTACCATTGCTGCTCAAATTTTCCCAGTCTCTGTTGAGAGGTGGTGTTAGATAAACTCACAGTTGACCACAAATAAGGGAAACATGCAGAATTGTTGAAGGTGGCAAGAAAACATTTGGACCCCTAGATAGTTATTTCCGCAGGCCAACTAGTGGCTCGTGTGTTTCTGTCCAGACACTGGCTTTGCCTGCAAATTGTTTTGCATTAAATTTTCTCAGCCACAGAATTATCTT
This sequence comes from Mus pahari, assembly GCF_900095145.1. Lineage (NCBI taxonomy): Eukaryota > Metazoa > Chordata > Mammalia > Rodentia > Muridae > Mus > Mus pahari. Next base: position 63,749,723 of record NC_034603.1, read on the forward strand.
TCCTCGCCTCCAGCAAAACTTGCATTTTTCCACCAGACACTTGGGCCTGAACCAATGAAATCTGAGAGGAAGCGGCTGGGCCCTAAGTGGCCGTAATTTAATTGATTTTATCATAAATCATCAACTTGATGAAGAACCCGAGGTTTCAGTGAAGTAAATTGATATTAATGGGAGTTTCTTGAAATGCAAACCCACTGCATTGTTGGGGCATCTTGAGCTGAGAAGGTGGATTGCCTGTTTCTCAAGAGCTCAACCTGGTGCTCAGTGCAGCCTGGAGTGGGTGTGTAGGAAATGATACTTTGAGGGACAGCTGCCTGCAGATGGATCTCTGGGGGGACACAGCAGAGAAAGGAACTTGGTTGGGATGGGAGCAGACTTTGGCTCTGAGGACACCCCCTACTCCCACCCCTACACACACACACACACACACACACACACACACACACACACACACACACACTGGCTATCCTGGAAATGCTGGTTGTCAATTGAAGGGTCGGGGAGGGCAACTTTGGAAGCTGGTAGGTGTGTGGGCAGAGGTGGGGGGACTGGGGTGAGAAGGCCAGTCTGGTACAATAGGCTTATTGATGCCTGGTTAAAAATTGCCAGGTTGAAGCCTTCCTCTTCTAATTATACAAATTAATTATTTACTACTCAGATCGCTGCATCCAAAAATAGCACTTTTGATTTTGTAAGAAAACAACCCATCCTCCACTCAGAAGAGGAGCACCAGACTGGATGTGCGCTCAGTGATAGCTGAGGAAACATGTAATTCCCAAGAGGAAGTATTTTGCATCTGATAACAATGGCACTGGTGCACTTACCCTCTGAACTCAGTTTATTATTGTTTGCCGTTACTCACATTTACATTAGGATATAGATAATTACTAGTATTCAGCCTGAAAGGGAACCTTGGAGATCATTTATTTAGTCCGTTCCTTCACCTTCACACAAACAGCTTGGCTTTAAAGAGGGGCACACTGAAGCCCAAAGAATGCTCAACTTTGAGTCACACAGCCAAGCAGCCATGATTAAAGGCAGTCTCCTAGAGCTCAAGCCTGTAGCAGGCATAGCCTAAGATCAATTTATTTTCCACTGTTTCCTCAGTTTCCCTCTCTGCTACAATGGCCGAGTTTGACTAGACACTTCAAGTCCTCCCCCATTCTGCTCTTGGGTGCCTCTCAGCATCTCTTCTTCTGTGGGATACTGCTTGGGGGTAACTCCCTGTGTGTCTGGCAGTTCTGTGGCTATCTGACTGTAGAAGTTATTGCATGATTTGTTTGAAAAATTTGGAGTTTGTCTCTGCCTGTACCTGTAGAAATTAAGTCCTCTGGACTATGTGTTTTGAAGGACTCTCTGTTCTCAACAGAATGGATGCCCAGGTCAAGAGCAATGACAATAGAGGCCTAGCTAGATGGGGTGAGCTAGGATTGGCACAGGGCCTTAGCTTCACCAGACAAGGCTCTTTCCCTGTTAAGATGTTAAGCCAGGGCTGGAGTTGTCCAGAATCAAGCATCTGAGATTCCTCTTACCTTAGCCCAAGACCTGGATTGTGGGATTACAGTTAAGAATCTGTGGAAGCGGGGCTGGTGAGATGGCTCAGTGGGTAAGAGCACCCGACTGCTCTTCCTGAAGGTCCGGAGTTCAAATCCCAGCAACCACATGGTGGCTCATAACCATAAAAAAAAAAAATCTTTAAAAAAAAAAAAAAAAAAAAAAAAAAAAAGAATCTGTGGAAGCTGGTACAGCTTCCCCACAGACTCAGCCTTGACCCGGGATGGTTAGACCTTCTTTTTCTGGGAGAGGGCAGGGTGTACACAGCATGCCATAAGACTATACTGTCTGTCCTTCCAGGGTAACTAGAACTGAGGCCAGCAAAATGGAAGGTCCCTACTTTGTTTCACTCTATATTTCCTTCTTCTTCCAACTACAGAGACACGAAACTAGAAAGCAATAGTTTCCCAGATGCACAGCTATGGGAAGGGCAATTTCTTTTGGGATCAGGTATAGAAGGAGGGTGATGGATTTCTGGGAGTTTTAGGATGCCCAGGAAAAATATGGCTTGGGGATTCTGAAGAAGGAAGTGGAGACAGCGAAGTAACTTCATTTTTAGAAATCCCAGGCTCTGGTCAGATAGTCCAGTCCTCCAAACCTATTTTGAGAGAGAAAGTTATTGAAAAAAAAAAAAAAAAAAAAAAAGAAGACTGCCAGACCCAGACTCAGGTCCTATTCCATTCTGACTTTGGAGTTTTATATTTGGAGGCCTTCCACTGATTGGCCATTAATCCAGTGAGTTATTGTCTACTAAACAGAGGTCATTGGGAGAGAGACAGCCAATCAGTCAGGAGAAACCCTGCCTGCAGGCCACTCAAAGTGGACTGTGCCCTTCCCTTCCACCAGCCAGTCTATGCTACTATCTCCCTCCTTCCCCTAGCATACTCCCCCAGCTGCCCAGGACTCACAGTCTCTCCCCAGACTTCCCTCTGTCTCTCCATCCTGGCTACCTTTGTCTCCACACTGATAGGGGTGGGGTTTTCCAGGGCTAAACTTCTAGATGTCCCTGATTCAGAAATGGATCTTTCTTGACCAAAGAGCCTGCCTGCAGCTGATTGTGGTCCCTTTAGTATTAGTTTAAGGGGTCTCCCACTGGCACCCAGGAGACTTTATAGATCCCTGTGATGTTCTCTCTTCCTTACTCGCTCTTAGTCTGAGGCGGGTGGGATAGAGCCTGGATTTTCTTTTCTTTTCTCATTGGGTCAGGCTTTCTTGCACCCCCTCCCCCTCTGAGTTATCATCAGCTGCGTCTACACTGGCCTTGGGGAAAGCGTTCAGATCTCCTTCCCATGTTTCTTTGTTCCTTCCCACTCAAGCATTTTTAGAAAGCCAGGGACAAGGGAAACACATGTCTACTCTACAAAGCCATCTTCACTAACAACACCTTCCTCCGTTTACAAATCTAAAGCTTTAAAAAATCTCCATTAATATTTAAGAGGAGATGGAGATGAGCTTCAACTTTAAAGTATTCACAAAGTTGGACTGGACCGCCATACTAGAAAAGAGCATGGGACAGGGAACCGGGACAAGGGCAAACAAGAAGCAAATTGCTAAATTGTTGCCACAGCTCCAGCAGGGAACAGAGGCGTTTTCTGCCGCTTGAGCTCAGAACCAGATCCCTGGTCACCAGAAGACTGAGGGCAGACATTGGTTTTAAAGGAGCCAGCACTGTTTGCCTGTATTGAGATGATTTTTGTGTTTGTTCTTTGTGGAATTTCTTTGGGAGGTGAGGAGTGGGTAAGGATGATCATACTGAGATTCACAAGGGTGGGCAGTCATCGGGTCAGCCACTCAAAGGTTGCTTACAAAGCTCCTCCTCTCCCGATGCTGAGTACCTAGCAGAAGTCCTGGGAGAGAAGGCTACTACCGCTTCTCTGCGAAGACAGAAAGGATGCTGGTGAAGAGGGATGTGCTCTCCCATTTTTTTTTTCTTTTTACACATATCAGTTTTTGCCTCTATTGGCACACACTGGCTGCTTGTCTCATTCTCTGCACTTGCCCTCTTCTTGCCCTTCCACCCTCCCACAAAGTTGCCAAGTTCTCAGAATCCCAGAGAAAACTGTTTCCCATTTGCCCACCTCAAACTACCCCTAAATCATGGCAGCTAGTCTATCCTCCTGTCTCCTGCCAGTCCACAGAGGTTATCTTCAGATCCTTCGGGAAGTCCTCTGCCCCAAGCTCAGGCTGGCATCCAGCCTTTGTCTCTTCAATTTACAAAGACTCTTAAGTCACGACCACCTTTCTGAACAGAACAAATCCTCTCAGCACCCATATATGCCTCTGTCCCTCTGTCACCTCCCAGCTTCATGGCGGGTAGCTCCCTGTGGCCCCCCGGGGTCAGGGGAAAGATAAAGAAACCAAAGAAGTATCTTGGATTCAACTTCTACCACATTCAGAGGTGTATCTCCTCCGAAATTTTTTCCCCTCTTTCTTTCCTGGCTCTTAGATTCCCCCCTTTGCTCCTATCCCTGGATACCTCTCTTTCTGGGACCACCAGGGGTGAAGAAGGCTTGGAAAGAGAGGGTTTTTTTTTTTTTTCCTGCTTCCTCCTCCATACTCTTTCCCACCGCCCCAGTGCAATCCAGGCCACTGTTGTGGCCCAGCAGCGGCAGCAGTGGCTAGGAGACATGTAGGCTCTTTTGTTATCCCTTTAGGCAAACCTGGGCAGTCCCAAAGGTGACCAGGTTTCTTCTCAATTCCACAACCATCTCTAGCCAGTGGTGGTAGCTTTTTAGAAGAGCTGAAGAGTCTGAAGTACATTTTTTTTTTTGAAAAATCTCTTTATTTGTGGGAAGTAGAGGAGATGGTCTGTGATTTAAATTTCCTGAAGTCTCTAGAAGTTTCCCTGGCCTGAGCTGCTGACCCAGCAGACCTCAGATTCTTTGGCATCTAACCCTGTAGATCTCATATCACCTTTGCTGGACGAGTACTCAGGAGGATCTTGGCTTGAGCCCCAACACGTCATTATTTTTTTTTAATACTACTAATAAACACAGCAAATTGACTCCTGCTTGCTTCCTCTACTTACCCTCTCAACTCCCACCTTCCTCCAGCCACCAACGCTGGGGAGGCAGGAGGACCCCACCTATCACATCTAGGGCTCTGCATGTGACTCCTGTTGCTGAAGGGTACAGGAAGACCACAGGTTCCTTCTGTATAACAGGGCCCCAGAAAAACCAGTTGCTCCAGCCCATTTGGCCTGATTTGTTGGGCTTAGAGACAGTGGGGCCCTAAGCCAAGGGTTGTCCCCCTTTACCACCCCTAAAGAGCCTTGGGGGAGGAGGGAGGCTCATGGGAGACCATGCCATCCTCTCTGGAGGGGAGACAATAGCTGGAGCCCTCTCACCTTTGTTTCCCGTCCCATGCCTGTCCTGGTGTATCCAGATGGGAGAAGGAGGCAAAGAGCAAGTGCCCTAATCAGAAAAGCGCAGGCTCCTGGCGGGATCTGTCTTTACGAAGTTAAGAGAACCAGTTTCCGTGTAGAACAAGAGACACCGGCTTTGCCTTCTGTGCCACCCCCCCCCCAGGCCAGCAGTTAGGCAGCCTGCAGGCACTCCAGCCTGTAGAAGTGGCCTGGGCTCTTTTTGTCTTCTTGCCTCTACTGCCAATGGCTCTTTCCCCACCCCCTGGCCCAAATCTGCAGACACCTACATTCTTGGCTCCTGTCTTCCTCCTACAGGCCTCCTACTTGCTTTTGCCTGCCCCGTTCAAACACAGCCTAAGAAAACTTTCAGCTTTTGTAGCTCCTTCACTTGGGCCAAGAGTCCTAAGTCTTGCCGAGAGCAGAGCCCGGTGGTGGTGGAGGTGGAGAGACAGATTGGTTCTGAGTAGTCGTGGTCATCCTCCATCCCGTCTGCCAGTACATTCAAAATGAAGCCGGTCTGGAGTTCTCATCTTCTCTGGAGTACAAATGTTCTTTTCACCCCTTAGCCCCTTCTGCCCGTCCTGAGGTGAGAATCTTAACAGAAAGGGCCCATTGAAGTTCCTAGAGCCCTTCTCCTGACGGGCTGTCTGGAGCTCCAGTTAAACCACGGGATCCTTCCCTCCTTCCTTCTGTCACCCTCTCTCCAACCCCACTCCCCCTGCAAGATGTTCTGGGTTTTTAATCATCGCTCACCGCTAGTTGTCTGTTCTCAAAAGGGGTGTGTGTGTGTGTGTGTGTGTGTGTGTGTGTGTATGCATGTGTGTGTAAAAGTCTGGCTTTGTCCCCCCTCCCCCATTAGAGACTAGGGGATAGGGGGTGGGGAGGAGAGAAGAATCAGGGACTGGGATTAGGGACTCAACCACCAGGAGTATCTACTTTAAAAAAAAAAAAAAAAAAGAAGAAGAAGTCTCCGTGGGCCTCCTGTGAGTGAGCAGGAGAGACACTCAGCACCCTGGCCCAGTCAAGCCAGCTCCTGGCTAGGTCTCCAGAGGCCATTTCTTGAATTAGCATAATGGTCCAATAGTGGGGCCTGAATGTGGTGGGGGCACTATGTAAACTCCACCAGCTTTCTTTGCATTTTGCTCTTCTCTTCTTCCCCATCTCAATGTAAAAATTTTCCTGTTTAAAAACAAAACAAAACAAGACAAGAACACCTTCTACTTTCTTTGCTTCGCACTGTTATTTGGGGGGGGGGGAGGAGGCACCCCCCATCTCTCATCACTGCAATCACCTTCCCTCCTTATCAGGCATCTATGCTGGCTAAAGGGGAGAGGTGGGGGGGGCGAGCGTGTGTGTGTGTGTGTGTGTGTGTGTGTGTGTGTATGTGGTTTTTTTTTCCCTGTGCAAAAGCAGAGGCCATTGTTACGGAGAGTAGGGCGTACCAGTCTTATAGGGCAACCACACTGTGGCGGCTTGGGCGAGCTGAAGCCCGGAGCTGGATTCTCGGCGAGCCGAGCCTCCCAGCACCTTTCGGTCTGCTATTTTCTCCCCCCACCCCGCTCCCCTACCCCTCCCTCCTGCGCACCCCCGCTCTAATGCCGAGTGAATTGAAGCGGACGCCGCGCGGCTCCTCTGGCCGGTCTGCCCCTCGGGCTCCCTAGCCGGGGTGGCTTTGGGGAGGGGGGGGGGCGACGCAGCTTTAAACAGTGGTCTTTTTTTCCTTTGCCTTCAAGGAGGGGAGATTTCTCGCCTGCCGCTCGCGCTGGGGCTCGATGTGAATATATATTATGTCTGCCTGTTCTCCCCTCGTCGGTGGCTAAGGTAAGCTGGACTGAAATAGGCTATCAGTTTGTGAATGGCGGAGAGTATGTCTCAATGATTTATGGCCCATATGACTCCAATCTCGGTTCAAGAAGAGTTCACAAGCTTTAAGCTTCCTTCCACGCAGCGACTGACTCTCTCTCTCTCTCTCTCTCTCTCTCTCTCTCTCTCTCTCTCTCTCTCT
>NC_034603.1:63756853-63777565 GCF_900095145.1 Mus pahari
TATATATATATATATATATATATATATATATATATATATATATATATATATATTTTTAAGTCTTGGAAGATGGCCTATCCTCTCTCCTGGGGTTTCTCCAGCTATTGTTATCCTTTCCGGCTCTCCCAGGAGTATGCCTGGAAAGGTGGGGTTCTGGAGGGGGGCTTGCCTCCCTTCTCTAGTGAGACCCCGAGGGGAAGCCCAGAGCCACTGTCTCCATCCCACCCTTCCGAGAAGCTGTATGGAGCCTGAATTTTTCCAACATGGAGGCAAGGGAAATAGACTTCTTTGGCTGGGTAGAGCTGCTCCCCACCCCCTCTTCTGGATCCCAGATTTCAGATCTTCTGGGCACCTTCGGGTTCCTTACTGTCCCATTGAGCCAGGCCTCTGCGCCCTCCAGCCTGGAGCTCTGTTAGGCAAAGTCCCGGAGCAGAGTTGCTAAGGCGCCTTTTAATTCGGTTACCTCCAGCGCCAAACTTGCTGCCGTGGAGCTCGGCCCGGACCCGGCCCGGTGGGCTTGGAACCTGCCGCCGCTAACCAGTTCGGCGTCCCGATCAGTTTCTCCTCGCCTCCTTGAGCCTGAGCAGGAGGCCGGTAGCTCCTCGCCGGCCGGCCGGCCACCGCCGCCGCAGCGGCCAGACAGCCCGCCAGCAGCGGCAGCTGGAGGCTCTCCGAATCCACAAACCTTCCTGGCCTGTCTCACCGCCAGAGGAGTCTCCATTCTTTCCTATCACGTCTCTGGCTCCTTCGCTTCCCACACTCGCCTGGCCTCTGTCCTGCCATGGTTTCGGGCTTATTGCTGGGGGAGCGACAGAAATTTTGGCCCCAAGCGTCTAGTCAAATACTGGGCTTTTATTTGTTTTTGTTGTTGTTGTTACCACTATCATCATTATTGCTGTAACAATCATTTAGACTAAATAAAGCCAGGGATCAGCCAGCTACCCCCCTCCAAGGTTTTTATTTCATTCTCTTCTCTATCTATTAATAACAAACTCAACTGATGTCGGTTAATTAATTCTCCCTTTCAGCCAGGGCTGCTCCGAAGCTAATTTTGGTTAAATCATCAGAGGCTAATGGTAATAATAATAAAGGGATTGGGTCAGCCTGGTCAATTGAACTCCAGTCCTCCTGGAAGGACCTGCTGCTTTTGCAGACCCATGTGTATTTCCAGAAACAAAAATTTCCCAGAAACCAATTGGAACTCAGGGCTACATCATCTCCCTTTTAAGTATGGGGATCTGTGTCATAAAGGCAGCAGTTTGTGTGTGGGAGGGGTTCAGCCCACCTGAAGTTTTTTTCATTTTATTTTTACCACATTACCAGTTCACCAGCTGGGCTGAATGATAGTTTAAGTTTTGCCCAAAGCACATGACACAGACAGGATCAGACTGGAGCTTTCGGGGAAGTACCCATAAGAGGACTGGAGACGACAGAGAAAGAGGAGATATGGCCAGAAATCTCGGAACAAATACAAAACCTCTTGGCACGGTCCAGTTTTATTTTTTCTGGTGCACTTTGAAAAGGCAGTGTTGGAATAGCGAGCATAATTTTATTTTATTTTATTTTATTTTTTGCTGTTGGAAACCTCAGTAAACAGCCTCCCCCTTGAATCCAGAGAAGAATACTGTTCAAATTGTTTTGTGAATCTTTATCATCCTGAATAATTTCCCCCAACTCAGTAGAAAAGAGATTCCAGCAACTGCACAGTTTTCCCTTTTTCTTTTCCTTTTTCCTTTTCCCTGAGAAATAAAAGAAAACAGATTGTTATGGATTGGGGGCGGGGAAGACCCAAGCCAAATGGTCATAGCACCAACCGGTCTTGTCTGGGAAATCTAAACAATCATGGTCCATTTGGACGCTCCACAGGGGCCTCTGGCTGCTAGGTCCCAGGCCTGCCTGAGCCAAGACTGGAGGTGATGGTACCTTCAGATGGGACATAGATGGATGAAACTTGGTTCCACTACCTCTGGGGTTAAAACTCTTCAGGAATTTTCTGCCTTAGGCTGCTATGATCTTGGAGGGAAGAGCCCCAGATGAACTTGCTTTTCATTCCAGCTTGGATCTAAGATCTGCAAGTTCCTTACAGGCTAGACTTTGCTTAGGTGGAAGGATATGGAAGGAAGAAAGATGGGAGGCAGAGAGGCCTCCCCAAGGGAAGGAGGACCTCCGGGATGCTTTTATTTTAGAGTCTAATAGTGCCCTCTCCCTGGGATTGCCCCATCCCAGGGTTGGGGAGTTGTGGGTGGGGGTGGAGTTAAGGAAAAATTGTAGGAGAGGCCGGAGAGGCAATGGTCCACGAAGCAGTGGTGATCTATTCCTAAGCATTCCTCGAAGGAGTATAGTCTTGAGTTTGTTAAAAAAAAAAAAAAAAAAAGGAAATGAAAAAGGGTGTTTTCTTTTTCCCTTTAAAATTAAAGTTGAAGTGAGAAGCATCTGTGTCAGGTTAGATACTTGGTCTCAGCGTCTGCTGCAGAGATACTGGCAAGGGGAGAAGAAAAAAAAACAAAACTATTGATGTCAGTTCCCTTTTTAGTTCCTAAGATGGATTCGAGGCCCAGTCCTCTTCTCCCCTCTGTCTCTTCTCTCGCCCCGCAGGTCAGCCGCTCGGAACAGACCCGGGAGGAGGGGGGCAGAAAGGGGAGGGGGGGTCCGGCGTATCACGTGACCCCCAGGGGTGCCAATGTCCGGTCGTGAGGGTATCAGGCCCTTGCAAGTTGCCACCCACTGCCCGGGCCTCGCCCAGCGATGCAGAAAGCCACCTACTACGACAACACCGCAGCTGCGCTCTTCGGAGGCTACTCCTCGTACCCTGGCAGCAATGGTTTCGGCTACGACGGGCCTCCCCAGCCCCCCTTTCAGGCCGCCACGCACCTGGAGGGTGACTACCAGCGCTCAGCGTGTTCTCTGCAGTCCCTGGGCAACGCCGCCCCACATGCCAAGAGCAAGGAGCTCAACGGCAGCTGCATGAGGCCAGGCCTGGCCCCAGAGCCCCTGCCCGCACCTCCGGGCTCACCCCCACCCAGCGCCGCACCTACCAGTACCACTAGCAACAGCAATAACGGGGGCGGGCCCAGCAAAAGCGGCCCCCCCAAGTGCGGTGCCGGCTCCAACTCTACCCTCACCAAACAGATATTCCCCTGGATGAAAGAGTCGAGGCAAACGTCCAAGCTGAAAAACAGCTCCCCCGGCACAGGTACCAGCTCTCTGCCTTCCTAGCCCGTCAGCTTTTGTCCAACCCAGGAATGTCACTGTTATTATAGCATCCGACCCCAAGGCGCCCACAAGACGGCCTGGAGACAATATTAGGTGGCTGTCTAGTGCTTTTTAGCTACCTCTCACTACCTGATGACCTCTGACCTGACCAACACCCAGTCCCTCCAACCACCCTCCGCCTGGGCTTCCAAGAGTTTCCAGGAGGTGGGATGGTTGGCCTTACAGCCCTTCCCAAGGCCGCACCGCCTGGAGGCACAGAGTCATCAAGGATAGATTATTATTAAGTATGATTACTGTGGGTATTAATCACCATCGCTCAGGCAGCCTGGGGTCCCGGCCTGCAGTCACCCGAGCCTCTACGTGCCACACTTCCAGGCCCTGCCCACCAGTGTCCAGTCCTCCTCCCCCCCAAGGTGTTCCCAGTCACTTGTCTTGTAAAGAGGGCGGACAGAAGGGAGGAATCACCTCAGACTTGGGTTTGGATATATGGGGAGGGGTGCGCGCACACGCAAAAACCTAGCCCTAAATAAATGGCCACGCAGCTCTGTCTGTGTGACATGATCAAATTTTCATAAGCCGGGGCCGTGAAAGGAGAACAGGTCTCTTAATAAATGCCACTATTATAGAGTGTCCGCTAATGCGACGGGAGGTAGGAAGTGGGGGGGTAGAGGAGGAGGCGGGGACGCGAAGGGGAGGACAGCGGGGCCTCCGAGTCCAGGCCTGGATTTATTAAGAAACGATGCATTCAATTTCAGCGTGTTCAGTAATTATCTTTTATTTCATTTTCTCCCCTTCCCACCCCTCCCCCCTCGGGTCCAGCAGAAGGTTGTGGTGGTGGCGGCAGCAGCGGCAGCGGCGGTGGTGGTGGTGGTGGCGGCGGCGGCAGCGGCGGGGGCGGCAACGGCGGCGGGGGAGGGGACAAGAGCCCCCCGGGGTCGGCGGCGTCCAAGCGGGCGCGCACGGCGTACACAAGCGCGCAGCTGGTTGAGCTGGAGAAGGAGTTCCACTTCAACCGTTACTTGTGCCGGCCGCGCCGGGTCGAGATGGCCAATCTGCTGAACCTCAGTGAGCGCCAGATCAAGATCTGGTTCCAGAACCGTCGCATGAAGTACAAGAAAGACCAGAAGGCCAAGGGGCTGGCCTCGTCCTCCGGGGGTCCCTCTCCGGCCGGAAGCCCTCCGCAGCCCATGCAGTCCACCGCTGGCTTCATGAACGCCTTACACTCCATGACTCCCAGCTACGACAGCCCGTCCCCACCAGCCTTCGGCAAAGGCCACCAGAATGCCTACGCGCTGCCTTCCAACTACCAGCCCCCTCTTAAGGGTTGCGGCGCCCCACAGAAGTACCCCCCGACCCCGGCGTCGGAGTATGAGCCCCACGTCCTCCAAGCCAACGGGGGCGCCTACGGGACGCCCGCCATGCAGGGTAGTCCGGTGTACGTGGGCGGGGGTGGCTACGCGGATCCGCTGCCGCCCCCTGCCGGCCCCTCCCTCTACGGCCTCAATCACCTTTCCCACCACCCCTCGGGGAACCTGGACTACAACGGGGCGGCCCCTATGGCCCCCAACCAGCATCACGGACCCTGTGACCCTCACCCCACGTACACAGACCTCTCCTCTCACCACGCACCGCCTCAGGGTAGAATCCAAGAAGCGCCCAAACTGACACACCTGTGATGGGAGGGGCGGGCTGGGGAGGGAGGGGTGAAGTTAAGGTGGATTTGGTGGGGATGGGCGCGGTTTGGAGTCCTGAAAGAGGTGTGGGATGGGGTTGTCGCCAGGTTTCCAGAAACAGAACAGGCCTGGGGTGCCTTTCCTGCTCCCAGGCCCCTGAGGGGCTGTCTTTTAAGTCCCCTATGCCTGGTTCCATCTGTCTGCCAACAACCCTTGGAAAGGAATCCACAGCAGGTTGGAGACGGACCACATCAATCCCAGGGTTCCCAGGGTTCCAGCACTACCAAGTGGGAATTTCAGATTGGAGAGGTGACTTGGAGTCGGGGTAGAGGAAACCAAGACAGGCAAGCAGGGCAGAGAAGCACATTTAAAACTTAGTGGCTTGGCTATGAGCAAGCAATCAACTTACCTTGCATCTCTGTGGGTAATTTCCCCCAAATTTTGATTTTTTTTTTGTTCTCCCTTTCAGTCTCCCTATGAAAAATAAGAAAACACATTTAAATCGAAGGGCACAAAGTATGTTTCTCTCCTACTTCCCTGAAGCTTCAACTCCCCCCATCCCCCATTTGTTAGGCTTCTTACTATATTTATCATTTACTATGGCCCTCCGGTTGGTTTTCTGCTCTAAGGACATCCATATTTACACCCCACCCCTATTGATTACAATTTTCAGAGGGCTCAGGGATGGTAAGATATCCTGAAAGTCAGAGCTGCCTATAATATAAATAAATATATATTTTTTTTCTTTTAAGGAAAAGTTAAGAGGCTAAGACAGGCAAGTTGTAAGGACTGGAAGCTTGCCCGGTCTCCAGTCTCTCAGTTCCCACCCCATCCCACTCTGTCCACTTTCCTTTTACTTCTGTTCTTCTCTTGACTTAACGTGAAAACAGGGTATATTTGAACAAACTGTCTGTCCTGGCAGGTGCTGCAGCTGGACCTGTGGACCTTGCTCCAGTTCCTGACAGGACAGTCTTGTTGCACTTGGAGTTTACATTTTAATGGATATTAAAAAAAAAAAAACAACTGTGAGAGATGTCTGGGACTGCAGAAAGTCCAGCTTCGCTCAAAAAGTGTGTGTTCTAGTGAACATTTTCATATATATTTATTGGTTATAGCCTGTTAAAATATTTTCTTTTTTGTATTATTTATCCCCCTACATTATGTATTTATATGAGGGACAAAAAAAAGGAAAATGTACTTTTTTAGTATTTACTTGTTATAAAGGATGTTGTGTTACCTGTCATGTAAAACCAGCTATTTTAGTTTTTATTGTATTCTAGACAAGAGCTGTAGATTTATGTTAAACTCGTACATATGAGCAATTGTAATTAGTTCTAAAAGGCATGAACTCAGCTCCTAAATGTCACTGTATAGTCCTGAATTTGTAGAGATAAGAAGTTAATTCTCTCTTGGAACTTTCTTTGTTCTTCGGTAGTTATTTTTTTCCCCTTAGTTAAAAGAGTTGTCTGTCAAAACAATTCTTGAATAAACTTTCTGTTATCAATTTTATCTTGTCATGGTGGTCCAGTTCAGGTTGCAGAAAAAGGCTCTAGTGACCAAATGTCCCCTAGCAGGAGGGCACTGGTGACACTCCCCAGGCTCTTTGCCCACTGTTCAGGCCCCTGTCTCCCCTTCCTAGCGTTTTCCCCTGCTTTCAACTCAGTTTTTGACATTTATACCAGTTTGGACCATTCTGCCAAGTTCTTCAGCTAAGGTTTAAGTAACAAGTTTGGGGGGCGGGAGGGGGGGGAGGGAATCTTGGGCTAAGTCTGTTCTTTGTCTGTTTTTCTTAGTCACTGGCCTCTTTTGTCCCTTTGACCAGCACCTCCAGACACCCCCTCTGCTCACATCCAGGCAACCCCAAACCTAGCTTATTACTGCTTCTTCCAGGCAACCTAAACTTCATGTTCTCTTCCGGAGCTACAATGAGGCTGTCACGTGACCCGAAGCCCAACCATCATTGGGTCTAAAATGAAAACAAAGGAAAATGATTAATCTGGGGGGGGGGGAACAATAACAAACCGAGGCCTAGACTTCTCAGGTCAAGCCTTAAAACTAAAGTGAAATCTAATCATTAAATGAAGCCCAGGGCAGAGGAAGAAGAGGGCTGGTTAGATTTCTCCTGCCAAGGAAGAGAAGGGAGCGAGAGGAAGCTGTAGAAACCAAGCTTAAATAAAATGGTCCCCAGGCTAACCGGAGACTGTTTCCACGATGCTTGGGAAAACTTCATTTCTTAGTCCTGGTTCCATAAAAGTTTTATCACAGTGGAGCGAGGATGGAGAGGGTCTGTCAAAGATGAAATGTCACCACCGCATAGCGGTATCCGATAAGAGCGAGGAGACAGGGGAGGCTGAAATATGGAGCTAATTCGTTGAAAGAGAAGCGATGGCTGCCTGCTGAAGAGTTACATAATTCTAATTGTAAGCGATGAACCCGCATTGCTTAATTAGGAGCATATATTTGGTGGCAGTGGTGATGTGGGGTGGGGGTGGGGGGGATAAGAATCGGTCCAGGCCCTCAGCCTTAAAGCGAGGGCTGATTTTCATTTTTATGTTGTATCCTGGCAGTCCAAGGTTAGTAATTACAGTCTTTATGCAACAATAAATAACAATAAAAAAAACAACCTGAATAATACGCCCGCCCCCTCCCCACCAAGTAGAATTTTTTAACTGGACTTGGCTCATCTGGGCGGCAAGCAATTTAGCATTGGGCCAGGCTATAAATTAAAGGCAGAGGAGCGTGCAATGTTTGATTGGGATCAAATAATGCTCAAGGGTCTGTCTTTCCTTTTCTCTTCCTCTTCCCTGAATAACATTTCTGAATGATAAAACTATGAGAAGGGTCAAGTTTGACTGTGAGGAGAAGGGTGGATTGCTTATTTATCTAGCTGAAGAGGAACCAGATAAGAGAGAATTTAGCTAGCTATACTGATATATTGTGGCTAGGAGCTGGGGCTCTAAACAAAAATAGGAGCTGTCCTACTGTTTTCCAGATTCTAGGTACTCATCTAAAGCCCTTTAAAAACACGGATAAAAATCTGCGTTGTAAGGTAGCAGCCCGGGGGGCTGGAGATTTGTCTCTGGAAGGCTGGAAGGGAGGGAGGGAGGGTTGGAGGGTTTTCTTGAGTCCTCCCTTTAACACCCAAGTTTTCTACTGTTCACTAATCTGGCCATAAAATCTGTCATCAAGGGATGGAGAGCTGTATTTCCTACAGGACAGTCTGGGCTCTGGTTGTTTTTAGAAGATCCTTGGATGCTGCAGCCAGCTGGAGTGCCTGTTACAAAACTTGTGGAAGTACCCATGCGGCCCCGGGGAGAAGGCCCTCTCCCAGGCCTCATTGTACAGGACTCCCTTCCAGACAGCTACTATTTGGATTCTCCTCTGCTAACCACCATCCAGGAAAATATATGCATACATTGTTTTGTTTTGTTTCAGCTGAGGTACCCAACACCCTCTCTGGCCCCCGCTGGCCTAGTTAAGAGCAGTTTCCCAAGAGCCTGCCTCTTTCTGTCCTTGCAACCACCACCTCCAGGTTCCCCCGCCCTCCTCCCTCCGGCTTCCCTGCTAACTTCTCTGCCTTTTTCTTTTCTTTCTTTTTTTAAATACTCACCACCACCCACGCGGACGTTACACTGACAGAAAGTTTCTAGTTCCAGCTCTCCGCTGAGTTGCCATTTCTCTGCTAACCAGCCTTCTCCTCTAGGCTAGGCGACAGAGAGCCAGGAGGGGGGAGGGGAGGCCAGAGCCGTGGGAGTTCTCCGGGGCAAACTTTCCACCCAAGTTAGCGCCTTCCCTCTGTCCCCATTTCCCATCTGTTTCCTAGATCTCCCAGAATCACCTTTCTCTTTGGCTACCCCCCTCCCTCAGGCCTTTTTAAGGGATATGCAATTTAGGTTGTTCCCTCTGCTTTCCCAAAGAGCCAAATTCTTTGATGCAATCGGAGGGAGCTGTCAGGGGGCTAAGATTGATCGCCTCATCTCCTCTTGGTCCCTCTGACCCACTTATTTAAAAATCTTCCCCCAGTCGACTTTTCATTTTCAGCTTTGAGGCCTAGCTTCCCACCCTTGCTTGTGGCTCTGAGATTTTTTTGGGTTTTTTGTTTGTTTCTTTGTTTTTTGTTTTTTGTTTTTTTTTTTTTGCCTCCTTCCTCTAGTAAATCACAACATTCTAAAGTTGAGCCCATCATAGGCTGCTCACCATAGAATACATTACATTTTTTTCTTTCTTCCTGGAGGTCAAAAGCAGAATATAATCTCAGTGGTGGTCATTATCCCCAGTCCCCCCTACCCCACCATCTTTAGGAAATTTTTTCTTACCAGGGATTTTAAAAGTAGCCCAAAGGCAAATACAGAGGGAAAACCCCTTTGTCCAGAGGGAGACTGTGCATTGACTTTAGCTTTGAAAGTTAAGTGGATGGCTACTTTGGTGCCCTGGATGGAGACACAGATACACCTGGGGGCCTGTGAATACATCTGTAACCTTAGACCTTCTTAGACCCTCCTATTGCCAGGGTTGGAGTGTCACAGTGTGAGTTACAGATGACCCCCAACAGGAAGGCAAGTGGACATAAATTGTAAATTCTGAGCAGAGAATAGAATCCAGGGCACATAGCTGGGGAGGTAGGCCTATGCCCCAAAGTGCTCCTGGCATCTATGTCCCTGCTGTGTGCCAGCTCTGTCCATTTTTTAAGTGTGAACTACTGCTTTCTGAGGGTGGGTGGGCTGCTGCTGCTGCTGCTGCTGCTGCTGCTGCTGCTGGTGGTTAGTGCTGTCCTTCATCCATCTCCTTCCTGATTTCCCCCAAGGTATGGAAGCCTCTTTCTACCCCCACTTTCCTCCCAAATGAGCTTTTCGGGGGGGGGGCTGAGGTGGTGGTAGGGTAAGAGGCTACTGAGGGCCACATAAAGAAAGCATATTAACTCACTACATTTCTCCCTTAAATGTGGTTGTTTGCCACCACCACACAGTCACTGAAGGGAAGGGAGAGGTTCTTTTGGCTTTTCTGGGGGAAAGAGAGCCATTAGGGAGAGTGTGGGTTACTGATGAAGGAATAGGGGTAGAGGAGGAAGCCTTATGCTATCCAGGTCGTGGTCCTCTGGAGTTTTTGAATCAATTAAAGCAAATAATGCCTGTGTTTTCCACCAGGCCCAGACGAGCGATTGGCGGAGACCGGTCCCGTGACCATGAATTCCCTGCAATTTCGGCGGAGTCCTGGGTTTAATAGAGAGAGTCCCCATACGCTTGTATTTATCAGCAATATACAATTATAAAGGCCTAAATTTAAAAAAGAGAGAGAGCGCGAAATCCCCTCCCCTCCCCCCCCCGCGAAATCGCTCCATTGCATAAACCTGGGGGGGGCGGGAGAGGGGGTCCCTCTGATCCTTCCTCCTGACGCCCCCCCCAGCAGGCCCCCTCCCCCACCATTGAAAGCCATGAATTTTGAATTTGAGAGGGAGATTGGGTTTATAAACAGCCAGCCATCGCTCGCCGAGTGTCTGACTTCCTTCCCCGCTGTCTTGGAGACATTTCAAACTTCATCAATCAAGGAGTCGACATTAATTCCTCCTCCTCCTCCTCTGGAGCAAACCTTCCCCAGCCTCCAGCTCGGCGCCTCCACCCTTCAGAGACCAGGGAGCCAAAAGCAAGCCAGAGATGGGCCTGCTCTGCGGTCACCGCCGCCACTCCCCGTCGCCCCCCCAGCCCCCGAGTTCCCCTGGATGAAAGAGAAGAAATCCACCAAGAAACCCAGCCAATCCGCAGCATCCCCTTCTCCAGCCGCCTCCTCGGTCCGGGCCTCCGGGGTCGGATCACCATCAGGTGGGTAAGCGTGGTAGGGGCGGGGTGAGAGGCAGTTGGAAGAGAAGGGGAGAATGTGAGGTGATGGGGCTCCTGGTGGGGTTCCCTAGGTCGAGGGATCTGGGGCGAGGGAAGCAGAGTATCCCGCTGGGGTTCAGGCCTAGCTACTGCTAGCATCCCCACCCCCAGAAAAATTCGGAAGCTGATTGAGGGTGGGGAAGATGCTTTCTTATTTATTTATTTATTTTATGTGCTTAGAAAAAAATGATTCGATTGAAGCGTTTCCCCAGTTTCTGTGTAGGGGAATGAAGTGTGTCTGGGATTGAATCTGGAGCCTGGAAAAGATGCGATCCCTCTAGCTCTCCTAAACCTAGGGGAGAAGAGGGAATTCAAAAGCTAGGAAGGAAAGGGGTGAAGAACAGTCTGTGATCCCTCTCCCCAGGTTGAGTTGGAAAGTTTCGAATTGAGGGGTCCATTGGGAGGACTTGAGGGAGGGAGACTGAGGTCCTGGGAGTTAAGAGAAATTGCTCCCCGCCCCCTACGTGGCCCGTGGGCGGCTCTGAAGGCACCGACTTGACCCGGGCTGAGTCTGCCTACGTGGAAGAGCACACACACACACACACACACACACACACACACACACACACAAAAAAAGACACAGAGGGAAGCGCTGTGGTGGTGGGATGGGAGCCCGAGTAGGACTGCTGAGAGTCTTTTTAGTCGAAGGGGTGCTCCTGATCTCAGCGAAGCCGAGGCTGCGTTGAGACCTCTCTGATAACATAGGGGTGCTTCCCTCGCAGATGGCCCCGGATTGTCAGAGAGCGGCGGCAGCGGCTCTCGCAGACTGCGCACGGCCTACACCAACACGCAACTGCTGGAGTTGGAGAAGGAGTTCCACTTCAATAAGTACCTGTGCCGGCCGCGGCGCGTCGAGATCGCTGCCTTGCTGGACCTCACCGAAAGGCAGGTGAAAGTCTGGTTTCAGAACCGACGCATGAAACACAAGCGGCAGACGCAGCATCGAGAGCCGCCCGAGGGAGAACCAGGCGGGCCGAGCGCCCAGGACGACGCTGGAGAGCCAGCCGAGGAACCCACGGCCAGCCCGGGCGATTTCGCGTCTCACCGGCTGCGGGAAGCCTGCTTCCACCCCGCCGAGGTCGCGCAGGGACCCCGGGGCGCACCGCCGCCGCCGCCGGCGCCGGCGCCGCCTGCCACCACCCTGGAGAGTGTGGGCGCATCGAGCCCCGGCTGCACAATGCTCAGAGCCGGAGGCCTGCAGAGCGAGCCCCTACACGAAGACGCCTGCCCTGAGCGGCAGGATTCGCCTTTTCTACCGGACCTCAACTTCTTCGCTACAGACTCCTGTCTCCAGATGTCCGGAGGCCTTTCGCCCAGCCTGCAGGGTTCTCTTGACAGCCCCGTGCCCTTTTCCGAGGAAGAGCTGGACTTCTTCACCAGCACGCTCTGTGCCATCGACTTGCAGTTTCCCTAACTGTTTTCCATCTTTGGTCCTTTCCGTCTGGTCCTCCTTGGCTGTTTGGGGCGGGGGGGGGGGCAATCGGGCCTTCTCCACTCCTGATTACATTTATGCGTTTTGTTAAAATCCTGATATTAACGAATTAGTGTTTCATTCACTCCTTTTCGCTTTTTTAAAACCACACACACACACACAAATTCCACTTGGTAAAACTCCTTCCAACGAAATCTCAGGAATAATTAAACTCTACTGGGAGAGGGTTTTCTTACAAAGAACTAGAGGGACCTATTTTCCTCTTTTTTTTTTTTTAAGTTTTAGATTGTAGATTATTTATTAAAATTGTTTAATAATAGGAAAGGGGAAAAGTATTTATTGTACATTATTTTCATAGCGTAAATAAATGTCTTTATAATATGAAAACGAGTGTTTGTGTTGGGATCCAGCTCTTTTACCAAGTCCCTACGGCCAATCTTTGCTTTCTCAGGCCCCGCTTGAGGTTGGTTTAGCTCTGGCTCAGGCGACCCAAGAGAAGGCACGGTCCCATCTCCCAGGCTGTCAAAGTCCGGGTGATACAAAAGGGGTCCTGCTTGGTGACTATTTCTCTGTCCAAGACACCAGGAAGAGTTTCAAGTTTATGGAAGCTTGGTCACCCACTCATCTGCCAACGGACCGTTTCCAGTCCTGCTAAGATGTTCCTTGGGTCCCTGCACGGAAATAAATGTGGGGTGGGTGGAAAAACAGCGTACGGGGGGGGGGATAGAAGCAAATGGGTATAAGAAAACGTCTCAGAGGCCAGCTTTGAGCCCTGGAAGCTGCGCAGAGGGTTAAAGGAATTGAAGGAGGAATCCTCGGGTTTGCTAGCCTGCTGGCTTTGATTCTGCAAGCTTGGGCCGAGGCCCGATGCTGCTGGGGGCTCCAGGTCCTTGAGGACTAGAATGGAGCTCAGGAATTTTGTAGGGAAGAAGGGAGGCCCGGGCTCACAGAAGTAGGAGTGGCGAGCTGCAGGGAGAGCGGGAAATAAGGACGATGCTCAAAATGGCGCTGGTCCGGGCGACTTGGAGCGCAGGAGAAGCAACTGCGGCCGCCATAACAGCGGCTGCGGGATGCTCTGGTCCGGCTACCGACTCGCATCCACTCCCACTTTCTTGAGTCCAGATCTTTCACACCGAAGAAAAGACAGTCTGGGAGCGGGAGCTTCCCGCCAATTGTGGGTTTTTATTTTATTTGAGAGAGAGAGAGAGAGAGAGAGAGAGAGAGAGAGAGAGAGAGAGAGAGAACAAGGAGAGTCCCTGTGCTGGGGAGGGGAGGCGAGCGATGGGTCCTGGGACCGCTTTACCCAGTGTGGCTTTTTGCACAGGGCTTTGAAACCGCGCTAGGTCGTTTTCCAAATGCAAGCCCACCTGTCTTGACCAACAGCTTCATTTTCCATCCCAACACTTCTCCTCTCTTCTTGCCCCACAGCCCCCCTCCCAGCTCTGCAAACTCAGGAAAGGGGAGGCAGGGATCCTCTTCCCCATCCGCCTCTTGGTTTGTTCTCCGGAACCAGGAGATTTAAGGGACCCTGGAAAGCCATCCATCCTCCTCAGGTTTATTTAATATTTCTCGGACTCAGAAACAGATACCTACCTCCCCAGCAGATGTTGCTTTTTTTTTTTTTTTTTTTCTTTTTTTTTTTTTTTTTAAGGGCAGTTTATTTCCTAGGCCTCCCAGACTTTCCTCTGGAACCAGCAGAAGCCAACGTAGGTGGTGACTTGGAGCTCTAGGCAAACTCACTGCATTTCTTTTTCCACGGGTCCCTCAGTGTGGGAATGTACACATGTTTTACTCAGCTGGCATTTAATCCCTTAAACTGTCTTAATGTAGAATTCACCTCATGCATTAAATAATCTTATGTCATGTTAAATTGCACTTATTTCTCTCATAAATAAATTAATATAGAACAATTAGATGTGTTATTATAATAATATCGTGTATCTTATTAGTTTATTTTCTCTCATAAAATATATAGGTATGAAATAAATTAAATATATTAAAGTAATAATACACAGCTTATTGGCTTGTGTGTTTATTTTCCTCATAAATAAGTGAATATATAATATATTAAAACCACACTATACATCTCATTGGACTGTGTGTTTATTTCTCCATAAAATATGTCCACAGGCAGTGTTTAACATCTTAAAAATCACAGCACATAGGCCATCTCTATGCTAGCAAAATGAAAGAGACTTATCAGCTGGGGCTTTGATTTTCTATGGATAGCCAAACTAGATAATTTAGTCTAATTAAAAATGTTCTTGCAGCTATACCAGGTTGCTACAAAGATCAAGAATACCAGAAAGATCTCACTAATTACCCACTTTTTTTTTTTTTTTTTTTTTTTTTTTTTTTTTTTTTAGAACATCCTTTATCAATGCCAAAAGGCAGGAGCTGCAGAGAAGCTCCATCCAGGGATGCTGGTCTGTAATGCCCAGGGATCCCTGCGGTGTCATTTCTGTAGATGCTGGGTTGCTCTATGGCTCAGCAGCACCAGCATTACCTGAGCTAGTTAGAAATGCAGAATCTTAGGCCCCACTCCAGACCTACAGAACCTGAAGCTGCAATTTAGCAGATTTCTAAATGATCTATAGGTACATTAAAGGTTGAGAAGGACTGCTAGATTACATTGCTACCTTGCTTTCTGTTCCCCCCACACTTGAGAATATTTGAGAACTGGGTTCGGTGTTATACACCTATAATCCAATAGTCCTAGGTAAGAGGACTACACAGTCTAGGCTGTCTTAAAATAGAAAAAGTTGGGCATGGTGGCTCATACCTGTAAACACAGGCCCCAGGAGGCTGAGCCTGGGGGACTTGTAGTGAGTTTGAGGCAAATCTGATTTACATAGACTTACATACATGGACTTCTAGGCCAATATGGACCACAGAATGAAAGTCTATCTCAGAAAAAAAAAAACAAAACCCAGAAACAAAACAGGTACAAAAATAAATAAAAAAATAAACCTCAAAAGGGGTGGGGTGGGGGCTGGAAAGCTAGCGGACTCAGCAGGTGAGAGCTGCTGCTCCTGCAGAGGACCCGGGTTCAGTTCTAGCACCCACACAGAGCTTACAACTGTTCGTATCTCCAGTCCCAAAGGATCTGATCCTCCATTTCTAAACTCCACAGGCAACAGGCACACATGTGGTACACAGACGTACATTCAGGCAAACATCCATGCACATAACAGTAAAATCAGTAAACCTAAAGTAAAACAAAGACAAAACAAAACAAAAAGAAAGATAGAAAACCGGGTGGTGGAGAGAGGGGGGGAATTTTTATTTAGCTACTACCTTCCAATTATTCCAACCTCAGTTGTTGTTCAGAGGACATGGAATCTTTGCTACTGTTTGAGGTTATACCAGACGTGATTTCTCCTACAAAAATGAAGGGATGCAGCAAAAGTTTGCTCTAAGCCGGGCGTGGTGGCTCACGCCTTTAATCCCAGCACTCTGGAGGCAGAGGCAGGCAGATTTCTGAGTTTGAGGCCAGCCCAGTCTACAAAGTGAGATCCAGGACAGCCAGGGCTACACAGAGAAACCGTGTCTCAAACCAAAAAAAAAAAAAAAAAAAAAAAAAAAGTTTGTTCTACCTGCTTAGATTCATGTTTCCTGTATGGTTAGGGGAAAGTCACTTCCAATCTAAGAAATCAGGGCATCCATCTTTCCTCTTTGGTGTTTATTAGAGCAGAGTTGAAATTCTGTTTCCAAGAAACACACAACCTTTCTGTCTCTGCCCTTTCTTGAACACACAAATGCCCCATCTTTGGTGATGCCCTGGGAGAATATAAGAGGCAATATTTTTCCAGAAGGAAGAGACACCCATCTTTGTTTTCCCCTCTCAATTTCAAAAGCAGGGGATCCCTGTCAGTATGGGATTCTCCCCATTTAGCTCTGTTTCCTCTTCTCACCTCCAGGGCCATCCTGTCTACTTTATCCTGAGGTTTTGCAGTTGAATATAAGAAACAGGGAGAGCAGGAGTGGTTCCTAGGTAGAACAGTTGACCCCTCCAGTGGTGGCAGTTGACCCCTCCAGTGGTGGCAGTTGACCCCTCCAGAGGTGGCAGGCTTATTCCATCCTGACTGGGACAGGATTCCTCTTGGGTCAGAACCAACTGTGTATAGCCTGTGGCCCAGACAGGTTATAAATTGGCTGTGGCTGGAGCGGGAAAGCCGAAGAACTGCTGGTCAGTCTACTATGTTCTTTAGTGATTCCTTGCAAGAAGAATGGCTCATTAATACTACATTGAAAGCAAGAGACTATTAAACTGAGGAATTACTTGCAATCACGATAACCCAGAGTCATTTAAAAAAAAGTTAACTTAAGCCTGGGCAAGTCCCTTCCCCTTTCTGGACCTCAGTTTCTCTCTGTGAAATAAATGGAAGAGCTAAATGTTTCTAATGTAGTCTACATTAATTTATGGTAATAGTATATGTATTCTTCTTCCCAGGTGCTATTGGGAAATTTATTATGGCTGCGGTTACATGCTTTAAAGTGACCCTTGATGTTTGACAGTAGCCTACCTCCACATTTTTGGTAGAACCATTTGACAATATGCAATGTATAGCTTTAAACCTCCAACTGTGCTCATGATAATTTATTTACATCTTTTCAATAAGCATGTCGTACTGGGCGTGGTGGCGCACACCTTTAATTCCAGCACTTGGGAGGCAGAGGCAGGCAGATTTCTGAGTTCGAGGCCAGCCTCGTCTACAAAGTGAGTTCCAGGACAGCNAGGACTATACAGAGAAACCCTGTCTTGAAAAACAAACAAACAAACAAAAAGAAAAAACAAACAAACAAACAAACAAAAGCATGTCGTTAGATACAGTGTTATGTTCCAGGAGTTACATAGTCATTTAACATAAGTATTCAGAAATGCCCTATCAAGGGTTTCTGTGGCTTCCATCCTTTGCCATCTTTCTCAATATTTGACTATGCTTACTATTATTTAAAAAGTCTAGACCATTTTATTTAAAAAGAACCACTGAACTTCTTCTTTGACATATGGTATAATAGACTTTTATCAGGTTTCTGGGTATGAGAACACAGGCACAAATTACGAGTGTCCTAAACAGCCCTGCTGAATCCTGATGTCCACCATTCTTCTAGACCTCTGAGAAGTATCATGGGCCCTACTGCATAGCTTCCTGAAATGTGCTTTCAATCAAATGTATGTATTTGATTTGCTGAGGGTGGTCTATAGGGCCCCTACTTTATCCTTTCTGTCTCCTGTGGCCACTTCAGCCCAGATCCCCCACTGGCCTCCCATTGGCCACACCCAGCTCTCCAGTCTTGGTGGTGAGATAGGAATTTCAATAGGTTTTCCTCAGAGCATAGATTGAATAGGGAAGGAGTCAGTTCTATTGCAACCTACAATTCCTGTCACTACCAAAGAAACCAATTTGGATAGTTATTCAGTTCTAAATTTAGCTTGATCAAACTTTAAAGATTTATTATTATTATTATTATTATTATTATTATTATTATTATTATTATTTAAGTGTGTGTGTGTGTGTGTGTGTGTGTGTGTGTGTGTGTAGGTAGGTAGTCAGATCTTACTTTGTGTGGGGAGGGGAGAGAGAACTTTGTTGGATTGGTTCTTTCCTGCTCCCTTTAGATGGATTCTGAGGATTGAACTTGGGTCCCACGGCTTTTAAGGGATGGGACTTTACCCACTGAGCTATTTCACCAGCCCTTACTCAGTTTTTAAAGAATATTAATCTTTAGTCTATACCTGTTTGTGCAGGAGCCTGCAGGGGTCAGAAGAGCAGTTCTGGATCCCCTGAAACTGGAGTTACAGATGGTTGGGAGCTGTCATGTGGGCACTGGGAACTGACCCTAGTCCTTTGCAAGAACAAAAGTGCTCTTAACTGCCAAGCCATTTCTCCATCTTTGATCATTTAAAAAACATATTTATGGACTGGAGAGATGGCTCAGTGGTGAAGAGCATTGACTGCTCTTCCAGAGGTCCTGAGTTCAATTCCCAGCAACCACATCATGGCTCACAACCATCTGTATTGGGATCCGATGCCCTCTTCTGGTGTGTCTGAAGACAACTACAGTGTACTCATATACATAAAATAAAAATATACATCCTTAGAAATAGCTATCTTTCTTTCTTTCTTTCTTTCTTTCTTTCTTTCTTTCTTTCTTTCTATCATCTATTTATTATTTTAAGTGTGTATACATGCACAGAGCAAATGTGGAGACCGAAAGACAACGTGTTAGCCTCAGATATTGAACTTAGATGGTCAAGCTCAGCAGCACGTGCTTTCACTCACTGAACTATCTTGCCAGTAAGTCCCTTGACCAAGTTTTAATAATCTTTCCAAAGTATATACTTGGGTCAAAAATATTACATTTGGGGGCTGGTGAGATGGCTCAGCAGGTAAGAACACCCAACTGCTCTTCCGAAGGTCCTGAGTTCAAATCCCAGCAACCACATGGTGGCTCACAATCATCCGTGAGGAGATCTGACTCTCTCTTCTGGTGTGTCTGAAGACAGCTACAGTGTGTACTTACATATAATAAATAAATAAATAAATAAATAAATAAATAAATAAATCTTTTAAAAAAAATATTACATTTGGCCAGGTGTTATGGCTCGTGACTCTATTTCTACCACTTGGGAGGCAGAGGCAGGCAGATCTCTGAGCTTGAGGCCAGCCTGTTGCAAGATAGCCAGGCTTACACAGGGACACCCCCCCACACACACACACCAAATCAACTAAACCTATTTGTTTATTTATTTATATATCTACTTACTTTTAGACAAAATCTCACTATGTAGCCCTGGCTGTCCTGAAACCCACTGTGTAGACCAGGCTGGCCTTAACCTCACAGAGATCTGCCTGCCTCTGTCTTTCAAGCGCTGAGATTATAGGCATGCTCCAACAATGCCTGGCTATTTTCTTATTTTATTTTCTTATTTTATTTGCATGTATGTGTTGCCTGCATCCATGTCTGTGCACCATGTGTGTGCCTAGTGCCTTCCAGAGACCAGAAGAGGGCCTTGGATACCCTGGAACTAAGTTACAGATGGTTGTGAGCCATTACACAGGTGCTAGGAATTGAATCTAGGTTCTCTGGAAGAACAGTCAGTGCTCTGAGCCAAATGACCCGTCTCTCAGTTACCATTCCCTTTTATTATTAATACCAATGTTCATAGTATTGTGATTTGAACCTGGTGTCTGATGCACACCTGACAAGTGCCCTACAGCCATGCTACATTCTCAGCGGCGAATAAGCCCAATCAAATAGAAAATTATTTTAATTCTTCACCACAAGTCAAGCTTTTCTTTCAGAAAGGTCGAAATTGCTATTTGATCATGGGCCCACCTAGTCATTCACTCCAGATACAAGTTCACCCTGTATCCTAATAAACTCTCTAACTCCACCTTTTAATTCTAAGCCAAATACCATTAAGAAAGGAATAACACCCTCCCTAGAAAACTTCCATTAAATATTTGGAAAATTAAGTATTTAACTTCTAGGCCTGCAAATATGGTTAAGGGGTTAAGAGCACTGGCTGCTCTTCCAAAGGACCTGGGTTCAATTCCCAATCACTCACATGGCAGCTCACAATTGTCTGTAATTCCAGTTCCAGGGTATCTGACATCCTTACACTGACAAACATAGAGGCAGAACACTGATGTAAATTAACAAATACTTTTCTAATATAGAAACTCAAACCTTTCTGCTGCAATATTTTTCATTCAAGTTCCTTGTTAAATGTTAGGTTTTAATTTTTAAAAACAAAACCTAAAATAATACAAATCGAAAATTGCTTTAGCTTAGAAGAAAACCGTCTGCCTAAATAGGGCCAACCCTCTCCATTTTCAATGAAATTTGCATATGATACAATGCATATTATGTAATATATGGCAATATGTTACATAAAAGAACATACACTGTTCTCCTATCTCCTATTTCCATATTTTAATATGCTAGTCATATTAAAAAGCAGAAGACTGAATCACACTATTTCAGAGTGTGCATGTAATGTTATTATCATACATCTACAGAATTCTCTATGGTTGATATTTTCTTGTTTGCTTTAATCCTACTAACACTGCAGCGGAGAAAGTCATATTAAACCCATTCTTCTTCTTTGAGGCTGAGACTTAGAGAAGTCAAGGAGCTTCACCAGAGTCCTAATATTAAAAAATGTCCAAGCAAGGACTTGAACTCAAGTATTCCCGATGCAAAGTCTAGGACTCATCTCAGTATAGCACTGTAATACCACTTGAAGTCTCAACCAGATTCATGACACTCAAATTAGCTTACATGCTGAGAAGTGACAGTGGGTCCATACTGCATCCCTTCACTTGCATCATCATCATCATCATCATCATCAGCAGCAGCAGCAGCAGCAGCAGAAGAAGAAGAAGAAGAAGAAGAAGAAGAAGAAGAAGAAGAAGAAGAAACAGCAGCAGCAGCAGCAGCAGCAGCAGCAGCAGCAGAAGAAGAAGAAGAAGAAGAAGAAGAAGAAGAAGAAGAAGAAGAAGAAGAAGAA
>NC_034603.1:63778740-63793093 GCF_900095145.1 Mus pahari
GAGGGAGGGAGGGAGGGAGGGAAGGAAGGAAGGAAGGAAGGAAGGAAGGAAGGAAGGAAGGAAGGAAGGAAGGAAATTTAGTATTTCACAATACTTACTTCAAGGTCAGTGAAGCTATGAAGAAGACTTGGGAACTAGGGAGATTGAACTGCTAGCTTTCCAGTCTTTTCTGTGGGAACTTCAAAAACCAGCAGGAATTTTGGAAAGTTGAGGCTTTGTTTTTTGTTTCTTTGAGACAAGCTCTTACTATGTTTATGGCCTTGGATGGCTAAGAACTTACTGTGTAGGCCAGGCTGGCTTTGAACTCACAGAGATCCCTTTGCCTCTGTCCCCAAGTGCTGGGAGTAAAGGCCTGCGCCACCATGCTTGGTAATTTGAAAAGTTTGAATGTACTTGTTAACCAGAAAGAAGAATGCCAAGGCTGAACTGGACAGCATATCAAACACTTCTAGAGAACTGAGGTCTAGCCTGAGCCTCAGTCCAGGCACCAAACAAAACACAGACATTGACTGTGACATGAAGAACCTTTGGCCCAGTCTTTTCTCTTTTCCTCCTGTCATCAATAACTGACTGTAGGTGACATTGAGTTCAACTATTAGGAAGGGAAATGTATTTCCACAACTCCTACACAGACACATACAGTTTATTAAACACCTCTGGAGTTGACTTCTTCCTTTACATCCCAAATTGGTTCCTAAATTAGGTTAAGGGACTGGTTGAGGAAGCTCTCCCTGGGATGAGGGAAAGGTAGGGGGTGAATTAAGACAGTCATGTCACACGTGGGGACTAGCTCAGGTTGAGGAGACAGTGACTAGTCCCTAGACTCAAGGGTCCATCCTAGGTGGAGAACATTTTAAAACTAGAGGAAATGTTTGGGAAAAAGTGTAACCTGTCTCCTCCCATCTCACAATCAGTTTTCAAACTTCAGTCCTCTGCAGGCCACCCTTTCCATCTCCAGTCTCCTTCCCTTTGTCTGCCCATACCCATCCCTTGGGCAAGTGAACATTCTCTGCTTTCTCCCTACCCTCCCTTTGCATCTCTTGAGGAAGAAGTTTTCTGGCTGCCTGGATCTAAAACAGAGCAGGTGAGGTGTGAAGGGGAAGAGGGTGAGGTAGCAGAGTGGTGCTTTGAGCTCTTTCTACCAGAGAGCTAAGCAAGGCTCACAGCCGCTTTAGAAAAGGAAGGATGCAGAATGGAAAGAGGAGGGGCAACTAGAGAGCCAGACAAGGATGGGGGTGGGGAGAGGGGGGAGGGGAGCCAGCAAGGTGAAGAGACAGGGAGATGGAGACAACTTTGGGGCTCTTGAAGGGAGTGGAATGCATGCTTTTTTAGGGTAAGGAAACCTGAGACGTTTCAAGGGTTATCCCAGACCTGTCCACCTGCTTTGGCTTCCTCCCCCGAGTGCCACTGTTTACCGAGATCCCTCCCTGAACTCTTGCCCTCCTGGACTTGCCCTAGCTCAGGCCCCAGGCCCGTGGCCAGGCAGACACCCTGACAAGTTACAAATGAGAGTGGGTGTTGGATTCTTGTCTTCAGAGTCTGGAGGAGGAGACATCAATGAGCTCTACCCAAGAGCATCTCTTCTAATTCCAAACTGCCTGCTGCATTTCAGAGAGTGAGCAAGGCTCTTCCTGTTTTCCCTCCCTTGATATTAACCCAAGGGGGAGAGAGAGAGAGAGAGAGAGAGAGAGAGACACGAAGGAAGAAAGAAAGAAAGGAAGGAAGAAAGAAAGAAAGAAAGAAAGAAAGAAAGAAAGAAAGAAAGAAAGATCCACTTCTAAGCCTTAGTTTAGAAGCTCTACACCAATTCTCCCATTCTCTGAGCAAACTAAACTCCCTTTATTCTAGAACATGCATGGAAAATTTGGATAGTCTTTGAGACTTAACTAGCCTTGGATTTATGTATTTGAGGCTCGGAATAAAAAAAAAAACTTTTGGGAGACTAAAGATAATGGAGGGGTGTCAGGGAGGAGGAAGCCAGAGAAGTGCAGAGGGTCTTTACTAGTTTTGAACACTTTTGAAAAGAGAATAAAAATTCGCTTCCTTCTCACCCATCTGTAAATATCACCTGGCTCTCCTCATTGCTGCTCTCTGGAGAGATATAGGGAGTTATTTAAGTCTGAGTGAGTGAGCCAGCTACAGCTACGGATGGCTAGAGAAAGGATAAATACATCTAGAGAGATGAGTTGATGGATAGGTAGGGAGCGAATATAAATATGGAGAGAGATGGACGAACACAGAGATGAATTGAGACAGAGGGAATATAAAGAGAGGCTGAGGGAGAGAAATGGCTGCGTGAATGAGGAGAGAGCGTTTATGCAGAGAGATGGAGAGAGGCATCCCTCATCTTCCCTCCACCTTTCCATTTCCCCTCTCCTGTTCCCTTGAAATGCCATCGTTTTCCCTCCTCTTGACTTGTCATGAATTCTTCTGGATTTTAGACCCTGGCTCACACCCTGAGGTGTTTTTACAGGCTCCCTCTCCCTTCCTAGTCATCCTTTTGTCCCAAGATAACATACCTCACCAGGCTGTCCTAGAACATCATCCCAAGACAAACTGGGAGAAAGAAACATGGAATGGGGGTTCTGGGACAAGTAAGGGGTCTGACTCCCCAGTCTCTAGCCCTACAGCCTTAGGGTGGGGGTAGGTTTCTTTGAGGGGAGAAGAGAGTGAGGGGCAGCTGGGTTGAATTTGGCCAAATCTAATAATCCAGGAACCTATTGAAGGCCTTGGGGGTTGGGAGGGGAGTAAGTCTTGAATATTCTTCCAACTTCTCCCCCCTCTCCCTCTGGTCCCTTCTTTCCAAAAAGTCTTTGAAGAAAGATGTTTTTGACGCTTCCATGTCGCTCTCAGATGGATGGGCTCAGAGTGATTGAAGTGTCTTTGTCATGCTAATGATTGGGGGGTGATGGATGGGCGCTGGGACTGCCAAACTCTGGCCCGCTTAGCCCATTGGCCTGGGAGAGATCACATGTGCCCCCCCACCCCCACTCCCTAGCCCCTTCCTAGGGGATCGCTGGCCGGGCCAAGCTGGCCCAGGCCATGGACCCAAGCTTCCGCGCTGTGACATACTGCCGAAAGGTTGTAGGGCAAGAGGGTGTCTCCCCCAAACGGCCCGACCCTCCTTCGGCCTCTACATGGACTATAATAGGATGAGTTCCTTTTTAGAGTACCCACTTTGTAACCGGGGACCCAGCGCCTACAGCGCCCCAACCTCCTTTCCCCCCTGCTCAGCTCCGGCCGTTGACAGCTACGCAGGGGAGAGCCGCTATGGTGGAGGGCTGCCCAGCTCAGCGCTCCAACAAAACTCGGGGTATCCTGTCCAGCAACCGCCATCACCCCTGGGGGTGTCCTTTCCCAGCCCCGCTCCCTCGGGGTACGCCCCAGCCGCCTGCAACCCCAGCTATGGGCCTTCTCAGTATTATTCTGTGGGTCAGTCGGAAGGAGATGGAAGCTATTTTCATCCGTCGAGCTACGGAGCCCAGCTAGGGGGGTTGCCCGACAGCTATGGAGCGGGTGGAGTCGGCTCAGGGCCATATCCTCCGCCGCAGCCCCCTTACGGAACTGAGCAAACCGCAAACTTTGCATCAGCCTACGACCTTCTCTCTGAGGACAAGGGATCGCCTTGCTCGTCAGAACCCAACACTCTCACTCCCCGGACCTTCGACTGGATGAAGGTCAAGAGAAACCCACCTAAGACAGGTAGGGCTCAGAGGAGCCACTTCCTCTCCTTGGCTCAGGCATACACAAAGGGGCCTGAGCCAGGGCTTCATTCATTCCTTCAGCTGCTTTTACTGGCAGGTAAGTACTTTCCGGGTTCACGTCAGCAGAGATTTTCCCACGGGATAAGTTCGGGGCTACCTCCTCCCAAAGGAGGTCTCCGCAATCTTGTCCGTGCGCCCAGTTTGGAACCTGTATTTCACATTTCTTGTCTGAAGGTGAGTATGGGCGGAAGGCTGGTTCTAGATTTCGTAATTACTAATGGAGTGTGTGTGTGATGCCACATAGGATCTGCATTCGGTAGTTGATGAATGAGGGTCCAGCCTGGACTAGGAGGAGTGGAGGGGAGGGAGAAAGAGGTGAGAGAACTGACGTGGCTTTTCTCCCTGCCCCGCCCCTAGCGAAGGTGTCCGAGCTGGGACTGGGCGCTCCCGGCGGTCTCCGCACAAACTTCACCACGCGCCAGCTGACAGAGCTGGAGAAGGAATTTCATTTCAACAAATACCTGAGCCGTGCCCGGAGGGTGGAGATCGCCGCCACCCTGGAGCTCAATGAAACGCAGGTGAAGATCTGGTTCCAGAACCGGCGCATGAAGCAGAAGAAACGCGAGCGAGAGGGGGGCAGGGTGCCTGCAGGCCCTCCAGGTTGCCCTAAGGAAGCTGCTGGAGATGCCTCCGACCAGTCTGGGTGCACCTCCCCAGAAGCCTCGCCCAGTTCCATCACCTCTTGAATTGAACTTCCTAAGTAACCCGGCCGGCTTCCAACGCTGGACCAGTCCTCTCCCAAACTTCACAGCCCTGGTGACCCTCCTCAAGGCTGAGGCACCAGTTTAGAGCTGCCTTAGGAAACTGGGCAGGAGTGGGGAAATGTATTTTTTTATCTCTCAGATCTAGGGGTGGAGGGATGATTGATGGCTGGGGATCCTACAGGTCTTGGGACCTGGGGACACTCATCTCACAAGAGGTCCAAGTAAGGCCTTTTGGCTTTGATCTAGAGTCAGCCCATCCTCTCCGGCTTCCCCTTTCCCTTCCAACTCAGTTCAGTGCCTTTGAGCTTAGAGAGTTCTTCTTTCCCATTCTTAGCCCAACTCCTCTTTGTAGGCCTGGGATGTCTAGGTCGAGAGTCCTCGGGGATTTTTCTGGTGGAGGATGTGTTTGAGTGTGAGCCCAATCGCCACCAACCCTTAATCTTAATCCAGCCAATTCACCGCAGACCTTACAATAGCACCGACTGCCTTGTGACATACCCCCCCCCCCACAAAACAACCCCCCCAAACCCAACCCTAGTCCCAAGTAATCCCACCACCCCTTTCCTGGCACACGTCTTTTGCACTAATGCAGCCCTCAGAGGCTGGTTTACCAGACCCTCCCCTTCCCACTGGCATCACTAAATCACCAAAGTGTTTTGGAACTTGGCACTACAGAGATTTCCGGAGCATCATTGCGGAGCATCATTGCAAGGACTGCCTCAAGCAAGCCTCAACCAAGAAGGGACGGACGGACAAGTACCCCCTCCCAGCTCCCTATTTATTACCTCCGGAAAAGCCCACCCCCCCCAGTCCATTCTCCTTTCCATAAAACCACCCTACCCCTGGGGCAGTCTGGGGAGGCCCAGGAATGGTGACAGAGTTTCCAGTCGCTTCGGACATTTCTCTGAACCCTGGAGACAGCAGAGAGGTCACTTGAGTTTCTAGAACACCAAGCTCCAACCCAGCCAGATTCTCTTTGTGTCTGCATCTACCTCATTGCAATAAAGTCTGTTTCCCCCCCCCTTTCTTTCTGCTTTTGCTTCTCCCATCTTGGGGTGGTGGAGGAGCTATGAACTCCAGGCCATTGACTGGGTTGGAAAGGCTGAGATAATGAGTGTTGTTCGGGTCCCAGCTAAGGTAGAAGAGGATCCCCAGATACTCAGTAGTCCATTGGTTTTTTCAGAGAACCCAGAAACACATGATGGAAGATGGGGGAACCAGATAATTCTGAGAAAGGAATGGGAAGAGAGGAAAACAGATATCTGTTTGATGTCTGTGAAGGGGATTACAGGAATGGCGGGGGGGGGCTCTGTTTCCTTTCTCCCTATCTCCCCCAGTACCCTGGACACTGTAAAGAGATCAGGCTTGGGGCTGTGGGGTGTCAGGAAGGTGCCCCCATTCTTAATCAGAGAGTCAGAAGATGGGTCGTTGGCAAATTCCTCACTAGCACGCAGATTAAGCCTCAACTCCAGCTCTTCCATTCAGGGATGTCAGATTGAGTCAACTGCAATCCACCAGCAGGTGATTTGGCTGGGACTGAAGGTGCTGGGAGCATTGAGAGGAAGTGGCCTTTGAAGGGATGTGTGGGGGATGTGGGTAAGGAGGTGCCTGGAGGTGGATGGGGGAGGTGCCGGGTGATTTGGTGGACAGTGGGTCCTGGGGGTGGATAGAGTTAACCGAGGTACACCAGGATCCAGGGCTGACCTTTTTACCTCTAAGCGCCTCTTGGCTTTCCAAACAAGCCTGTGGCGCACCCAGGGGGCAACTATTGTCTCCCCACCAGTACCACTAGCAAACCTTTAGTCCACAGAGGCAGGGGGCCCAGCCTCTGGAAGCTCTTCAGAGGTGGCAAACTGCTCAAGCTCCAGGCTCCAAAGTACTATCAAAATGACAAGGGGCTCCAGGCTCCAGGCTCCAGACCTGGTCTATTGATTCTGGTGACTCAGAGATCCCCCTAAGCGCCAGGGCCAGGACCATACCCCCTGGGGTGCAGCGATGAGGAAGACAGGTCTTATGTGACCCTAGCCCCCCACTTCCTTTACTTCGTGACCTGTGAAAGGAAGCCAGGCAGCGAAAAGGCCCAGGACTCTTGTAAGCATTGCTAAGCGTTTGTTTCCTTGTGAAATTGGTGCCATTAGGCAAGAGGCAACATTATCAATAATTGCACAGCTCAGCTGGAGAGAAAGAGAAAGAAGCATTCAAGAGGAAGGCCAGCTTTCCCAGAGGTTGCTTTCGTGCCCTGTCTTAAAAGGAGGGGAAAATCTATTAACTGCTTTTCTCCATTTAATTGAAATTGCCATCAAGCTTGGCTTCCCCAAAGGGGTCACCTTGACAGGAGAGAATGGAGCAAGTATCTTTGAAACAAATTTCCCCTGGTTGAAGCCATTTAATACCAACTAGTCAGAGCCTCTGGCTTGGGGATTTATGGAACCTCCAACTGTTAGCCCCTATGGACAAGTGAGCAGAAGGAGGGCAGGACAGTGGTTAGGGCAAGTCTGCAGAGGATGGTGGAGCTGGGTCTCAGACTTGGGTTGACAGGCCCTGGGGGAAGGGTGATAGAAGGGCCTGGGTAAAAGCAGAAGCTGGAGCCTGGTCATAGCAGAAGGAACCATCAGATTCCTCCAGGGAAGAGGTGTGTGTGTGTGCGTGTGTGTGTGTGTGTGTGTGTGTGTGTGTGTGTGTGTGATCAATTCTTCATTAACAAGAGACAGCAGACTCAAAATAATCCCCAGTGGGTCAAGAGCCTTCCATCTCCTTATATACAAAGATCCAGACTCCATTGCATTCTCCTACTTGAATCCCACTTCCAACCCAAAGCCCTGGATTGGGTTTAGAGGAAGGTGTTTATCTGGAGAGAACAAAACATCATGCTTTAGTCCTCTCTCACAGATGTCAAAAGGGAGTCTGGTAAACAGGCAAGCCCCAAACGCATCTTGTTCCATTTGACTCAAATCAGCAGTCTGTATTGTCCAGCTCCCCAAAATAGATACCCAAATGCTCCGGTCACAGACTCCTCCACACCTCTCAGGCGCCTCCCCTACTCCCCACCCTGTGTGTACACATTGAAAGCCATCTATCTACTCCCACAACTTCATTCACCAGAATGAGAAAAAAACAATCCAGTTTTCCAACTGAACCCCTCTCTGTATAATCTTGGGTACTCATGGGAGGGAGAATTCTTAGGGCTGCCTGAAAGTTTGTTAGTGCTTCTGAGGAGCCTAGCCCTCTGATCTCTGGCTACCAGGTTTGTGGGCAGTGAAGGGGGGGGGGAGGACTCCA
The DNA here is from genome assembly GCF_900095145.1 of Mus pahari. NCBI lineage: Eukaryota > Metazoa > Chordata > Mammalia > Rodentia > Muridae > Mus > Mus pahari. The sequence goes on from NC_034603.1 coordinate 63,786,488, forward strand.
CCCTACTCTGCACCATCTGTTCTCAGCCCAAGTGTGAACTTTTCCTCTTTTTATTTGCCCCTTTCCTCAACATTTGCTCTCTCCATGTGAGGTCCTTTGATCTCTTGGGTAAGGGAGAAAGATTTTTGAAAACCCTCCACCTCTTTTTAACTTGTAACCCCAGGATTTCTTTGCCGTGGATGTTCCTTGTGACTGTACCCTTGGGTTTGTGGCCACAGTCACGACAGAGCAGAGGGAGCAGATAGAGAAAGTTAAAAGATGGTGAAGGTCAGAATGGTCTAGAGAGGAGGACTGCAGCATTGGGAAAATATCCAGGTTACCGATTGGGAAGTCTAAACCCCATTTCTTGCTAGCATGTGGTTTTGGGCAATGGACCTATTTCTTGTATCCAGTCTCATTGTCTACAAACTTGGGATAAGGTCAGCTCTAGCCTCATAGGACTGATGACTGAATTAAAGTAGTTAACACATGTAAAATGTTTCATAAATGTGTTAGAACAGCTAATGTTATACAAAGGGATACATTTGTTTCCCTTTCCACGGACCTGTTACTGCAGGGAGTATCCTGAACATGTCACCACCCACACTGAGTCTTATTTGATCCCTGGCAGGTGTGAAGGGCTAACCACAGGTAGAAGAGGTTCCCTATTAGTGGTTGAGAGCACCTGAGATCATCTGGCTGAGATTTCTCCTCCTTCTTTTCTTCCTCTTCCTGGCTTCATCCTGACTACCTATCAAGGAGGTATGTCAGTTTACCGCCCCCCCCCCCCCCCCCCCGCCCCGCCTGCATTAGGAGAAGATGGACAGAAAGTCTTTAGCAATCCTGTGTTTTGTTTTGAAGACGGATGCTTTAAATTCTTGATTAGAGTGGTGGAGAGGGGCAAACATCCTGAACTACAACCTAGTTTTCAGTTCTTCTGGCTGAGTGAGTTCATGCCAGTTGGTTTCCCTGGGCTTCTAGACCTTCAGATATAATGTAGAAGATGTAGAAGTGTGTGTGTGTGTGTGTGTGTGTGTGTGTGTGAGAGAGAGAGAGAGAGAGAGAGAGAGAGAGAGAGAGAGAGAGAGAATGAGAATGCTGTTTGGCACATAGTTAAGTGTGCAGAAAGATTTCTTATTTTATGTGGCCACGGAAATACATTTTCTGTTACTCTCCTTCAGAGTTATTTATAGTCATGGCATAATAGAAGCAGGCATCCTCTAGCCTTCATCCCTTACACATTTGGCACTCAAGCTACAAGACTTGTTGCCAGGGTATAAAATAATTATGAATGAAAGGATACAGAGGAGTCCCACAGAATACTGCTTGATAGTAAATGTCACATCGTAAGGAGAGATGCTCTTGAGAGTATGGCTTCATCACATAACCCTGGGACCACATTCTTACTGTAGTTCATGAGTCTGGGGCTTCCTGTAGTTGGATCAACTTTCCCCAGGTGACTTAATTCTGGTTCCAAGGAATTGGTTATCTAACTGACATGTCTGGAACACAACAGGAGATGGAGAATCTTTAATTCCTAGAAAACCAGAAAGGGTCAAACAGCTATAGACTTTGGCTTAAAGGCTGACCCCCAGGTCTTCATTTGCTGTCCTCGTCTCGGTTGAAAAAGAAATGGATCAGATCTGAGAAGAAGGAGTTTCAGAGGAGACCTGTGTTTACATTGCAGAGGACCTCATCTGTAACCTTGGAAAAGTCACCAAATTTCTCTGGGCCTACTTTTCTAGTATTTGATTTAAGTGGAATTACTCCTTTGCCCCTTAACCAATTATTTTTTCTCCCAGGCTAGAAGAGATGGATGTAAGAAAGACTGGAGCCTTGGGGGTGGAGGTGTAAGGAGAGGGATAATTTTGATAGGAAGGCATCCTGTTCAATCAATTCTATCAGCTTAGTTAGAGCTAATTAAAATCATTTTCTGTATTTCCCCCTTTAAGCACTCATGATGGCTTGCCTGGGTCTGGATTGTTCAATGTCCTACCCTGCAGCCTTTTCCGCCTGGAGGGGAGTTGAGGAGGGAGGCAGCCCAGCGCATGCTTTCAAGAGCCCTCTGCTCCCGAGAGGCCAGACCGCTCCCTTCAGTTTACTCTGGCTTGACAGCTCCATTTCAACCCCCACCTTGGAGATGAGGTAGCTGAGTATTTACTCAGCCAGGAGAGCTGCTCAGAAGACTAGCCTCTCCAGCCAGCCCTTGCTGGCTTTCCTAGTTGCCCCCACCCCCTTTCCTTCCTGGTTCATAGAGAGTTCAGCTCTGAAATGGCTTGCAGCCCCCAACTCCCCAGCTCCGGAGAACTGTCTGTCCAGGGGATTGCTGAAGCCAGAAGGGCAGGAGGGGCAGGTAGGGGGCAGGAAGGGCTGTGGTCTTGGGGTCATGCCCTGGTCTCTCTCGCTGGACCAGCAGCATGGGTTTCCTGGAGTAAAGGATGCACTCTTTGGGAGGAAAGGGCACATGGACCTGGATGGAGCTACTTGGCTGGGTTGAGGAGCCAATCTGGGACTGCAAAGGGCTGTGTCTGTTGTTATCACTATTATAAACCGTAGAGAAACTTAGTAAACTGTGACAGCCCAGACTCTTTCTGATACACACACAAAAAAAACATTAATACAAGGAAAGAAATGACCTGTGTTTTGAAGCACACATGAAAGTTTATTTCTTATCTCTTAATATTCTAGAATATAAGATCCTAAAAAGGCAAATATTTCCATGTGGATTTGGTATGAGGGATTGTACACAGGCTCTGACACTCACATACATACCAGGCAAACTCTACCAACTGAGCTGCATTTCCAGCCCTTGGTTTCTCTGAGGTCTTGCTCTGCCATTCAGGCTACCAGCTCACAACCTTCTGACTCAGCCACCTGGGTGCTGGGATTGCGGGGCATGGGCCAGATGAGTGGAGATTTTTGTCTGTTTTTAACTCATTGTTCCAATTCTGGTCCTCAGAACAATACCTGTGACATACACTCAGCAAATGGCTGCAGGATAAACAAATACAAAAGCAAAATCTTTCCCTCTAGCAGATAGAAATCCCCTAATGGTTCTTGAAATAATGTTTGCTTCAGATGTTTGGCTGGTCCAATAGCACTGCCAGCATCAACGTTGCAATGGGAATGCTGATGAGAGTAGGGTCAGACATGGACATGCACTTGAGAGCTCTTTCATTCCTATCTTACTGTTTCTTTAGGCTTTCCTTGGCTTTAGCAAGTGTCAACTCAAGAAGAGATCTGACTTTGGAGACGGAAAGGTTCTGAGGATCCACAGGAAGTTTTCAATGATAAACGGATAGAAAGACTGCCCAGCAGGAAGACCCAAGAAAGATGCACCTGACCCAGACACGCCCTCCACTTCTTTTCCATATCTCAACATCCCCAAGACTTAAAGCTTTCATTCTTTTCTAAAAAAATACTTGGGGTTTCCTTTCCTGTTCCAGTGCCATTAAAGAGAATCATTTGTTGAGTAACAGAAAGGGGACGTTTCCTAGAAGCATTAAACTCAATGCATAATGGATTTCAAGGAAAAAGAAAGCTGGCTCCAGGTCTGGTGAGAGAGGCCGGTTTCCATGGTTGGGTTCTGGGATCTGCTGGTGGTGAGAGAGGCCCGTTTCCACAGTTGGGAACTTCTGGGATCGGCTGGCTTCTTCTCGCTTCCTCCTGCCGTGGTGGATTTACACACGAGGATCCTGATGCCACAAAAATGGGCTTTAGAAGCTGAAGGTGGAGGGGGGTGAGGAAAACCATCAAGAACAAAGGCTCCTTATCCCTGCTCCAGGTCTTCCCTAAGGAGAATGGAGCAAGGTTTGAGAACTCAGGGACGGGTTGAATAATTTTGTCAAGAGTTCTCCGATTCCCATTTTGAAACCAGCTTGATGCTTCTGCCAGCTTGGTTTTTGAGATGAGGAATCTGAAAAGGCAATGTTTCCTGGAAACATGGACCGACGAGGGCAAGGGTCTTGTTCATAGCCCCTGCTGGCTCCTTCTCCCCTCCGTCATTTCTTGGTACTCTTATTTACACTCAGTCTTTGTCATAACCAATATTTTGATCTCCACACTGGTGCATGGCAGGCAGCAGAGATCCTCCCCAGGTTTCGGAGGGTGACTAGAAAGAGACAGAGGAAACTAGAAGGCCATGGGGTGATAGGGGTGGGGGTGGGTGGGGCAGTAAAAGCCAGGATCTAACACAGGGTCTCTATTCAGAACATTTAAATTCGGGGATTTGGATCCTTTGGAAGTGGAGAAAAGCCCAAAGTGACTTTGAAAGGGATTTGTGTCTGTAGGATCCCACCTACTGAGGGAACCCTTCAAAACTAATTGAAAACCCATTGAAATCCACACCTTGACACATTGCCACTGGCAGGTCAACCTTCCTCACCAGCCAGTGGTTACCTATCTGATAACAAACCGACCTTGTACACAGCTTTGCAGATATGCCTTCCACGACATCAAAGAAAGCCAATTAGAAGACCAGTATCATGCCTATTGATTGTTCTCTCCCACCCTTTGGAAAGTATTTTGACTATGGGATCTAAAATGAAACTTCAGACAAGTATAAATGGAAACCATAGTTCTAGGCATGGTGGTGAGCCTTTCATTTAAAAAAAAAAATCCTTTAACCTGATCTATTTTTGTAATATTCTCAAAGGAGAAAGTGAAAAAAAAAATAGAATTAAGATACTTTCCCTTGGGGATTGGAGAGCAGTTTAGAGTGCTGGGTGCTCTTCTAGAGGACCAGGGTTCGATTCCCAGGACCCACATGGCAGCTCAAAACTGTTGCAGGGGATCTGACACCTTCACAGGGACACACACAGAGATAAAACACCAATGCACATAGAAATAATAGATAAAATTTACAAAAGAACATCTCTGTGTGATTCAATACTTGGGGGGAAAAGCAAAAATTAAGAGAAAGGAACCATTTGTCTGCATACTCTCCCTGGCACATGAAAGCTCTAGCTAGTTGCCATCCCCTTGATTTTGATTGGAGTGTTTTGAACCCACTGTTCAGTAATACTTAAAGGACTCCTCCTCCTTGAGTAGGAAAAAACAAAAACAAAACAAAACAAAAAACCCCAGCTTGACTGTATCTCTTGAATTTAACCATGAAGAACAAAGGTACCCACACAAAAAGGAAAGGGAAGCTCACACATTTAGTCGTGTCTAATACTAACTCTAACTTTGAGGTTTTCAATGTCCTAACCCATGTCAAAGAATTTAAAGAGTCCGGGGCTAGAGAGGCTGCTCAGTTGTTAAGAGTACTACTGTCCTTGCAGGGGACTTGAGCTCAGTTTCCAGCACCCAAGTGGCAGCTCACAAACCTCTAACTCCAGTTCCAAGGAACCCAACATGGTCACCTGACACTGCAGGTACCCGGCAGTCCTGTGGTAGAAATACATAGAGGAAAAGCACCTATACGTATAAAATTAAAATAAACCTGTAAAAAAGTTTAAGAATTTCTAGTGTGGAACCAGGGGGTACAACTCAGTTAACAGAGAGCTTACCTGGTATGCATGAGGTTTTGGATTTAATCCCCAGCACCACAAACACAAGGAATAGCACCTACCTGGAATCCCAGATCATAAGTTCAAGGCCAGCCTGGTCTATATAGTAAGACCTAGGACAGCCAGAGCTGCACAGTGAGACCCTGCCTCCAAAGTAGAGGGGGGTGGGAGTTGAATATGCATTCAATAAATCTTCTAAACCCAATCTTTGAGTTCTTAATGAAATCTCTCCTTTATAAAAGCTCCATTTTAATCAAGAAATACTTTTTAGTTTTTTTTTTTAATTATCTATTTTGGTTACAGGAGACCAGGAAAAAAAAATCAGAGCAAATCTTTCTGTACCTCTTATTAATTCTTCTCTTCCTCAAGCCTTTTTAAATGCACATCTCTGGACCAAAGCAGGGTCCTCCACTTGAATTTTAGTTGAGGAGAATGAGCCTCTGTCTGAGCGTGTCCTTTGCACTGGGAGTACCAAAATCCTCTCTTAGGAAACAAAAGAGTACCTGGCTCTCTTTAATTCCCTTCCCAGGGTCTTTAGATTCAATTCTCAGCATTATTTTTGGTGACAAGAGTAAATGTTTACCTAGTCACTGAGAAATAACTCAGATTCTTGTCCCAAGTCACAGGGAAGTCCTAAGGAACTTTTCTGTCAACTGAGGCAAGATTCTAGACTCAGGTGATCTTTCTACACTCATCAAGAATCTAGACTCTGTTCCTCTGGAGTCTCTCCCCTCTTCCCAGAATGTTGAGTGGTTTGATGAAGCATGGAATCTTCTCTAAGATCTGACTGTGTTGTTGGGAGTAGAGCCAGGGGTCAGAAAAACTCACAGGTTCCCAAGGGTCTGAATATCAGGTTTTTCTATAATAAGTATGCCTGTTAAGAAAGGATATTTCCCTAAACACACACACACACACACACACACACTTCTAGAGGCACATAAACACAGTTTTATAGGCTTTTTAACTCCACATACCCCTCCCATTTCCAAGCTTCATAGAGGAGTCTGTTTTTTAAGAAAATGTAAACAGAAGAGTGGTGAATTACTTCAAAATCTGCTTCCAATAACAGAGAAAAGGTTTGGTTGTTGTTTTGTTTTCTTTTTTCTTTTTTCTTTTG
>NC_034603.1:63796806-63800884 GCF_900095145.1 Mus pahari
CACATGCGCAGCTGCCTTGTTTGTTTGTTAGAGCACAGGACATCAGCGCTATCTTGTAATGGCGAATGTGAGGGCGGCTCCCCACAGAGAAAAGAGTTTATTTCATCTTATATCTTATAGTACATTATTTAGTCAGGACAGGAAATCAAACATGAACTTGGAGGCAGGCACTGAAGAAGAGGTCATGAAGGAATAGAATTACTATCTTGTGCAGACTGATTTCTTATTCCAGCTGTTCAGGGATGGCACTTGCAATAGTAAATCCTCAGTCAAGAAAATACTCAATGATCTTTTGCCTATTAGACAATCTGATGGAGACATTTTCTCAACTGAAGTTTCCTTTTTCAGTTTGACTCCTGTTAGGCTATATTTGATTAAAAAGAAAGACAGACAGACAGAACAAAAGAAAGAAAGAAGGAAGTAAAGGAAGGAAGGGAACAAGAAAGAAAGAAAGAGAGGAAGAAAGAAAGAAAGAAAGAAAGAAAGAAAGAAAGAAAGAAAGAAAGAAAGAAAGAAAGAAAGAAAGAAAGAGTGGAAGAGAGGAAGAAAGAGAGAGAAAGAAAAAGATTTTTTTCAAAGAACTAGGTTCTGGTTTTGTTGATTCTTTGTATAGTTCTTTTTGTTTCTTTGTTTCTACTTTGTTGATTTCAGCCCTGAGTTTGTTTCCTGCTGGCCTAGCTTGGGTGTATTTGCTTCTTTTTGTTCTAGAGCTTTCAGGTATGCTGTTAAGCTGCTAGTGTATGCTCTCTCCAGTTTCTTTTTTGGAGGCACTTAGAGCCTCCAAATAAGTTTTTCTCTTAGCATGTTTTGTTTTGTTTTGTTTTAATGCACTTTGGCAGGCATGGAGAAAAATTTCTGCCCTAGAAGAAAAGATACTGAGCCCAGATCGTCATTGCCTTTGGGATATCTCCTTTCATGCCCCAACAAGATCTTGTGTTTCTGTGTTTTTGAACTTGTTTCAAACTTGCTGTCTAGTTGAGAAGACCTTAACCTGTATCCACCTCTTGACTGCTAGTATTATGAGAGGGGTGTCATAACATCTGGCTTTTGCCTTTGGCAAAAAGTATATTGATGATGATCTGATCATCTAGGAGAGAAGGGAAAGAGGCACACACACACACACACACACACACACACACACACACACANANAGAGAGAGAGAGAGAGAGAGAGAGAGAGAGAGAGAGAGAGAGAGAGAGAATATTTCTGTGTGGATATTTGCTTTCTGGGGGCTTGTACCTAACTTCTTCGAGGCCTTCTGGAGTTGATGAAGTAATTTGTACCTCTTTCCCCACAAGCCATTCCCCTAATATTTAAAGATATTTTCCCTGTGGGTCCCCAGAGCATTCTTTACATTAAAAAACCTTTTTATCTATCTATCTATCTATCTATCTATCTATCTATCTATCTATCTATGAGTATTTTTGCTTATATATGTATCTGTGCACCATATGTATGCTTAATGCTCACAGGGGCCAGAGGAGAGCATTGGATTCCCTAGGACTGAAGCCAGTTATGAGCTGCTATGTGGGTGCAGAAAGTCGAACCTGTGTCCTTTTGATGAGTAGCCAGTGCTTTTAACCATTGGACCACTTCTCTACCCCTACTCCAAAGTTTTTTTTCTTTCTTTCTTTCTTTCTTTCTTTCTTTCTTTCTTTCTTTCTTTCTTTTTTTGAGTCAGGGACTCTTTATGTAATCTGTGCTGACCTGTAAATGTACTACATACAGCAGGCTGGCCTGGAACTCACAAAGATCCACCTGCCTCAGTCTCCTGAGCGCTGAAACTAAAGGTATGTGCCCCCCCCACCCCAGCTTCCAGAGCTTTCTGTCTTAATAGTAATACACTTTCCTTCTACCTTCATTTATTCATCCTGAGACCTAACTTCCAGGTCCTTCTCCACCTTGGCCTCCCTTCCTTAGTTAATATTTCCCACTCGGTGAAGAGTCTAGAAGTGGACATAAAATATGAAGTGTGATTAAACACATTTGAAAGTGAGGGAGGGGTCGTGTAGAGATGGCTCAGTGGTTAAGAGCTCTGACTGCTCTTCCAGAGGCCCTGAGTTCAAATCCCAGCAACCACAACCACATGGTGGCTCACAGCCATCTGTAATGGGATCTGATGCTTTCTTCTGGTGTGCATGAAGACAGTGTACTCCTACACATAAAATAAAACTTTAAAAAGAAAAGAAAGTAGAGTGGGAAAATATGTGAATATATATATATATATATATATATATATATATATATGTGTGTATGTGTTATGTGTGTGTGCATATATATGCGTATTTTTATGTGTGTATATGTATATGTGTGTATGTGTATATATATATGTATATGTGTATACGCATGTGTATATATATCTGTATATGTGTGTATGTGTATATGCATGTGTGTGAGTATATATGTATATATGTATGTATATGTGTGTATATATATAGTATGTGAGTGTGTGTGTGTGTGTGTGTGTGTGTGTGTATCCTTTGATCTGGGCATTGCATTTCTCTTGGCACAGGCAGGATAGCCTAGACAGGGAAGGGCTAAGGGGCAGGCTGGTGATGAGAAATGGGAGGAGTTCTCCTGCAAATCATGTCCATCCACTTGACCTCTAGGGCTACATCAGTGACTGATACTGTCCTTAATCCATACAAATCCCCAAGCTCAGGATGGGAGCTGCCAGGCCAGCAGCTGTTTTTTACGGGGGACAAAACATTTGTTGAGCAGTCTGTGGAAGCCATGAGAAAGAAGAGGTGGGCAGGGGCCAAGGAAAGATGCAGAGGGCGGAGAAGAATCTTCCTCGTTATCTGGGGGTGGGGGTGGGGAATAGCAGCACAGGTGACCCAGCTGGGGCAGCCCTTCAGTTCCACTCTCCTTTATCACTGATGGTCAGATAATTCTGCTTCTCCCCTGACACTTCGCCCTGACCTCCCTCTTCGGTGGTGGCTGTTATTATTTTTGTTATCATTGTTGATGCCATTGACATTTATGGAGCGCTTTGCTGTTAGCTCTTATTCCTCGCCACATGTCTGGGAGGTTAGTGTGCTCATTATTCTCAAACTACACACGAAAAGCCCGAGGCGCAGAGAAAATAAGTAACGCGCCCAAGATCACATATCTGAAAAGCAACCTATCATTTTCTCTGTCTGCCTCTGGTCCTCAAGTGTTTACATAAATTCACATGGAATACACAATGCACTCAGGATGGTGGTTTCTCTTCCCACCTCATCCTAGTCTGGGCTACACCCTCCAGCGATCAGTCCACCATGTGTCTCAGTGTCTCAGGTCACTCATTGCCTCCTCTTTTTCCTTTCTAAGTAGCCAAGAGCCGCGACCTCACCCAGGGACTAGCCTTTTCTGGATTCCATGTAGAGGCTGAGAATTTCTTCACACTGAATCCAAGTCACATATTTGTTGATTCGTAGATTTTTGTGAAACCATTGTGTTTCATCACAGTTTGGGTGGGATGGTCAGGGGAGATTTGCTGTAGAGATCTTGCTATTGGAATGGTCTTCTCCAAGTTAGGAAGGGTTCTAGGCACCTTGAACACGACTGATCTTGAAGCTGAACGTCTCATATTGTATATTGTGCGGTTTTGCCTGCAGAAACACTGTGGATCCGAACTGGAGAACGAGAACTCCTGAAAAAGAACAGGGCTGCGAAAGGAAACATGGAGCCTTGGCAAAATGTCTGATCAAGGCCCNAATNTTTATTGTCAGGACTGGCTTAAGTACAAGGAAGAGTTCCCAGCATGCCCCTGAGTCCTCTGTAGTTGCCACGGCGGTTCTCGTGATGATGGGCAGTCCTGGCAGTGGTGGGCAGGTCTCGCGACGGTGGGCGGTCCAGGCGGCGGTGGGCGGTCCGGGCGGCGGTGGGCGGTCTGGGCGGCGGTGGGCGGTCCGGGCGAACTGGGTAGCACTCTGGTATTCCTGCTGGAGGGGGAGTGGTTAATGGGGGTGGGAGGCACCAACAGTATATGTCAGTGAACATCTCATATTGTATATGTCAGTGAACGTCTCATATTGTATATGTCAGTGAGCGTCTCATATTGTATATATCAGTGAATGTCTCATATTGTATATGT
>NC_034603.1:63801437-63821355 GCF_900095145.1 Mus pahari
GGCAGGATTTCACATTGCCTAGGCTGGCCTTGAACTCTCTATGTGGCCAAGGATTATTTTGAATTTCTGTCCTTCCTGCTTCTACCAAGTGCTAGGATTGCAGATGTTACCACACTTGGCTAAATGTGGTATGAGGGATCAAAATTAGGGCCTTGTGGTATGGGATGCAAGGAAGCAGTCTGCTTTAATTTTTTTTTTTTTTTTTTTGGCCACTTAAAATTCACGCAACCTGCCCTCCTTATTCTTTATTGAGCATGTATCGTCCCAACTTCTCTTTCCAGTTTCTCTCTATGGGCAAGGGATGATGTGATCTCCCAGGTAGGGCAGGCACGAAACAGGTTCTTATTCCCAGACTAGAGCTTAGAGCGTTGCCTGTTCTCATTGGATTCCAAAGGGCTCAACCTTCTTGTATCTCTTTACCCCTTCCTCCCATTGCTGGAGATCCATGTTATCCTAGACATCCAAGTCTGAACTTTGAGGACTTTGGGGCATAAGCAGATCAAAACCCCCAAATCTTTAGCTTCCGCCTGTGATCTGCAGAGCCAAGCACAAGGCAGACGGGAAGGCAGAAATCCAGGGACCACGGCAGCTTTCCATCTGATAACTTAGCACAGGTCCCTGGGCCAAGAAGAGTGGCCCTGACAGCAAAATTAACATGTGGGGGTGTCTGGGGAAGATCCAAAGGGGAGAGGGAGAGGCTCAGAGCCAGATAAGAGCAGTAGATCACTTCGGCCTAGCATCTGTTCTCCGACTTTATGCAAATGTTGCTTTAGCCCCCAAGAAGCCACATTCTGGGCCCAACTTGCTGTTTATTTAAAAATATGCTAGCCTTGCAATCCGTCTGGAAAGCTCTGAAGGGGCTCTTGATAAGGGCATCTCAGCAGAGCCCGGCAGCCAGGCAGTAAATCCAGAATATGCAGAAACATTAAAAAAAAAAATAAAAAAGAAAAAGAAAGAAGCCATTCCTTGATCAGATGTTGTAAAGAATTTTGCTGTCTGTAGATAAGGAGATGACCACTGGGAAGGCCTCGGTAGGTCCCTCGGAGAAAGCCTATTCATTTTCTTTGTGGTTACCTTCCGCTTTCTAGATGAGCTAGGCACACACTCAAGAGGGAGAAAGCAAGGGTGAGCCCTGGTTTTAAGTTTACCTGGCTCACGGCAACAGGCCTCTGTATCCCTCTGAGTGAGTAATGTGACAAGCTCTTCCCTTGTCATTTTAGAAACAGATGGCACAGAGACTTGGTGCGTGCCGAGGTAAAAGACCATATCACACGGGGCACACACCTGAATGAGAGAGATGTGTTTGAGAAAGAGCAGATGACATTTCCAACATAGCTAGAGATTCCAGCCTTCAGCTGAACCTCTATCAGGGCTTTTGCTGGCTCTGGTGAGAAGTGTCAAACAGATTAGATAGCTTATAGGAAGGCAAGAGCCAGGCATCTTACCAAACTTCTTCTTCTTCTTCTTTTTTTTTTTTTTTCTCCATACATTGGAGCCTGCCTGGAGACAGGCTGGAATAATAGGTCTTGATAAGTTTCACAAGCTAAGGGACTCCAAGTCTTCCATAGTTCACTTATTTTGCTAATAGTCACTTGGCCCCTTGACCAAAGAGAGTATCAATCTGTGCAGAGAATCAGGGGGGAAAAAAATCATTAAACAGTACCAAGAATGCTAAAGGGGTGGGGAAGGATTTAGAGTGATTTTCCATAAGGCCAAGTTAAAACTTTCTAAGTCTCCTCTGCTCTCAAGCTCCACTCTCCTGTCTCCAGCCCTGTCTGTAGGCTAAAGAAACATGCCAGCTAACTGGAGGGAAGAAGCCAAGAGGGGCAGGCAAGCAGAGGGAATACTGTTGTACCTTGGACTCTATGGACCCTCCCTGCTTCTAAGAGTCTACTTGGCTGCCTAGCTTTGTTACCTGTGCATCCTTCTCTCTCTGAACAATGCACCTAGCAACCTCAGACCCTACCTTCGCTGGGCTACACAGACACTCCTCTCTTAATAGTGGGATAACTTTCCCTTCCCTTTGACAATTCTTACATCTACATTTTGTTCAGCCAGATACTCTTTACATCTAGGAATGAGACCAGAAAAGTAGATCCAGTTTGACCGGTTTTGGGTGTCATCTGTGCCCTCAGTTACAGAGAGAGTTGCATGCTACCATGCGCTGGGAATTGAACCCAGGTCCTCTGGAAGAGCCGACCATGCTCTTGGCTGCTGAACCATCGCTCCAGCTCCCATTTCCCACTTTGTGCCTATGTATAACTGGGTATGCATATGTTAAAATCAGATGCCTTACGGGAAGGAATGTGCACAGTAGAAGAATGATTCTACGACTTAATCTGTCAATCGAAACAGGGAACTACCCAAACTGCACCGGTCAGTCACCAGCTCCTCCTTCTTCTGGAACTCAGAACGAGAGACCACAGGCAGTAACTACCCTGGGGACCCTTGAGGACTTCACTCAAGTAAACACCATGGCTAATACACTTCTGAGAAATCTCATAATGGAACATCCAAGCCTTTTAAAGGTATAATGGGGCGGGTTGGGTGAATTTAAAGTGGTTAAGAAATCTGAAAACTGGCTGGTCATGGTTGTGTAGTCCACGTTGGACGCCAAATGTGTAGTTCTGCCTGCAGAACCACTGTGGATCCGAACTGGAGGACGGGAACTCCTGAGAAGGAACAGGGCTGCGAAAGGAAATATGGGGCCTTGGCAAAATGTCTGATCAAAGCCCAAATCTTTATTGTCAGGACTGGCTTAAATACAAGGAAGGGTTCCCAGCATTCCCCTGAGTCCTTAGAAGTTGCCACGGAGTTCTCGCGATGGTGGGCAGGTCCAGGCAGCGGTGGGCAGGTGTCCGATGGTGGGCGGTCCAGGCGACGGTGGGCGGTGACAGTGGGCGGTCCGAGGACGCTGTCCAGATCCAGGGTTCCAGGAAGAAACTCCGAACCTGTGTGCAAGAGGCGGAACACAAGGCTTAGAGGGAGGAGCCAACACATGGTGTCACAAGCCTTTAATCCCAGCACTTGTGAGGCAGAGGCAGGCGTAGAGAGACCCTGTTTGCAACTTCCACCCTAACCTTTAAAAAAAAAAAAAATTCTGAAAACCCAAATCTGAAAGAGAGAGAACAGTGTGTCCGCAAGTTATCTTAAGATGTCAGGTTACTTGGAAGGTCAAAAATCTGTAAATACTGAGTGCTTTCAGGAGGTCAGGCGCTTAAGGATGAAGATGCTAGATTTGAGACAGGTTCTGAAGATGTGAAGACTGTGTTTACCTCTGTCCTCCTCTTTCTCCAACTCTTATCTCTCTGCCTCCTGCTCCTTTCTTTCTCTTCCCCTTACGGTTCCTGACTTTTTGAGTTTCCTTGCAATCCATTGGATCCACTCGTACTGGATACTTGCCCCTCTGAAACCTAGCATTTGACCTTTGACCTTTAATAAGCTATTTCTCTTGCCTGAATGATTTTTCTATCCAGTCCGTATCTAGAAAAGCTTTTATTTTATCTTCTGAGTTGCAGTTCGGATGCTCCTTCCTTGAGAAGCCTTCCCCACCATCCCCAGAGCCAACGCAGGCCTCTTTCCTCCCACGCTGGCACGCATCCCATCGCTCTTTATCATGCATTTATCCATCTATTTATTTTTGTATCTTTAATACCTAGGAAAATATATATCCTGTAAATATTTATGAAGTTATTGAAAAGATAAATGAATGAGTAGGAGAATAAAGATCAGGCCGACCCAACACTCGGTAAAGATAGAGCGATATTAATAGCTGACAGACGCAGCAAATCTATTCAATTTTTGGTTTTCTCACCTTCTTCATATAAAATAAAGATCTCCAAGATTTAAATAACAGTGCTAAGTATATTAAGGGAGACATTTGTCTCACTAACGTTAATCTATAGCATTGTGTCCACATATTTTAACAGCGTTTTAGAGCGTGCTAAAGGACCATAAAGAGATCATCTGGCCCAGTCTCCTGTTCATGACTTAGATAGTGTTTCCATTCAGTGGTTGTCCAGCCGCTGACTGTAACCCACCCATCACCAGAGACAGGAGTCCCAGGACTTCCTAAAAGACACTCAATTTTATCCTCAAGCCACTCTGACTGTTCTTCCTTACTTAAAGCTAAATTTATTTTACTGAAACATTTAGCCTTTGCTCCTGGCGCTGCTCAGCTATCATATCAGTCGTCATGATGGCTTCCCCCACTCCAGTCCCCACCCCTCCAAGTGAACTATCCACATCCCTCGGCTTCTCATCACATTCCATGGCTACCAGGGTCACACAGGACCCTGAGCATTAGCCTCTGGGAACAGCTGGAATATAATCCAGGAGACTCTATGATTTTTTTCCATATTCTTCTAATCCTACCAGCTACTTGTTGAATACTTAATGCACCCTTTTTATTTCCTTGTGTCAGAGTTATGTGTGTCTCAGGCTGGCCTCTAACTCCCTATGTAGCAAGAACGGTCTTGAACTTCTGATCTTCCAGCCTTTCCCTCTGAGGTTAGGATTACAGGTATGTGTGTTCCTAGGCCTTTGTACATGCTAGGTAAGCACTCTACCAATTGAACTCCATAAAGGCTTTTGCTTTAAGTATATATTTTTCCAAGACAGGGTTTCCCTATGTAGCCTTGGCTGTCCTAGAATTTTCTCTGTAGACCAGGCTGGCCTCCAACTCAGAGATGCCCCTGCCTCTGCTTCCCTGAGTGCTGGGATCAAAGATGTGAGCCACCATCCCTTGGATTTGCTTTAAGTTTTTTATATAGGAAAAGGTCTAGTTTTTCCATTCTGCATCTATATTTCCATTGCTAACACAGCTTATATTTACTTTTCTGTATTTTGTTGACGTTTTTGCAACTGTATCCAGAGCCCAGAGTTGACTAGCATTAGTATCTTTTTGCTGAGAGTTGACTTGTTAGTATCTTTTTTTTTTTTTTTTTAAGTAGGTGATGATTTATACTCAGGTCCAACTTGGGTACATGCAATCATGTAATGATTTGAAAATTTTATTATAAAACTTTTTAAATATTGTAGAAACATTCAAAGCATCACAGCGAACACACATGCCCAAATCCAGCATTGTTTTTGCCAGTTCAGCTTTATGTGGCAATTTTAGTCTTTATTTTTCCATCAAGCTTTTCAAAATAAAGTATCTCATCTTTCTTTCTTTCTTTCTTTCTTTCTTTCTTTCTTTCTTTCTTTCTTTCTTTCTTTCTTTCTTTCTTTCTTTCTCTTCCTTCCTTCCTTCCTTCCTTCCTTTCTCTTTCTTTCTTTCTTTCTTTCTTTCTTTCTTTCTTTCTTTCTTTCTTTCTTTCTTTCTTAAACACTTTTCCATTAAAGTTTAAACAAATTATTTTATAAGATGAGTGTCTTGCCTGAATGTATGTCTATGTGTCATGTGTGTGATTGGTGTCTGTGGAGGCCAGAAGAGGACTTTGGGTTCCCTGGAACTGGAGTTACTGATGGCTGTAACATGCCATGTGAGTGCTGGGGACTAAGCCCAAGTCCTCTGCAGGAACAGCAAGTGCTCTTAACCACTGAGTCACCTCCCTAGCCTCAGTTTTACATAGAAGCACACACCTGCAGTCCTAGAACTCTGCAGGGAAAGATTGGAAAATGAGACGTTCAAGACCATCTTCTGCTACATAGTGAATTCAAGGCCAGCCTGGGATACATACACATGACTCTGACACAAGGAAATAAAAAGTTAGTGTGTGGTAGGATTTCAACAAGTAGCTGGCATCATCAGAAGAACCCCCTACATCCATTTGGATAACTTTTGTGTATCCTCTGAGACCCAGGCCAGTTGTTTCCCTGGGCTCTGAGTTAGGAGAACTTGCCCCATGCTTCTAAAGTTTAGGCTCACATACATGGAGCTGTGGCTTTTATTCCACAGTGCGTTGAGTATTGGGGGTATAGGGGTGAGCACAGTTACCTTCCAAAGTGCTCTGATTACCGTACGTCAGACCATCTTGTTAGTCCTTATGATTCTAGTGCTTGGTATGGTACTCATCTTAACAGCAAAGATCTATAGGAAATCAGTTAAGACAGAAGAGAGTTATGATCACCCGAAGCATACATACATACATACATACGTACATACATACATATTATGGTTTCATAATCTTCAAATACTGCAGATATATATGATTTCATTCAATAACTCAAGAATAGAACGAGGACTGAGGATGCACTTCAGTTGAACTGGTCACCTACCGTGCATGAGAGCACTGGCTTGATTCCCTAGTACAGTAGTTTCTAATGCTAAGACCCTTTAATACAACGCTAAGACCCTTTAATACGGTTCCTCATGCTGTGGTGACCCTCGGCATGAAATCATTTCATTGCTACTTCATAACTATAATTTTGCTCCTGCTATGGATTGTAATGTAGATATCTGACACGTAGGATAACTGATATGTGACCCTCAAAAGGATCAAGACCCCCAGGTTGGGGACTGTTGCCCTGGTACCTCATTAAACCAGACATCATAGTTCATATCTGCGATACCAGTATCCAGGTGGTAGCAGGAAGATCAGAAGTTCAAGGTCATCCTCAGTTGTATAGAGTCGGAGGTCAGTCTGGGATACAGAAATTGCTGAGTCAGAGAAATAAATAAATAAATAAATAAATAAATAAATAAATGAATGAAGCAGGAAGGTTAGCTGAGTGCGGGGTTACATGCTTGTAATCCCAGCACTCTGGAGGTAAGGTGGGGAGTTCTGGGGTTCAAGATTTCTTTGGCTACATAGCAAGTTCCATGGCAGCCTGGGAAACTTGAAAGTCTATTGTAAGAAACAAACAAACAACAAACAAATAGAAAAACAGAAAATATATAGGCACGCATGCACACGCGCACACACACACATGTATATTTGTATAATCTCCATACTATGGAGGGAGAAAGTAAATTTGGAGAGGTGAAATGGCTTTCCCAAGGTCACTCAGCTAGTAACTGCTGAAGTTAGGAATTTAATTCAGGGACTTTCACATCTAGTTGCTCTTTCTTAGTATAGGCTAATGTTGAGGTAGCCAGAGATGTGTTGCCTGGAGGAAACATAGAGTGGACAGCAGATGTGTTTTCAAAGATCTGAAGGAAGGTTACATGGTTCTCCAAAGGGCTTCCATTCATTCAGTCTGACTTCAATGAGAGAAACTAGGAAGTTAATAGTTAACTATTTTTCAACAGTTAAAAGCTGTCCTAAATTGAATTGGGCTTATGAATGAGTTCCTTATTACTTGAGGAGCTAAGACATAAGCGGATGATGCCAGCAATATAACAGGAAGAGTTTTGGGCAGAGTCATGTGTTAAGAGCTGGCCCCAAAGGGTATTAATGGGAGCAAGTGGAATGTAGGGGGTGGGGCCTAATGGAGGTTCTCGGGTTACTTTGAAAGGAGTTGTGGGATTGCATCATACTTCTGTCACAAACATGAACTGAAACCCCCAGATCAGTGAGCCAGAGTGAAGCTCTATATTTGTCAGTTAAGCATCGCAGGCACTCAGGGCAGTTGTAACTCAGGTCTGTAAGCTCAGTGGTGGAGGGGCTGGTGAGATGGCTCAGCAGTTAGGAGCACTGACTGCTCTTCTGAAGGTCCTGAGTTCAAATCCCAGCAACCACATGGTGGCTCACAACCACCCGTAATGAGATCTGACCTCCCTCTTCTGGTGTTTCCTAAATTCAATTCCCAACAACCACACGAAGGCTCACAACCATCTGTATATTAAAAAAAAACAACAAAAAACAAACAAACAAAAAGCAAGCTCAGTGGTGTAGAGGCACATACATAAACAATAAGATCATAGAAATAAGCCCAGCTGGGTGCTGCACGCCTTTAATCCCAGCACTCAGAAGGCAGAGGCAGGCGGATCTCTGTGAGTTTGAGACCAGCCTGGTCTACAGAGTGAGTTCCAGGACAGCAAGGAAACCCTGTCTCTAAAATAAGTCAACTCCTCCTAAACAAAAAACAACCCCCACCCCAAAATAACCCCTATCCCCCCCCCAAAAAAAAACTTGAAAGAAAAAAAAGTTAATTATCTCAGAAATTTTTATTATTTATTTATTTTTGTATCGGTGGGAACTTAGACCAGGTAATCCAGAGATGATTCTACGATTCCGTTTGTTGCCTAAATAGATGGGTGTTTTGTTTTGTTTTTTGTTTGTTTGTTTGTTTCTTTCTTTCTTGTTTGTTTGTTTCTTTGTTTTTTCCAATGCTGGGGAATCAAACCCAGGGCCTTGTACAAGCCCTCTACCACTGAGCTACACCTCCACTCTTCTAAGAGTGAGTCCTTTGGAGTTTTCTCTCTACCTCATCCTCCATCCCCCATCATCACTCACTTTCTTATAGAGAAGTGGCTAGTACTTACTCCTAGAAGCAGTGAAGAGGAAACAATCAGAGAGTACAAGACCCAAGGACTAGAGTCGACCAGAAACCACATTCCTTCCAGTGATGCTTAGAACTGACACTCCGAGGAAGCCCTCTTTCTAACTGGCAACAGAAAATCAAGACCCCCCAACACTTAACGTGTCCTCAAAGCCAACGAGGGGCATCCTCAAGCGAGAGGCAGGCCCGGCAGCGTTGCGGAGGGGAACTTCCGTCTACACAGCTACAGGCTGCTCCCTCCTGCAAGCACTTTGGAAACCAGGCCTTTGATTACTTCTAGGCAAAAGGAAAAGCCAAGGAATCTGAAGTGTCAGAGTGGAAACCCAAGTCTTAGGACATAACTGTCAGGCGTCCTTTGTACACCTCTGACAGCAGGAAGTCAGAGGTGTCCAGGGGATCTGGATAGCTGCCGAGAGCAGCCCTGAGCCCCTGAGAAGAAGGGATATTACGGGACACTGATGTGTGTGGATTTAATAATCCTGACGCACATTGTGCCAGCCCTCCTGTGAACCTTGACCTCGTTTTCTAGTCCCTAGCCTCCATGTTCATTAAAAAATCGGATCACCTGACCTGAGCCCTAGAGCAGCTGACAGGGCCTCGGTCCTTTCATTTGTGCTCCCATCCTGATGTGCTCCAGGGATACAAAACAGCCAGGGCCCAGGGGAGAGCAAATCACTGCCCCGAGAAATCCGTCTGTAGCAGGGACCTTTGCACGGAGCTAAGACACGGGGAGAAGACAGACGGAAATGGGAAGTTTTGCCCTGCTGAGCAAGAAAATATTGTTTTCATGGGCCGCTAGAAGGCGGAGGCTGTGGTAAGGATGCAATTCTGAAATACTCTTTTCTCCATGGGATGAGAGATAAGGAAGAAATAGCATCTCTCCCGCTGCAGCCCACAACGGCGTAGAGGTCAACTTGTGGGGCACACATTGCCCTGTGCTCCCCTCTCTCAGCGTTGGAGTCTGTGTCTAATACTTACCTCCAAATGCTTTTTGAAGGGTGACTTGCGTTGTGTTCACAACAGATTCTTTTTCGAAATGCAATTTTTGAGGGCTTGCCTACCGACTCTGTAAGTCTCACTCTGATCCTTAATGGAGATACAGGCCTGGAGACCCTCGACATGGTATGACACTTTCTGGACCTTGACATTGAACAAGGATATGTGTGATAAGAGGGGACTTTTCTTGGTCCAATAGGGTGTGATGATTGAGGGCCCAGGGCTTGCTCACTTACAGGGTAATTCACTCTCTGGCCTAGTCACCTTTACTGACTGCACTGGCAAACTGACCAGCCTAAGACTGAAAAAAAAGAGTTGGTTTTTACATTACTTAGTCTTTAGCAACTACAAATCATGGCTTTGAGCACACGTGTGCCCGGAGATGGGGCCTACACTGGTGTATACACAGTGCTTTCCTTTTGAATGCCTGACACGGACATCTCACTTCCTCTAGAGCCTGTGGTCTGTGTGTAATAAGTCTTCTTATGATCATCCTTTTTCTAGAGATGAAGAAACTGAAAATCTAAAAAGTGGCCAGGGATAGTAGCCAGGGGCTCACTGTACAGCTCTGGCTGGTGTGGAATAGCAATATAGACCAGGCTGGCCTTGAACTCACGGAGATCTGCCCACCTCTGCCTTTTGAGTACTGGGATTAAAAGTATGTACCACCCAGGTTGGGTTTATTTTTCACTTTCTTTTTATGTATGTGTATATGCATATGCATGTGTCTATGTGAATATATGCAGTGCATACATACACAGGTGACCACGGAGGCCAAGAGAGTTGGAGCCACAGGAGCAAGGGTTACAGGTGTCCGTGAGCCATCCTACGTAGGTGAGACCTGACCTCAGACACACTCCTAACAGCTGAGTCATCTCTCCAACCCCCTCATTTCCACACTTAAATCCCCCATTTTTTTTTTCTCCTAAAAGAAAATCCTGACACTTGTGGTCAAAATAAGTATCTTAAAACAGATTCCACCCCAGAAGTGGTTAAGGATGACGTACAGTTTGTTTTGCATGCCAGTCATGGAAAGGGGATATGTATGGAATTTCATTTATTCTTTTATTCATGCATTAATTTAAAATATTTTTTTGAAAAAACATAGTGAAATTAAAATAAAAATTGTGTGTGTATGTGTGTGTGCCCAAGTGTGTGTATATGTACCACATGGGTGCAGGAACTCTTGAAGGTTAGAAAATTCCCTTGAACTGGAGTAACAGACAGCTTTCAGTTACTGTGTGAATGTTGGAAACTGAACCTGGGTCTTCTGCAAGAGAAGCAGTGGTCTTAACTACTGAGCCATCTCTCTAGGTCTTAATTTGAAATTTTCTAACATAAAAGGGTTTAAAAATTCAACCTATGTCCTGAGCTGAAATTCTAACTCTTTAAAAGTTTTTTTTAAATAATAGAATTTGATTATATTTTAATTATTTGGTGTATTTATATGCTGTCTTAGTCAGGGTTTGTATTCCTGCACAAAACATCATGACCAAGAAGCAAGTTGGGGAGGAGAGGGTTTATTCAGCTTACACTTCCACGTTGCTGTTCATCACCAAAGGAAGTCAGGACTGGAACTCATACAGGTCAGGAACCTGGAGGCAGAAGCTGATACAGAGGCCATGGAGGAATGCTGCTTACTGGCTTGCTTCCCCTAACTTGCTCAGCTTGATTTCTTATAGAACCCAGGACTATCAGCCCAGGGATGGCACCACCCACAATGGGTTGGGCCCTCCCCCCTTGATTGAGAAAAGCCTTACAGCTGGATCTCATGGAGGCATTTCCTCAAGGGAGGTTCAAACCAGCCAGTACAACTGACTCCTTGTCAACTTGGCACACAAACACATCACTATTAATTCTCAACCCTTACTTTCTTATTCATCCCCAAGATCTAAATAAGTTTGTAAAGCTGACCCACAGTCTTTGCAAATTCTTTGAGATATATATATATATCTCAAAGTCTCTTAACTCCACTAGAATACTTTCTTAGAATACTTTCTTACTTGAAGAGGGAAAAATATCAGGGCACAGTCACAATCAAAAGCAATTTAAACTCTATCCAATGTCTGGGATCCACTCACGATCTTATGGGCTCCTCCAAGGTCTTGGGTCACTTCTCCAGCTCTGCCCTTTGTAGTACACAGCTTGCCTTCTAGGCTCCAGCTGCCTGTACGCCACTGCTGCTGCTGTTCTTGGTGGTCATCTCATGGTACTGGCATCTCCAAAATACTGCTGACTTCGGCTGCAACTGGACTGCACTTTCACAAATAGGCTCTCATAGGCTCTTTGCAAGGTGCTAAGCCTCAACTTCTCTGCATGACCCCTTCAGCACTGGGGCTTAAACTGCCACTGAAGCTGCACCTTCACCAATGGCCTCTCCTGGCCTCTCACAGTGCCAAGCATCAGCAGCTACCTCTTCATGTTTTAAAACCAGTATCACCTGGGTGATATATTACCAAGTCTGGCTGCCAACATGAGGTACAACTGTGGCTGCCTGTGGACAAAAGCTACTCTGTGCTCTCAGAAAACAATTCCCAGATGGTTTTTACCTTGGCGATGCTGGTCTCTTCTTAATCACTGATAATTTCTTAGCTCCAGCTAACCAGCATCAATTGTCCCAGTAATGCAAAGGTTTCACTTTAGTAATTCTGGTATCTGTCTAATATCACAGCTGATTCTTCAGCCCCAGCTAACCAGAACCACAGAATCTTCACAGTCAAAACAGCATTGGCCCTGACAAGAATCTTTAATCTTCCCTCTGAAATTTCACAAGCCAGGCCTCCATCTTTTGCACTGTTCTCAACATTATCTTCCAAGCTCCTGCAGAACACCGCACAGAGCTCTTAACACCCAATGGCTTTTCTAGCCCAAAGTTCTAAAATCCTTCCACAGTCTTCACAAAAACATGGTCAGGCTGTCAGTACAATTTGTCTTAGTACCAATGTGTCCTGCTAGGGTTTGTATTCCTGCACAAAACACCATGACCAAGAAGCAAGTTGGGGAGGAGAGGGTTTATTCAGCTTACACTTCCATGTTGCTGTTCATCACCAAAGGAAGTCAGGACTGGAACTCACACAGGGCAGGAACGTGGAGGCAGGAGCTGATGCAGAGGCCATGGAGGGATGCTGCTTACTGGCTTGCTTCCCCTGGCTTGCTCAGCTTGCTTTTATTATTATTATTATTATTTTCTTTATTTACATTTCAAATGCTATCCCGAAAGTTCCCTATACAGCCCCCCCTTGCCCCTGCTCCCCTACCCACCCACTCCCACAACTTGGCCCAGGCGTTCCCTTGTGCTGGGTCATATAAAGTTTGCAAGACCACAGGGCCTCTCTTCCCAGTGATGGCTGAATAGGCCATCTTCTGCTACATATGCAGCTAGAGACACAAGCTCAGGGGGTATTGGTTAGTTCATATTGTTGTTCCACCTACAGGGTTGCAGCCCCCTTCAGCTCCTTGGGTACTTTCTCTAGCTCCTCCATTGGGGNCCCTGTGTTCCATCCANTAGCTGGCTGTGAGCATCCACTTCNGTGTTTNCCAGGCACTGGCATANCCTCACAAGAGGCCNCAATATCAGGGTCCCTTCAGCAGAATCTTGCTGGCATGTGCATTAGTATCTGGGTTTGGTGACTGATGATGGGATGGATTCCCGGATGGAGTAGTCTCTGGATAGTCCATCCTTTCATCTTAGCTCTAAATTTTGTCTCTGTACCTGTATCCCTTCATGAGTATTTTGTTCCTTATTCTAAGGAGGAATGAAGTATCCACACGATGGTCATCCTTCTTGGTTTTCTTGTGTTTTGCATAATGTATCTTGGGTATTCTAAGTTTCTGGGCTAATATCCGCTTATCAGTGAGTGCATATCTAGTGACTTCTTTTGTGATTGTGTTACCTCACTAAGGATGATATCCTCCAGATACATCCATTTGCCCAAGAATTTCATAAATTCATTGTTTTTAATAGCTGAGTAGTACTCCATTGTGTAAATGTACCACAGTTTCTGTATCCATTCCTCTATTGAGGGACATCTGGGTTCTTTCCAGCTTCTGGCTATTATAAATAAAGCTGCTATGAACATAGTGGAGCATGTGTCCTTATTACCAGTTGGAAGATCTTCTGGGTATATGCCCAGAAGAGGTATTGTTGGGTCCTCCGGTAGTACTATGTCCAATTTTCTGAGGAACCGCCAGACTGATTTCCAGAGTGGTTGTACAAGCTTGCAATCCCACCAGCAATGGAGGAGTGTTCCTCTTTCTCCACAACCTCGCCAGCATCTGCTGTCACCTGAATTTTTAATCTTAGCCATTCTGACTGGTGTGAGATGAAATCTCAGGGTTGTTTTGATTTCAGCTTGCTTTCTTATAGAACCAAAGACTACCAGTCCAGGGATGGCACTACCCACAATGGAACCTCCCCCTTTTTGATCACTAATTGAGAAAATGCCTTATAGCTGCAACTCATGGAGACAGTCCCTCAAGGGAGGCTCCTTTCTCTGTGATAACTCCAGCTTGTGTCAGGTTGACACACAAACCCAGCCAGTACATATGTACTCATACATGTGGAGTTGGTACTCAACTTCCATCCCGTGGGTTCCAGGGATAGAACTCAGCTGGTCAGGCTTGGCAGTGGGCACCTTTGTCTGCTGAGTGATTTTGTCAGCTTTGAAAGATTCTTACATAAAGCCTGTGTTCAAGGTTTGGTATTGGGAAACCAGCCAAGTAAGTACTTTACCAACTGAACACACCCCAAACTCTTATCTGTCTGTCTATCTATCTATCTATCTATCTACCTATTTATTTATTTATACATTTATTTTATTTTATTTTAAATGTGCATATTTTGACCGCATGCATTTTTTGTGCATCATGTGCGGTGCTTGGTGCCAGTGGAAGTCTAAAAAGAGATTCAGATCCCCTGTAACAGGAATTGAAGTTGATTCTGAACCACTATGTGGGTGCTGGGAATTGAACCCAGTTCCTCTGCAGGAGCAATAAGTGCTCTTAACCACTTAGTTATCTCTCTAGACCACCAAGCATTATCCTAATGGTCAAGGTCAGATTGCTTTCTTTCTCACTAAGAAATATTTTATTTTATATGTGCAAGTGTTTTGCCTGACTATATCTGTGCGTATGCATGCAGTGCCCTTGGAGGTCAGAAAAGGACACTGGATCCCTGGGAACTGGAGTTACAGATGGTTTCAAGTCACCATATGGGTGCTGTGACTCAAACCTGCAACTACAGAGCCATCTTGCCAGTCCTGGTAACTCATTACTCTTGTGACCCTTGCTCACTGAGTGTTTACTATGTCAAGGATTCTAACAAGCGCCGTCTTCACACATCTGAACATTTAATACTTAGGACCACTCTGCACCTTGGTCCTATTGTCCGTTCCCTGAAGATAAGGAGAAGGGAACTCATACATTCTATTATTCCCTTAGTAAATATCAGAGCTGAGGTTTGAACTTGAGGCCCAGGAGCTCCTCTTAGTCTCTGCTGTCTTCCAACTTAACGAGAAGGACATTTATCCATCTCTTGGAGGCAATACTATTTTTAAATGTATGCTCATTCTCTAATCTCTGGAAGAACTTGGAACTAGAGACACTGTTGTCGACATTGCTGGAAAGCTAAGATTTGTAAACAGAAAAGCTCTCTCCCCGATGCCAGGCCCATCTGCCCCCACCTCCCTGAGGGGATTCAAGCACTTAGCTTTGCTTTGTAACTTCAGGTTGATGAAATTGGCATCTCTCTTCCATCTGAGCACAGGGGTCATGGTTATTTTTCTTTTTAGTTCTTGCAAGAGAAACTTCTGTTAGAGAAAAGGGTCTTGGGTCGAGAGCAGGTGCAGAATCAGGAGGGAAGAATCTCCTCTGAGAGGGAGTTAGACTCCATTTCTCTTTATGAATTTACAGCAGGGGCCCTGTGTTTGCCCCTAACTGGGCAAGGATACATCTACCCCAAGCCCTGTCTGTTTTTAGCCAAATCTAGTCCTCTCTAGGGCCAGGTTTCTCAAGCCAGTGGGAAGAGCCTTGGGCTGTTATCTGATGTGGAATCAAATATTTAGCCGGAGAACTTTCAGAGTGCTTCAGAGACACAGGGAACTGTTTAGATATCAGATTCTCTCCTGCCAGGTCAAGCGAACCCCCTGTTGACAAATGGCTGTGTTTCCTCAAGCATCTCTCCCAGCAGCAAGCTATCTCTCCAGCGCCCTTTAACTCTCTGTCCAGCTGAGAGGCCCCAGGCCTGCAGAAGCTGTTCCTCTAATCCCCATCTCAACCTCAAGCTGCTGCAGTGGGCGGTGGAAGATTGTTTACAGAAGATGAAGGCTCACTGCCTTGCACCTGGTTTCTGTCTGGCCCGCGCTGATGGGGATGAAGGATACTTCATTTATCTCAGCCTCTCTTCTCAGGCAGCTCCTGCTGTCATGGCAAGCTTGGGCCAGTGTTTCAGTCCCTGATAAGCAGCTTTCTGAGGAGCTGGGGAGAACCACTTACAGGCTTCACATACCTTTCTCCCGACCTTTCTTGGAGCTGCCCGCCCCCCCCCATCTCAGTTGCCAGGGGCAACCGGGCTAGGTGGAGCAGGGGCAGAGGGACTGTGAGGGGCTGGTGCAGCAGGGTTGGGAGGGGCTGGAGCAGCAGGGCTGGGAGGGGCAACGGGCTGCTTGAGGGTTGACAGAAGAGGCCAAGTAGGCCTTGAATTCCAGGTATTTGGCCAGCTAGACTTTCTGCTCTTTCTCTGTTTACAGAGTTTTGGAAGTTGGTGACCAAAAATAACCCATCTGCCCCCTTTTCCTCCAGGGAATTAAGAGAGAAAGGACATTTTCTGGGCAGAGGACATCAGAACTAATCTCATTTTATAATGAAGGGAGCAGATGACCGAGAAGGGAGAGTCCTGGGCTAGACATAGCCATCTGAAAGGATGGATTCCCTCCCCTAAGAGAAAGAAGTGATTGTAGCTAACTTTTACGAGGTGCTTAGCATGGACCCAAGCCCTGTGCTGAGCACTTGATCTCATTTAATCCCAAGAGGTAAATACTCTCATTACATCCATTTAGCATACAAGGAAACAGAGGCTTAGAGAGATTAGGTAAACAGCTAATAACAAGGAGAGGAGAGATTTAAACATAGATAGCTTGGCTCCAGAGTCTCAAGTCCACAGCAGCCTGCAGCCTCAGAGACAGCCCACAGGTGGCACAGTCCAAGGGTGCACAGCCGCGTGTTGCTCAGACAACGCACTGTCAAATGGTCTCTGGGTTGTCACTTGTGCTGACCCCACATCAGATCCTGTGGCTTGTAGAGAGATCCAGCGTCCTGGTTCAGCCACTTTCTCCTTTTCTATCCTCAAGGGGCAAACAAATACACTTATTTGATATAAGGGACCATTGCCTTCTAAACTCTCTTTCTTTCTTTTTTCCTTTCTTTCTTTTTCCTTCCTTCCTTCCTTCCTTCCTTCCTTCCTTCCTTCCTTCCTTCCTTCCTTCCTTTCTCTCTCTCTCTCTCTCTCTCTCTCTCTCTCTCTCTNCCTTCCTTCCTTCCTTCCTTCCTTCCTTCCTTCCTTCCTTTCTCTCTCTCTCTCTCTCTCTCTCTCTCTCTCTCTCTCTCTCTCTCTCTCTCTCTTTCTCGAGACAGGGTTTCTCTGTGTAGTCCTGGCTGTCCTGGAACTCACTCTGTAGACCAGGCTGGCCTCGAACTCAGAAACCTGCCTGCCTCTGCCCCCTTCCAAGTGCTGGGATTAAAGGCGTGTACCAACACTGCCTGGCCTAAAATTTCTTACTGGCTGAGCTAGCATCTTCCCTGTAGACAGCCAACAAGCTCCTAAACAGCGCAGCACCCTGGCTGGCAGCCTCACCTTTCCAAGGTCTTTGCTCCTGTACCCTTTGAGCCTGGCTGCCTCCTCGCCAAATTAGCAATCCTCTCTGCCATATCTCTACTTCCTTTCCTGGGTGCACACACTGGTGTTTGGTTTCTCTGTTATTGAGAAAGAGGATTAGAGGGTCTCAGATACCCGTGTGAAACTCATCAGGAATATTGGTGCCGACTTTCACTTGGTGATATTCTCAGCCCTTGAACATGGAGGCAGTAAACTTAGGTACTGGGAAGGAGAAGCTGACGTTGAAGAGTAAAGCAGGATCACCCCCCCCCCCCCAACCACCTCCAACAACCCAGAGATGCTGAACTTGGAATCTGCTAGACCCTGGCAGATTTGGAGGGTTTTAAAGAGCCATACTTCCATTAAAGCAACCATTTCCTTTATTTGGATAAATGCATTTACTGTCTTTTACCCCCCTTGGAGAATGCAGTAGCCACTTGGAAGCAAATTTCAATAGCAGGGCATGTCAATGGGGTTCTTCGGTACAGTAGAAGTTGGTCATCTCAGTTTTTAGGATCTATGCCATACAGTTGAGGCCGAGGGTGCGGCTTACTGGTAGAGCGTTTGCTTTTTGTTTTTAGCTTATGTTGTAGGATGTTTTAGCCCCTGTTGTAGGATGGCTTTCAAGAGCTGGGCTACAGAGTGCAGTGGTATCAGATGGTACACCTTGACTCTCAGCCATGCCTGCTGGGGGTTCAGTAGCATTTGAGGGAAGGACTGAGCCCTTGCTAGCCCAGGAAGGGCTAGCCTAGGTCTCAGAAGGTTTGTGTCTCACTCTTGATTTTTCTCCCAAGCTCTTGGGGAATATTAAGGAAGAGGCTTTGGGCGGGAATGCTTGGATGCGCTTGTAGGCTCAGGAGAACGAGGTCAGCTTCAGCTTCAGATGAGCTTGAGGCCAGTCTGGCTGCTTCCTGAGATTCTGTCTTTAAAATTAACCAAACAAGGCCCAGCTTTGCGTTCTGGGCTTCCTCTTATGCACTGTGGATGTTTATCCCAGAACCCACCCTGAGAATGTGTCACAGACAAAGGCAAACGGGACCATTTAATGAGAGTTTAATGCGAGTGTCTTGGCTTGCATGAAAGCCAAGAGCATTTTCTTTGTCCTCTACCTCCTCCCACTAAGCATCCCCTTTATTGGAGCAGTCAAATGGCTTTGGGGAAGACTCATGGTCCCCAAGGACACAGAGCCTCAAACTTCTTTCCAGCAATCGCAGCTCTTATCTGACCCCTTGAGGACAGGCAGTTGGAGACCAGAGGAGACTGAAGAGGAGGAAGGGAGGGGACTCATGGTTTTAGACCCTTCCAACCTGACGCCGCCAGGACTGGGCTGGTGACAGGCCCTGACTCAGCGCTCAGAGTAGCTGACTCTGTGGACAAGAAGCAGATAAACCGCACCAGGCCTCTTAATGAAGCCAGCGCCGGCTTCAGATAAACTGTCGCCACTCATTCCTCCAGCCCTGCCTCCTCTAGGCCAGACTCCACTCTGCTGTAAGGGGTTTGGAATAGAGCTGGAGCCCCCAAGCCAGCTGCTTTCCAGAGACATTTTGGAGGGAAATAGTCTCTAAGACTCTGGTTATAACCTTGTTTGCTTTTCTTTAATTCTTGTTGAACCTAATTCTATAGGTTAAGAGAAGCCAGAAACTAGTAAGGGTTTTAAAAATGCAAGTAAAAACCACAGGAGTAATGTCAACCTAAAAACAGGGTCTTCCTTGTTCTTGTTTGTTTTGAAACAGGGCCTCACTATATGGCCTTGGCTGACCTGGGATTCACAGTGCAGACCAGGCTGGACTCGAACTCATAGATCCATCTGCCTCTACTTTCAAGCGCTGGGATGCAAGGCATGGGCCACTATGCCCTGCTGCTTTCTTACTTTTATTATGATTGTGACATTTTTCCTGTAACTCAGTAATAAATAGCCTCAGTTGTATCCTGTTTTGTCCCTTGGAAGCCTACGCCTGCAGGGGCTAAGAGCAGTATCACGTCACTGTAACTGGACTGAGCAGAGTCAAGCTCATTTCTTCCAGACAGCATGGGGCTAGGGAAGCCCCAGAGTTATACAAATATTACCTAATGGATATTCCTGAGAGTGTGAGTAAGCAGGTCGCTTTTATTAGGGAAGTCAAGAAGTGTTTTCTGAAGGCGTCTGAGAGAAGAGGGAAGCTGTTTCTCACCACCTGTGATGTTGGTATCCAGAGAAGGGATGACATGTTCTCAGAAGCATCTTCTTCACTTGGATGGAGTCCAGGGGAAGCCTGAACAGTCCTGCACCACCTGTTCCAGTCTTAGAATTCCATGGGTCAGGCAGTGGTGGTGCACGCCTTTAATCCCAGCACTTGGGAGGCAGAGGCAGGCGGATCTCTGTAAATTTAGGACCAGTTTCATCTACAGAGCGAGTTCTTGGACAGTCAGAAATATGTAGAGACCCTGGCTCATAAAAAAAAAAAAAGATTTCACGTGACTGTGTCAGGGGACAGTTCTAGTACAAGATATGGTCTAGTTGTATAAAGCACCATATCTATCTACTATCTATCTATCTATCTATCCATCCATCTATTATTGTTACTGTTTTTTGTTTGTTTGAGGAAGTATGTAGTTTTGGTTGAAACTCTGTGTAGATCAGGCTGACCTAGAGCTCAGAGATCTGCCTCTGCCTCTGCCTCTGCC
>NC_034603.1:63821390-63842574 GCF_900095145.1 Mus pahari
CTGCCTCTGCCTCTGCCTCTGCCTCTGCCTCTGCCTCTGCCTCTGCCTCTGCCTCTGCCTCTGCCTCTGCCTCTGCCTCTGCCTCTGCCTCTGGAATGCTGGGATTCAAGGCATGTGCCGCCACCACAGGCTTTCTGCTCTTTGGTTTTGAAATGCTCTCACATATTCTAGACTGGCTCCCATGTCCTCATGTAGCTGAGGATGACTTTCAACCGCTGAGTCTCCTGCCTTCACCTTCCAAAACTGGATGGCAGGTATATGCCACCTGTTTATTGGGTGGTTTATGTGGTGGCAGGAATTGAACTCAGGGCTTTGTGCATACTGGACAAGCACTTTACCAACTGAGCAGCGTCTCTAGCCATGTTTTATGGCCAGGGTAAATGCTTTTAGCTGAGAACCAGGATTCCATCTTACTTATCTATGTCCCTGTTTCAATTTTCATGTTGTCTATCCCGAGCCATTCTACTTTACCTAGACTTTCTGTGTTCTTACCCAGAGGACCTAAACTATTTCTATGTGCACATGCAAGAATGTGTGTGTGCTCATGTGCATACCTGTGTATGTGGAGGCCTGAGATTGACATCAAGGGCCTTCTTAGCTTGCCCTCCACTTTATAAATTGAGGCCGGTCTCCTTCTGAACTTACTGCTTGCCATTTTGGCTAGACTGGCTAACCAGCTCACTGGGTGGGTGGACACCCTGTTTTTGCTTCCGGTGTACTTGGATTATAAGGAGTCACCATGATTATCTGGATTTTATGTTGGTTCTGGAGAACTGTACTCTAGTCCTTATCCTTGTGTGATGAGTGAACTTACTGAACCATCTTCTTAGCCCCAACTTCATTTTTCCACTTGTTCTTGAGTCAGTGTCTCTTTCTATCCAGATAATCCTGATTCATCCAGGCCAGCTGGCTATGATGATCCAGGGATCCTTCTGTTTCTACTTCCCTGGTACTGGGATGATAAGCCCATGCTGCTATATTTGGCTTTTTAGAAAATATATTTTTATTTTTATTATTTTATGTATATGGATGTTTTATCTGCATATATCTCTGTGCACCAAGACATGTGCCTGGAGCCTGGAGACCAGAATTGGAAATTGGATTGGATCCCTTGGAACTGGAGTTACAGATGGTGGTAAGCTGTTATGTGGGTGCTGGGAATCGAACCTGGGTCTTCTAGAAGAGCAGTCAATGCTCTTAACCATTGAATTATCTCTCTAGCCCCTGTTCTTGGCTTCTAATATGGATGCTGGAGATCTGAAGTTATATCCCTATATCCGTTTAGCCATCTTCTCCAAACTCTTTTATCTTATCTTTTGACCAAACTTCTGAGTTCGGATAGATTAATATCTTCTAATGATTTCACCAGAATGTGACCATGCCATAGAGGTCATAGTTTTCATCAATTATTAGGGCCCTGAGGGATTCTGAATGCACTTTCAATATTTACATACTTGGCACTGTGTATTCTTTCTTTCTTTCTTTCTTTCTTTCTTTCTTTCTTTCTTTCTTTCTTTCTTTCTTTCTTTCTATGTAGAGAGAGAGGGTCTCTCTACATAGCCCAGGCTGTCCTGGAACTCACCTTGTAGACCAGGCTGGTTTTGAACTCATAGAGATCCATCCGCCTCTACCACCCAAGTGCTAAGGTTAAAAGCATGTGCCATTATAGCCATCTATTCCATCCATTCTACTTGGCTAATGAGTGGTTTGTATTCTTTTACTCAAAGCACAATCCATAGCTTGTCCTCAGAAGCACTGGCATGGAGCATGTTAGACATGCAGAGTCTCAGGCCCACCCAGATGTACTGACCGGGAATCTCCAGTGCTTCTCTCTCTCTCTCTCTCTCTCTCTCTCTCTCTCTCTCTCTCTCTCTCTCTCTCACTCACACACACACACACACACACACACACACAAGTACTGGTCCATACTATAGTATCTCACCTGCCAGGCAGAGCGAGTATTATTTTCACGCCATGTTAATGGAAGCTGAGGTTCAGTGGTCATATGCTCGCCCACTTGTTCACTTCTAAGTGGAGGAATTGAACCAAACCTTTTGACTTAAGATCCCAAACTCTGTCTACTTCACTATGACTCAGAAGGCGAGATAAGCTGCAATGCCAATGAGTTATGCTGAGAGAGGCTCCCTTTATGTTGTTGCCTCTTTCTCGTGGTGGGCCACATGGGATGCTCTTTGAAAAGGGTTTGGCTCTGTCTTCAGTCCTTTTGTCCTCTGCTGACTAACAGCATCTCTAAACCGTGGCCAGCCAGTTCACAGGCACAGGCTGCTAGCAATAATTGCTGGGACTTGTCACCGTGCCTGGCATTCAGTAGACACTTAACAAATATTTGTTGAGCCAAATAGAATCACCTGGCATTCACTCACGCTCTTAGCTGTTGTTTTCCAAGGGCAGACTGGTAAAGAGGCATGGTGGGTTAAGAAACTTGAATTACAGGACCTCCTGGAAGGAGTAGTAAAAATCATCTTCCGGATCCAGATTTTTCAAGGCAGATTCTACTGTCTGCGTCTCTCTGTTCTCTGTGTAGGTCCCAGCCAGGGGCTGCAGAATTCTGCTCAGAGATGGTGAGTGTGGCATTTACACTGGAAAACAGGCTTTGCTACATTCTCTGGCCGGAAGCACAGACTGTGGGAAAAGTCAAGGACTCTGACTGAGCCCAGTTTGGAGGCAGGGGTCAGTGGGAAGAGGTTGCTTGATGACAGTCACTTGGGTTCGGCTGTAAACGCTGGCCAGAGCTTGAGGTTTTCTCTGAGATTGTTGACAATGGAACCCCCACCCCCACCCCCGGCGAAGTGAACCAGACAGGGATTTTAGAACATCTTAAAGGAACACATGAGCGTCGAACAGGAAATGCCTTGGTTTCTTTGCCTGCTTCCCCAAGAGAGCAGAAATGAAGCAAAGCTCTGAGAGGAGGGTTGAATTATTATTATGCTGCTGCAAGGAGTTTTCTGAAGATTCAGGCTATGAAGATGGATCCCATTAGTAAATCTGACAGCTATTCCATGCCTCTCTGCATTTTAGCATCTCACACCAAAGCATAAATGAGAGGCATACACTATCTTTTAGAAGGAAACTATCAATCCTTATGCTCTCCAAACAGCTACAGATTCTTTTTTCCCCTTCCCTACCTGGGTAGGACTGTGTAGCCTGATCCCACAAATTCTCATCCAGCCTTTGTGCCTGGTGCAATCTGGAGCCCTCGGGCAGAATCCTGTAGTTTCTGCCACCTCTGTGGACGCCAGCTCCTAAGCTGCAGAGTGAGCCGCACATGCCACAAGATGCAAGGAGGCCTTTGATCATGAGAAGAGTGGAGAGGCTTGGTTCATCCTCATCCAACTTCTTTAGAAGCCATGCAGTGACTCACGGTGTCTGTTTTCCTAGTGATCTTGGGAGGCGGGTCTCAGCAAACATGAAATGGGTGGGGAAAAAAAGCTCTCCATATGTGGTGACTCTGCTCAGCTTGTTTTAGAACAAGAATGGTTCCCCTCTAGGAATGGTAGGTACAGACTTGGGATGTTCTAAAAGCAAGAGCAAAAGGAAAGATGGTGCCTACGGGCACATGTGCATATTTCTGGCTTCAAGGGGTTGTTTTTGAGAAGGTACACCCCTTATTCCTACTTCCTTTAATTTAGATGGTCTGCCTCATAGCATGGTGGGATGAGGTTTTTCTCCAGCGCTTCTGTTCACAGGTGCGTCTCTTTGCCCAACATGTAGAGAACACCGCACTGTGGGAGCACTCCAGCCACCTCCTCCAGGACACTGCGGTGTACCCTTTGCAGATTCTGTCCCTTAGCTCCGAGCTCTTGATTGCATTTACCTGCTTTGTTTTCATGTGTGTCTCTCTTTAAGAAACACCTCCAGGGAAAGATTCTTAACCAGAATTCACTCTCGTCTTAAGCATCTAACCAGTGTTGTATAGCACATTCCATACACATTCAGTAAGTGGAATAATCAGAAGGATAGAGAAGACAAAGACAAGTCAATCAGAGAGAGATCCAGGTCCTGCAAAACCAAAACCAAAACCAAAGCCAAGCTCCACCCCCTACCCGGAGCAGAGCCTTACTCTTCAGCAGAGTCTGAGAAGTCTACAGTGATCCTGGCTTTGGAGATTTGACCTTGTCAGCATTGACGTTGCTACCTCTCCCTGTCACCTGTCGTGCTGTTAATAATGTCACAAAGAAATTTGTCAGGGCTGAGGACAGCTGATAACATGCCATCGTTTTGAGTATGACATAATCCATCTCTCAATGATAGAGCATCGTTTAGGAACGAGTGCAACCATACATTTTCTACATCCGATTTGTGAAACCATTAACACACTGCTCGGTGTTCGAATTGCATATACTCTTTTCATTTCATGTATGTGTGTTGCATGCATGTGTGTGTGTATATATGTATATGTTTGTGTACATGTATGTTTGTGTGTGTATGTGTGTGTAGGTCAGAGGTCATATTGGGCATCCTCATCTGTTGCTCTCCGCCTTTTTTTGAGACTGGGTCTCTCACTTAATTTGGAGGTCATCAACTTGACTAGGCTGGTTGGGCAGGAAACCAGGAGACATCCTCCTGTCTCTACCCCCCCCTGCCCCCCCAGTGCTGGGGTACAGATGCTGTTCTCTATGTCTGGCGTGCTGAGACTCTGAACTCAGGTCCTCATGCTTGCCCTGTAGGCACTTTGCCCACTAAGCTATCTGGCCAGCCTCTGCAAGCATTTAAAAACAAACTGCTTCATCGGAGGGGGGGTGTCCTTGACATAACAAAAAGCTTTAGGTGCTATATACAGTTTGACGAGTCTGGAGCTGAGCATTCACCTGCGAGATCATAACTACAATCAACGCCACAAACACAGCCACATCTATACAAAACACTGTATGCCTTCTAGGGCACTACTTAGAGTAGATTGGCACCTGTGAGACTCTTCTAGAAAGTAGGCTGCCTTCTCTTCCGCCTCCTAGACCACAGAATACAGTTAGGCATCCCCCAGCTGGGTACAAACTCACAATCCTTTTCCTTCGGTTTTCCCAGGGCTGGGATTACAGGCAAACACACAGAGCTAAGATTTGAACAGAAACCATACCGTTGCCCCTGAGGTCTATTCTGGACCCTTTAGCCACAGCTCAAATGGGAAACAGTCTGCCTGGGAAAGGTGCCTGATCCAGAGTTCACTGCAATTTGTCTGTCTTGCAAGCTTCAAGTCTAAGCCTCACTGGACTGGTTGGACGGAGCTGCTTCAGGCCTAGGTAGGAGAGATGGGTTGCCCTTTGATTCTTCGCTCTTTCAGATGGCCAAGGAGTTCCAAACTCCCTCTGAGAAGCGCCACCACAGAATGTGCTTTCCAAAGGGAAAAGACGTGGGCTCTTCCACCCCAGCCCCAGGAGACAGGCAGACAGGCATAGGAGGGGAAAGGACGGTTCCTTGTACTATAAATATTTCTCCAGCGTCTCCCGTAAATCTCCAGCTGTGTCAGTGAGGTAAGGGGAAGAGTTAGAGTCGATTAGAGACCATATTCTCCCAGAGGAGGGCAAGCCTGCCCGTCAACCCATCCCCAATGGGCCTACGGACCACCTCGGGAGGAAGCTATTCCTGACAGCTTTCCAGGCAGCTGCTGGGCACTGATTCCGGGGCGCCGAGAGCTTAGAGAAGGACAGACACTACGTTCCCCTTTGCCCCCTGCCCTTTGTGGCGCGGGCTCCTGGGTCGTCCAGGCTGTGCCCTCTTCCGAGGTGAAGGGGGGACCGGCAGGGCACAGAGGGAGAACTGAGACGTGACACAAGCAAACTGCCCGGGCCGGTGGGTGATTTATGAAGTGCTGAAAAGCATCTTCGAAGCTGTCATTTATCTTGCAGCTCTCAGCCTAAATAAACACAGAATCCGCCTAATTATAGTTACAGTAGAAACACAACACCGAACCACCTCGCCTTTACTGCCAGCTCCTCTCTTGCGCGGCTCCGCCCCTGGCGCGGACCCCACATCAGCCCACAGCTGCACCCTAGCGGCCGCCGCCGCTGCGCGCCAAAAGCTCCAGGTTCCTAGCCACGGGCTTTGGCTCTGATTCTTGCTAGACTCTCCCTTTTCCTCGCTCCTGCCCCTCGCCGATTCCGTGCTCTGTGGCTGCCGCAGGATGGAGGGACTCCAGTCCTGGATTCTCTTTCCCTGTCCTGGGAGTTTTCTTGGGTTGTGGGAACCTGGCCTGGCCCGGGGTCTTTACGGACAAATAAACTCTCTCCTTGTGGTTGATCTGGAAAGAAATTCTGGGTGTCACTTATGGTAGAGAAAAGACACCCTTTCGTTGCTTGGTGATTTTGTGGAAGTCTCCTCCAGCTTTGTGGTCGGTCCTCCCTTTCACTAGGCTTGTTACTACTGGATTTGAACTTGGAACCACTCCTCCCACCCCACCCACCCTTTCTTTCCAGCTTATTGGAGGCCTCTTGCCTGGAGACTCACTTCCATGCTGTATTTCAAAGCAAAGTGGTAAATGCTTTAAAAAACTAGGACAATGATGGTCTAGGGTGGTTCTGAAATGAAATGTTTATCCATTTAGTCACATGCTCCAATTCAGTCCTTGTACTGGAGAGGCGGGGTGGGGGAGGGGAGATGGGGCCAGGATTCTGTGTGTGTTACAGTAAAAGAACCTACTAGTTTTTAATACCCAGAAAAAAAGTCAGTCCCCTCAAACTCTGCAAAAAAACCCACTTTCTGCAAAATGGGGATTTTAGAGCCCAAGGCTGTGCATCATCAGACAGCTCATGAAGTCCTCCCCAGAGTGTTAACTTACACATGTGGGCATATACATTACGCGGGGCGGATAACTCACTCCTAATTTACTGCTGTCTTCTTCTCCGTGTGGTGGATCTTGTTCCTGTCGACAAATTTGGGGATCTAATAACAAAGTAGCGGAAGGATTCATAAGGGCAGGCGTAATCTGAGCTGGCCCCTGGAGGATGTGGGCTGTAGAGAAGGGTATAAATAATTATTGCCACCCACAAGTTGAGTGGGAACATAGGGAAGGCCTTGAGGAAAGAGAAAGCAGGCTGGGGAGAGGAAGCATAACTCCTGGGAACTCTTGTAGTGTGGGACCCGGAACCCAGGGCTTTTACTATGCCAGGGAAACCCTCTATGGTTAAGCCCCACCCTGAAACCCATTTTAAATCCTTGTTTTGGTTACTCCCAAATGAGATGGTTAGGATGAACCCCCCCCCCCTTCAAGGAAACTACAGCAGTCAAGGCAATGGCCCCATCTGACTGTCTAGGGGGCTTGGGCATCTTGACATGAGTTTTGACTTGGCATCAGCACCCTTCCTCTTGGTCTGTGGGTCCTCCCCCTCTTGAAAGAGCAGAATTTCCCCTCTTCAAAAATCTAGCCCATTCTCTTAATCCACTCAAAGAATGGCTGGGCTTTCCCTGGGTTCTCAGAGGAGTGTAAGGAAGGAGAGATCCATTTTTTTTTTTTTTTTTTTTTTTTTACTAGTTACGCTACTGCTTATCCATTAAAGTAAGATAAAAATACCTGTTCCCTGCCCAGTTCCCAGAACACCAATTCAAATGAATGAGGATGTAAAAGCTCATGGAAAGAGAATCTCTCCCCAGGTAGTTCCAGATGAAAGAGCAGCTCTTTAGCACTTCCAGTGAGTTAGACAATGAGGGCTCTCCTCAGAGCTGGCTGGAGTAATCTCTGCATTTTTAAAAAATTTCCCTTTAAGTAAGAAGGAGGCCTCATTGCTCAGTATGGTTGAGCGACTTTCCTGAAGACACACAGTAAATCACTCTCGAAGATTTGATTCTTTGTCTAATCACAAATAAGTTCTAAGAATATCTGGTCTGCATGATTAACCCTTGGGAGACTAAGATAGAACAAAAGCACACTTAAAAATAGCCTATCTAGGGCTGGGGAGATGGCACAGTGGGTAAAGCACATCTCAGGCAAGCGCAAGGGCATGAGTTCAAATCCTCAGAGTCCAGGTAAAGTGGAGTATGGTAGCTTGGGAGTCTGTAATTCCAGTGCTTCTATAGGGAGTAGGGAAGGATAGGAGGATCAAGTGTCTGGCTTGGCATAGTCACAGGGGGGAACAAAGGTCCTGTCACAAGCAAGGAAGGTGAGGACTGATGTCTGAGGTTCTCTCTTCTGGCTTCCGCCAGAAGAGGTAAAGGAGGAGGAAGAGAAGATAAACCTACAGGTCACTAAGAAGATTTTTTTAAATAGATGTTTTAATAGAAAGGGGAGGGGCTGGAGAGATGGCACAGCAGTTAAGAGCACTGGTGGCTCTTCCACAGGATCTGGGTTCAATTCTCAGCACCCACATGGCAGATTACAGCCATCTGTAACTGTAGTTCCTGGGGATCCAACACCTTCACACAACACCTCCCATGAAGGCAAAACACCAACAAATAAATTGTTAAAACAACAAAGAAAGGAGAGGGAATCTCTCTCGCTGTTCTATTTCGGTGGTTCTGTGGGTCTTTCTGTCTTTCCTGTTTTTCTGTCTCCAGTTTTCTCCCTGTCTTGACTCTTCTTTGTCTTCCTGCTTCATAGAAGCTCCGTCAGCAGGTTTATCCCCAGGCTGCTTTGCCTTGTTCTGTTTTGTTTTCTGCCAGTCTTTTCCTGATGGCCTCGGGGTCTCCCTGGCTCCCATTTCCTCAGTTGACCATGTGTAAGGCTTGATAGCTTATCAGTGCACAACAAGGAGAAATGGAGATAGGGGGCTCGGAAGCCAGCAACCTCAGAGCATCTTGGGAAATAGCCTGTCCCAAAGAAGAGCCTCTCCCCATGTCACTCCCCAGGAAACGGTCATCCATAGACACTTCTGGCCTCTTTCTGTTCTATCTGATCCTACAGTAAGAGAGGATGCTGGGTTAGTCCACGTGGTCCTGCCTTTTGTATGCCCAGTGCCAAGTGGGTTCAAGTTCTGGCTTCATCTTTATTATACTGTGCAACATTAGAGAAGTCGCTTGGTCTCTGGGATTCTCTTCCTTAGCCAGGTAGGATCCATCCAGAGTGAACCGTTTATGTACTTGACCCCAAGTTCAGAGAACTAGCGGATCCTGTCTGAACGGTGGGAACTAATTGCTCTTTCCAGTAACTTCTCATGAGGCATGACCTCATACTTCCTTTTAAAAAACAAAAATTACCCCCAGGATCTGACAGGAAGATTTTCTTCAAGGCAGGAATTCACTCATATGGAACCTTCCCTGTTTCCATTCAGAGAGACCCAGGGGGTGCAAATTTGTTACTCATCAACTCTGAACCGATGAATAGCTACCCTCTCTACTAGCAAAATCTCTTCTATTTCCACAAGGCAATAAAAGCGGGGACATTCCTTCTTAAGCTTCAGCCTTAGCCAGTGACTCCCAGCTTCCTTTGCTGTCTACCCACCCTGAGAGCAGGGGATGTTTGGTGGTGTCTGGAAACATTTCAATGGTCACAATGGAGTGCCATAGGTAACCAGTGGGTTGAAGCCAGGAATGTTGCTGAAACCTTCTATAGACTCCTTAGGATACACTGAGTGGCCTTGGTATCAAAGACTTATCTGGCAGGGAACATCAGTAATGCCATCTTTGAGAAACTGCAATCTAAGAGCTGTCAACAAGAAAGGTCCTTGATAATGTTTTGAGGGCTCATAGAATATGAGGGCACATGGGCTTGCTCTTGCCTTGCAAGTTCCCAAACGTTAGGAGAGATCTTAGCAAGTACAAAAGACAGGCTTTAACCCCCATACCAAGGATCTTAGGTATAAAGAGAGTCACTCAAAAATGATATGTTAGGTAGGGGGCGTGCCCTGTAATCTCAGCATCTGGGTTTAAGGCTATCCTCAGCTACACAATGAACTTGAGACCATCCTGGGCTACACAAGGCCTTCTCTCAAAATAAGCACCAGGCATGGTGGTGCACACCTTTAATTGCAGCATTCAGGAGGCAGATCTCTGAATTTGATTGAGTCCAGTCTGGTCTACAAAGTTGCAGGATAGCTGGGGCTACACGGAGAAACCCTGTCTCAAAAACAAACAAACAAACAAAATAGTTAGGTGAACATATACATAATACATTAAACCAATGTTTAGACATTCAGTGTGCATTTTAAATTAATTTAAAAATTTATGTGTATGGGTGTTTTGCCTGCATATATGTTTACCACTTGGGTGCAGTACCCACAGATGCCAGAAGAGGGTGCTGGAACATCTAGAACAGGAGTTGTGAGCCACAGCATGGGAGCTGAGAATGAAACGTTGGTCCTTTAAGGACAGACAGTGTTTTTAACCACTGAGCCATCATCTCTCAAGACTCCAGAGGAGGAAATTTTGATACATGTTGCAACATGAATCAAAGTCGAGGACATTCTATTAAATGAAGTGAACTATTTATGAAAAGATGATCCACTAATATGGGTAGTAAAATTCCTTGAGACACAAAATACAACACTGGTTTCCAGGCGGCAGCATGAGGTGAGCTATGGGAGGTGTTGTTTAATGAGTACTTAGTTTCAAATAACATTAATGCATTCTTCAAAATGGCTAGGAGATGGGAAAGATGGCTCAGGGGGTCAAGGCATCTGCTGTCACGCCGGACAACCCGAGTTAAGAGTTCCAGGATCCGCACAGTGCTGGAAGAGAGCAAGCTGCCTTCTGATGTCCACGTGTGTGTAGTGGCACGTGTGTCCCCTCTATAATAAATAAATACATGCAGTAAAAGTTTAAGTGGTTAAGAGAGTGAGTTTTATGCTTCTTAGTTTGTACTATAACTAGAGCTTACTTATTTTATGTGTCTGTGTGTGCACTTGAGTGGGTGCATATACTCCATGTGTGCGTAGGAGCACATGGAAGCCAGAAGAAGATATCAGATCTCCTGGAACTGGAGCTGCAAGTGATTATTAGCATGTAGGTTCTGGGAACTGAACCCAGGTCCTTTGCAGGAGCAATAAGGGCTTTTTACCACTCCAGCTCCACTAATCCAAAAACCTATTGGTTTACTCCGCCTGAAGTGGATGAAGTCTCTCCATGCTGTCTTCTCTCCCCCACTGCCCTTTCTGCTCATTCTGGCCACTCTATCACAGCTCCCAGAGATGTTTTGAAGTCAGGAAGATCCCTAGCAGATTTGCCAGCCAGGCAAAGCTTGTAGTCCAGGGCTTGAACTTCCCTTTTCTGTAGCTGGGCCAGGAGCCAGTCAGAAGATCAGAGACTCGGTTTCTGCTGTTAACTTGGTGAAAGATGCTCTCCCTCCTCTGGGCTATGCTTCCCCCATCTGCAACGCAACAGGTTTGTCCTACGCGGCTTCTAAGACTTCCTCTTCTGTGTTGACCCTGCAGAACTGTGAACCCTTTAGCATCTTAATTCCTCTGCCTCCTCTTGGCCCTCTAGCTTTCTCACACGGTTTTAGTAAAACCAACGCAGACAGGCATTCGTTTGCTTTTCCACTTGGACCAAAATGGAAGGTAACACATCTTTAATTGAAGAATGTCTTTTATTTTAGTGAGTGAAGAAGAAGCTAGTTAAAGGGGTACAGTGGGTTTTGGGGGAGGGAGAGGCTGTCTGCCCCAGCTTCTGATGCAAGTTTTGCTCCCTCCCACCCTTCCTGGGGCGGCTCAGGCGTGAACCCCATCACTCAGGCAGTCTCCTCTTTTTTTCAGGGACTCTGCACAGTTGGTCAGTAGAAATGCTAGCCACCTGGCTGGCCTTCGAGAAATGAGTTTCAGCCTGGATCCGAATGAGGTCATCGGGATTCCTGGTCTGAGCTGGAGTCTGGAATCTGGCAGGAAGGCTCCCGGGGCAGCTGTTTGTGGTTCTGGCATTTTCCCTCTTGAAGAAAGTCTGAGCAGATGATCACCCGTTCGGTGCCACGTGTTTCCTTGTGAGGGAGAGGCAGGACGTGGCTCGGCTTGAGTGGAGTGGGTGGGGACTTGGCAGGGAGAGCTGGGGTGATGTGTTTCATGAGATGGAAGATGCCAGTCTGTCTCAGATCATTTCCTCCACCCCGCCTTTTGTCTTTG
Source organism: Mus pahari (assembly GCF_900095145.1). Lineage (NCBI taxonomy): Eukaryota > Metazoa > Chordata > Mammalia > Rodentia > Muridae > Mus > Mus pahari. The sequence continues at coordinate 63,833,387 of NC_034603.1, forward strand.
AGAAAGCCCCATCTCTTCACTAATATTTATTCTTGGGTTTTTAAATTTTTGTTTTGGAGATTATGCAAAACTGCTGTTTTGCGACTGAGGGAATATTTTACTGTAAAGGAGCTTTTTATGGGCTCTGCACAACTGGGATCTTCAACACTGACATCATCCTTGAAGCAGCTGGGGCTTGGGGTTCAGTTGACTGGGGCTGTTGCACAGCCGGGGCAGACTCTCAGCTCCCTCCACTCCAGGCAAGGCAGCTCTGGAGTCTGGGACAGGACAGGACAGGGTAGGGCAAGGGCCACCTCCAAAACATAAGGGAAGGTCACAGGACAATACAGGCATCTCTGCCTGGGGGTCTCAGAGAGCCTTGCCAGCCAGAAAAGCATTGAACCAGAGGCACCAAGAGTTGGGAGTCAGAGACTGCTTGCTTTTCCAGAGGACTATGTGTCTAGTGGGAAAAAACAGGTGCTCCTCCGAGCCAGAGAACAAGCTGGAGGCAAGGAAAAGGAAGAGCACAGGGGAAGATCCAGGATGCTTCAGATATATAGAAGGAGTAAAGAGTCAGAAAAAGATACATACCACAGGGTTTTGATGGCAGAAGACAGTAACTCTGGAGTGTCAAGATGAGGGGGACATTGAGACCTGGCCCAGCCTTCTCAACTTCTGGCTGGAGAAATCAAGAACTTTGACTTCGTAAAGTCTGCATCAGAAGTGAAATTCAAGTCTTATTTTTATTTTTATATGTGGATGAGTGTTTTGCCTGCATGTGTGTATGCGTATCACATACATGCTTGCTGCCTGCAGATGCAAGAAGTCTTCGGATCTCCTGGAACTAGAGTTATGGTTGATTGTTAGCCACAGTGTGGGTGCTGGGAACCAACCAAACCAGGATTTTAGGCAACAGCCACACATGTTCTCCTGTGCCACTATTGAACCATTTCTCCAAAGTCTTAGCTTGTTTGATTTATGTGTCTGTGTGTCTATGTATTCTGTGTGGGTATCCACGGAAACCAGAAGAGGATGCTGGCTCCTCTGGAGCTGGCGTCAAAGGCAGCCGTGAACCACTCAAGGTGGGTTCTGGGAACCAAACTGTGGTTCTCTGGAAGAGCAACAAGTGCTCTTCCCTATAAGCTGTCTCTCCAACCACATAACTCTTCCCAGCCTTTGCCTAGGGCTCCACATTTGACCACCATGTTTATTTTGTGTAACCTCCTCGGGCTCCATGATTGCTGACTCTCTGACTTCCTAACCAGTACTTACCATGCACTCCTTCATAGACTGGGCTCTCAGTCATCCCTTCTGCTCGCCGTCCACACTGCCTTGCTTTTCTCTACCTTCCTTTTCCTCTCCCTCCATTCACCACCCCTTTCCTTTTCCTTCCTCTTCCCTCCCCTGCCTCCACGCCCCCCCTTTCTTTTTTCCTAGTGTTAAAGGTTGAACACTGAGCCCTGGGCATGGTAGGTGGTCTTCAATGACCGAGTCACACCTCCAGACGCTTCAGGGCCGAAGCCTCTGTGAAAGCTCAGGAGGTTGTACATATAGGACTCTAGTTTCCATCCAAAGAGTGTCCCAGGATAGAAGGTGAAATGTGAGGAAAGATGGAGGAGGCTAGACCCTTTCTCAACTCACCCGTTTTCAGCTCCTCATCCTCCAAGTCTTTGTTTGCTTGTTTTGTTTTTGTTCTTGGTTTTTCCAGACAGGAAAATCTGTCCTGAAGCTCTCTTTGTAGACTGGGCTGGTCTCGAACTCAGAGACCCATGCACACAGGCAAACACCCAGACACATAAAATAATAAGTGAACAAATCTTCAAAGACCTTGTTACTGAGCACGTGGGCCAACCCTGCTTATTCCACAATTGTTACTCCGTTTCCTCTTAGCAACTGCGCATGCTCCTGGTGCCTTCAACCGGGAAGAAAAGGTGGTGAGCCCTTGGCTATCTGCACTCAGTGGGGGATATGAAGGAATCCTTGCCTGTAGGAGCCAGAACCATCTCCATTCTTTGTCCAGTATTTTTCTGAGGGAGGCTGAGAACCACTGGATTGGAATAAGAATTTAGGTTAATGTTAGAGTTTACATTCAGGGTGGAATAGGGTCTGGGATTCAGCCATGTTTGGGTTTTGAATTAAGTTCATGTCCAGACCGGGGTCAGAGTTAGGACTGGGAAGCCATATTTCGGCTGGGTTTAATGTTGGTACTTTCCTTAGGGTTTAGACTAATGCTCTGCTGAGACGAACACCCTGCAGAAACACTCCACAGTGGCTTCCAGGCCTGAGTGGGAACCAGGGGATCAGGAGGCAGCCAGACCACTGTGCGGCTCAATGAGCAGTTCCTGTTAAGTACCAAGAGCTTCCTGCTGAGCCTGTGGGGTAAGGATTTTGTTGTTGTCTTGTTTTGCCATTGCTGTTAAAAACAGCGTCTTATAAATCTCTAGCTGGCCCCAAACTTACTATGTAGCTGAGGAAGACCTTGTTCTCCTGCCTCCACTCCTAAGTGTCTGGATGACACTCATGCCTGGCTGTGGAGTGACTTTACAGTGCCCTTCAAGGAAGGGTATGAGTGTAAGAATTCGGGTTTGTTCCTTATGTCTTCTACGAGACCTAAACTTTGGTGAAAACCAGCTGCCTTATGAAACCAGTGCATGTTGGGAAATCTCCTAGGAAGTCAGCCAGGTACAAGGAAACACACCTGGAAGAAGGTGTCCCTCAGACAGTGGCAAGATCACTTTGCCCACAGGAGGATGCTGGAGCCGGTTCCAGGACCTCACCCTCCTCACCTTGTCCTTCCTTTCATTGTTCTGTGTATGATAAAAATGCTCTCCCTGTCCTAGTTTTCCCATCTGCAGATAATAGAAGAGACTCTTACCTGAAGCCCTCCCCCCATCCTCAGTTCAACTCGCTCATCTCAATAACTTGCTAAATGTTCACGAGGGAAGATGCTGGGTCAACTCAAGTTATTTACATTATTCTTTGTTTCCAGAAGGAAGGCTGGCACAGAACAGCATCACTGGCAGGCACAGCACCCATCTGCCCACGTCAGAGGACACAGGAGGGATGGTCGTGTCAAAGGCAGATGCAACTGAGAGGGAGCTATGCTTCACCGGCTTGTCATTGTGTCATTAGGGTGTTCCTGTGGGAACTGAGAGCAGAGGCAGGAGGCAGGAGATGTGCGAGGGAGGGAGGGAGGAAAGGAGGGAGGAGGAGGGAGGTAGGGAGAGAAATGGAAGAGATGAAGGGGTCCATGCCAGTACCGCATTCATCCCTGTCACGAGGAGAGCTCTATCAAACCAAGGCCAGGCCTATAAATCAGGCCATAATTAGTTGCAAAGAGAAAGCTTTAACATCCTCATCAAATTGATTAATACATCTTGCAGCTCAGGACAGGCTAGCTCTGCCTCGCAAGCTCACCCAGCTAGGTGTGAATGGAGTTGGGAGAGGGGTCAGTCCTAACTGGGGAGGCACAGAGCCAGCTGAGATATGTCCCTCTGCTTATCCTCTGGAAGAATGCTCTGATAAGAGGTAGGTGGGGTAGGCTCTTAGACCAGGGTCTGGAGTCTGCAGAATCTAATGGCTATATTGGCTTTCCCAGAATTAGCCCAAATATGACCGGCAAGTTATTTTCCTCATCTGTGGCTCAGTTTCCCCATCTGTAAAAGGGACACATTCACTGAAAATTAAAAATACTCTGAGGGATTCTACTACTATTTACGACATTATAATATCTATGGGCATAGGGGACACATTTGTTGGGGGGGGGGGAGTCATGGCCAAGACTCTGTACAGATTAAATTTCTAGGACATCTAAGAGAAGAGGAGGAGTTTGGAGTAAGCTAAATGACTACTTCTTGCCTTAAGCTTGGGATAACCAATCGTAGCCAATGTATCCTTTCTGGAGACTCAAGCAGCAGACACCCTCCAGTTCCCCCATCAAGGCAACACGGAGTGTTTGGATCTGTAAATAGCACTGAGCCTGAACTCGAAGGATGGGTTTAGATCCCACCACCTTCGCAGTGTAATGAACTATACGACTTTGTTCAAAATCCTCCACTGCTCTGAGACTTGGCTTCTCTAACAAGGAACATTTTCAACATCCAGACTGGTAATGGGTCTGAATGGTCCTTTCCAAACCTAAGGCGTTGTTTAAATATAAAACACGTTCTACGCCACTGCACAAACACCTGCTGCTGACTGACTGCCTCTGAACCACCCTCTTGGCAAAAACAAACAAAATCTGCTCTTTTAAAGGTGGGCTCCATGGTTTGAAGGATCTCGAGTCCTCTACGGGTTGGGTCTTGCTGCTTCCTGCTTTATTTATTTATTTTTATTTCTTATGTGTATGAGTGTTTTCCTGCGTTGGGTCTGTGTCCCATAGTATCTGTCTGGTGCTCACAGAGGTCAGAAGAGGGTGTGAGATCCCCTGGAACTGGAACCACAGACCACTGGGAGCTGCTGTGTAGGTTCTGGGAACTGAATGAGAATGCTCTGCAAGAGCAGCCAGTGCTTAAAACTGCTGAGCCATCTCTCGAGGCTCAACACTTCTTAACTACTTAGTATACATAAAGATTTTCCAGGTGGTGATGTTGGGTTACGTGTAGTAATCAGTTTGATGGGATGATGCATGTAATGACATTGCCTAAAACTCCATTCTTGCTTTCTTCTGGAACAACTGGAGAGTTTTCCTTGCTATTAGGGGCGGTGAAGGGAGAAAGTTCTTGATAACAGAGACTTTGTAAGCAGAAATGTATCCTAGGATTTTCCCAGGCATGCATGCCCCAGTTCCCTAATAATGACTCAGAGGCTTATTATTTATTATGATTGCTAATGGCCCTAAGCTAGGCTTGCTCCCCAACTAGCTGTTAACTCGCGCATTCCGTGTATACTATACTATGTCTGCCATATGGCTGGTTACCGCTCCTCAGCTTCAGATATCCGACTTCCTTCTAGTCCAGGCAGCAAATCCTCCCCCTCCTCCCTGTGATTCTTCTCTGGGAAGAGATAGGAACCCCCAGAGTTCCTATCTCTTCCCAGAACTTACACCTACCCCCTCCTCCCCGCTGTAGGCTGTGCAGATCCTTATTGACAGGCGATGCTTTTACAAAGTGCACGAGGCATTATCCCGAAATGATGGGGTCCTTAAGGAATAAGAATGTTTTGTCCATGTTTTTTATTTTTCTTGAGACCCAGAACATGATCTGTCTAGCACTTGCAGACAAAGGCCTCAATCCTTTTTTTTGTTTTTGGTTTTGGTTTTGTTTTGTTTTGTTTTTGTTTTTTTTCGAGACAGGGTTTCTCTGTATAGCCCTGGCTGTCCTGGAACTCACTCTGTAGACCAGGCTGACCTCGAACTCAGAAATCCACCTGCCTCTGCCTCCCCAGTGCTGGGATTAAAGGCATGTGCCACCACCCCTGGCCAAAGGCCTCAATCTTGAAGATGGTGGAAAAGCAAGGCAAGGAACCTGGGCCCTTGGATAACAGGATAGAGGAGAGCCCTCTGCCTACATGGAATGCAGATTGTTTTGTGGAAGAAAATGAACTTCTATCTTATTGAGCCATTGTTAGGCTATCTTTATGAGATGGGTTAATCTATTTAATGAAGCAGAGTTGGTGATTAGAAAAAGTTGTTTTAATAGACACTTAAGCACTAGGGTGAGGAGAAAGAGAGGCCCTCAGATGTAAGGACAAGGCAGAGGCCTGACCATGCATGAGTGTGTGTGAGGCTCTCAAAGAAGACTCACAGGAAGTGAGACGTATGGGCCCAGATTCCTCAAGCCAGGGCCATTTAGAGGAGTTTAATCTATCATTCCAGCTGACTATTTATTTGCAGTGAATGTCCTTCGAGAAGCCAGAAGTTTTGGACTCATGTTTTGATCTCTAGACCAGCCACAATCCATTGTAAATGTTTAAGATGCTCTCTAGCTTTGATTACTTATTTTTACTTTAATTTAATGTGTCTTATGACCCAGTTTCACCCTGGAGCCCATGCTGCCCGGTAACTCATATATATTCTATACCAACCTCTAACTTGTGGCAATCCTCCTGCCTCAGCCTTCTAAGTGCTAAGATTTACAGATATGAGACATCATATCTGGTAATACTATTCAGAAACAAAACAAAACAAAAACATGTTAACAGGTCCAAGTACTTATTTTGGATCTGAAGGCTGGGTCTGCATTGATCTAAGAATCACTGAATTCCCTACACATACTCAGTCTGATCTCTTCAAGAGCAGACTTCTCATTCTTTTCTGCCTTGTACCACCGTGGAATACAAAGCCTTATTCTAGTCCTAAAGAAGGTCAAGGGGAAGAAGAATGGATCAGAATGAAAAATAAATCTATCTAGAGGGACCCACAGATCTCCAGCTCTGTCCCTGAGCTGGGGGACGGGATCGAGAAGTCCCAGGGAGCACAGGTCTGGAGAAATGGACTGGCACAAGTTCCCAAATGACTTCTTCTGAGACCCAGGGACAGGAGATGTGGGTCAAGCATGGATTCTGCTTCCTTGGGCTTCTGGTTCTGTGGGTGACCCACTGTGGGGGACCCATTAGCTTCCTTGTCAGTTCATGGTCTTTCGTCCAAAGTTTCACAGAGCCTACTGCCTTTAAGAAGCCCCTGCCAGTCAGCCTCTACCTGGAATGCGGTCCTGGGAAGACTCAGAATTGCTCTACAGAATGTTTAGCCGAGCAGATGGTTTGGAATGTGAGCGCTGAAATGCTTTCTTTGAAAAGCCAAGAGCTAAGGGAGTCTGGCAGCCAAGAAATGGGGGTGAGGGTGAGGGTGGGGGTGGGGGGAGAACTGACAATGATGACCATGAAGCAGAGACATTCTGCCAAGTCGCCGTAGGTGGGGAGCCAGAGTGGAGAGGAGGGGGTGGCTTGATCTTGGGCCCCGGCCGGGAGGAAAGCATCAGTTGCAGACACCCCCATCTCATCTCACAGCTCACCAAATATTATGGCCTCATCTATAAAAAAAACCAGAGTCCTAAGCTGCCAGGAGTGTTAAACTCAAGGAGCTGTGACCAGAAACAGGCGGGTTCTGGGGAGGTATCAGGGAGGCTGCAGCAGGGCCAGTAGCTCCCACTAGACCCTCCTGGCTCTGAGGTGTGGGCTGAGACTGAGCAAGGCTTCTGCCTCCTGCCTCTCCCCAGCAAGGGAGCTTAGAGGAGTCCTGCAACTCCTTACCGGGAGCCGGGCTGCCTCTGAGCTGGAAATAAATGCCTTCAAGCCACATAAATCAATGAAAATTAGTAGGAGTCAAAGTAAAGATCCATCCTTCACCACTTGGATGTTTGAGCCAAGGTTCTTCTCGGTGATTTAGAGCTGTATAATTGAGTGATCCCATCTCACTTGCCTCCTTTCCCCCCTCCCCCCATCCCCTTTCCTTTCCAGGCAAAATTCTCTCCTATGAGGCAGGTTCCCACTGGCCTTTAGCTCCTCTGGCTGGAGCAGGTGTGCTCACCTGTCAGCTTGGCACCCTGATGGATCTCTGTGCTATCTTGGTTGGCCTCCTCCCTGCCTGCCCCTTAATGAATAGTCCGCCCCAGGCTAGGTATGGAGTTGTGAGTAGGAGATATCATTCTTCATTGCTGCTCTCTCCTGTCCTTGCAGGAGTGGCATAGCCTGGCTGCTCAGGCCCCACCCAAACCTCAGATCATCTTGGAATGCAGGTTGAAGTGAACCTTTGACCTCTGAACTCTGGAGAAGATGGATAACGGCTTGAAGCTTTCCCAGCTTCACAGCCTCTGCCAGACCGAGAACACAATCCACCAGTTGATTGATGTCCAAGGAAGGACCCAGAGAAATTAGGAGCTTGTGTTCACATCAACACACACACACACACACACACACTTCCTGGACAGCCAGGGCTACACAGAGAAACCCTGTCTCAAAAAAACCAACCAACCAACCAACCAATCAACCAAAGAAACCACACACACACACACACACACACACACACACACACACACACACACACACACACATCTTGTGGAGTGTGGTGGCTTATGGCTCCAACCCCAGCACTTGGGAGGTAGAAGCAGGCAGACCTCTGAGAGTTTCAGGCCAGCCTGGTCTATAGAGTAAGTTTTAAGCCAGAGCTACACAGTGGGACTGTTTATAACAAACCAAACCAAACCAACAAACTTCAGTGCTGGGGATATAGCTCAGTAGTAGAATGCTCACCCTGTGGGCTCCTGATAGTTTTATGTCAATTTGTTATAAGCTAGAGTTATTCTAAAGGGGGAACCTCACCTGAGAAAATGCCTCCATAAGATCTGACTGTAGGGCATTTTTAAAATTAGTGATTGATGAGGGAGGGCCCAGACCACTGTGGATGGTGCCTTCCTTGGGCTTGTGGTCCTGTATTCTATACGAAAGCAGGGTTAAGTGATGGGGCCCGGATGAGCAAGCCAGTAACCAGCATTCCTCCACGGCCTCTGCATCAGCTCCTGCCATACATTCCTTCCCTGTTTGAGCTACTGTCCTGATTTGCTTTGATAATGAACAGTAGCACTGAAGTTTCAGGCAAATGATGCTTTTCTTCTACAAGTTGCTTTGGTCATGGAATTTCGTCACAGCAGAGCAACCCTAACTAGTAACCCTAACTAAGAGTAAACCTGACTGAAGCACCTTGTATGAATAAGGCCTTGGGTTTGATTCCAAGCAACACACACACACACACACACACACACACACACATACACACACACTTCTACAAAGATACAAGACCTGGAGGGACAATGTAGAATAGGGAAACAAGAGTAAAATTTAGAGTTGGAGAGACACAGGTTCATATGCCATCTTTGTCTCTTACTGTTTATATAAACCTGGATCAATTTCAGCTCTTGGAGCCTCAGTTTCCACTTTAATATTATTTGAAATTAAGATAATGATTGATATACTCTCAAAGAGGTCTAGAGAAGGTTAAATGATGTAATTGGTGTTTTCTGGCATGTGGTTTCTAGAATGTAGTTTTTGCTTGCAACATGACACCTTCCACCTTCTCCAGTCTCATTTGTGGGTATAATAGGCCCTACTATGGGTCTCCCAATTTCTAGCATCTAGCTCAGACTGCTAAAGGCTCTGAGTGCATGATAGGCAGAGAGGATGGGGAAGAAGAAGAAGAAGAAGAAGAAGAAGAAGAAGAAGAAGAAGAAGAAGAAGAAGAAGAAGAAGAAGAAGAAGAAGAAGAAGAAGAAGAAGAG
>NC_034603.1:63842618-63845816 GCF_900095145.1 Mus pahari
AGAAGGAAGAGGAGGAGGAGAAGGAAGAGGAGGAGGAGGAGGAGAGGGGAGGAAGAAAAAAAGGAAAAAGGAAAAGAAGAGGAGAAAGAGTAGAAAGAAGAAAAAGAAAAATGAGGAGATGAAGAAGACAATTAGAGCACACCTACTCTGAAGAATGAAGAGACACAACTATGTGGTATAGTGCTACCAAGTTCAAGTCCAGCCTTAGCCACTTATAGGTTCTGATTCTGAGAAATTCCTTGGGCCTTGTTATCCTTTCACATAACATGGTTATAATTATAATTCTTGCCACAGGGTGGCTCTGAGATTCAAAGGAACTAATGGATGAGAACCCCTTTTACAAATCATCTAATATTCATGAAGAAGTTGTAACTATTTTATGGCAGAGTTCCTCTTAGGAAGGGAATTCTGCCTAGAAAAATGGGTGGATATATGCTTACCATAAGAACAATGTCACTAACACTTTAGAGCCCAGGAAATATTGCTTGGCATGAGAGAGGAGTAAAAAAAGGGACAGGAGAGGAAGAGAGGAGAGGGAGAGGAGAGATGGGAGAGAAGAAACAGGAAAGAGGAAGAGGAGGTGACAGAATAGAGGGGCCAGGAGTGGTGAGGAGACCAGTGAATCCCTCTGTTGTCCCACTGACCTCTGCATTTTTCTCTATAATACAAATTTCTTCCTTTCATATCCCTATAACATCTTTGGGGCTGTCTCCTCCTTGGGCCTATCTCATTCTTGGGTCTGTCACTTCAGATATTTTTGGAGAGTGCTGACCTTGTAATTTGGTGATTGGCATAGATTCTTTCATTTACTCTCCTCATAACTTTCCACAGTTGAAGACATAGTAAATTAGAAAGATTAGATAATAGGCTTAAGATCTCATAAGTATCTGGTAGAGGGAGTTCAGTCAGGTCTAGCTCCATATTGTATCACCTCATCTGGGCCTTCATTTTTGAGATTTGAAAGATCTCAAACCTTCCTGGCCTCTGGTTTTCTCTCTTTTAAGAAGTGTCTGATTGCTTCTCTCTTCGATTTTGATAGATGAGTGGATATAGTTGTAAAGTGTTTTAACAACCATTAAACTAACTAGCCTACAGCAAAAGCAAGCTATCATGACTACCACATGCTGCATGTAAAAGTTCACCTTGCTCTAAGAATCCAGAGCAGACCCTCCCTGATTTGTTTATCCTCCTGAGCCAGATTCCAGCTCACACAGGATTAACCAGGGGCACATCTTAGTTAGGATTTCATTGCTGTGAAGAGACACCATGACCAAAGCAACTCTTATAAAGGACGACATTTAATTGGGGCTGGCTTAGAGTTTCAGAGGTTCAGTCCATTATCATCCTGGCAGGAAGCATAGCAGCATGCAGACAGACATGGCGCTGGAATAGCCAAGAGTTCTACATCTTGAGCCGAAGGCAGGAAGAAAACTGTCTTCCCCAGTAACCGGGAGGAGGCGCTCTTCTGTACTGGGCAGACCGTAAGCATAGAACCTCAAAGCCCGCCTACACAGTGACGCACTTCCTCTAACCAGGCTACACCTCCTAAAAGTGCCACTTCTCATGGACCAGGTGTATTCATACCACCACAGAGTTTGCTGCAAAGCCTGATGACTTCAGTTTACTCTCTGGAGCCCACCCGGCGCATCGAGAGATGTGTGCACTTCCTAAAACTATCCCACGGTGGGACTTGGAGACGGTAGAATGCTCGCTGCGTGAGCATGAGGACCGAGTTCAAGCTCCAGGAACTACATAAAAATGTGAGGTGTGGGGCTGACAGGATGGCTCCGTAGTTAAACCCCCCTTGCTGCCAAGCCTGACGGTTTGAGTTCAGTTTCCAGTTCCCACCTGGTAGAAGGAGAAAATCAACGTCTGCAAGTTGTCTTGCTGTGGTACACGTGTATCTCCCGTAATAAATAAAAATGAAATTAAAAAAGGTCAGGTGTGCTAGTGTGCACCTGCCGATCCAGTGCTGGGGAAGTGGGGATAGGAAGGGCTCCGGAGGTTGCTGGCCAGCCAGGATCGCCGGATTGTGAGCTTTGGGTTTGTTTTAGGAGGTTGTTCTAAAACCAAAGCAAACCAAAACAAAAGATGGAAGAGCAATAAAGGAAGGCTCTGATGTGGACCTCTGCCCAACCCCACAGGCACACAGACACAAAGAGACACATTTACACACATATAGACACACATATACAGGCACACGCACAGACAGACAAACACACATACACAAACACAGACATATACATATTCTAAGTGCAAGCACCATCATCATGTCAAAGGAATTTCTTCCTCTCACACAACCCTCCAGCCCCTTCCAAAGACAGGGCCTAGCATACTATAAAATGTGTGTACTGGCTAGTTTTGTGTCAACTTGACACAGCTGGAATTATCACAGAGAAAGGAGCTTCAGTTGGGGAAATGCCTCCACGAGATCCAGCTGTAAGGCCCTTTCTCAATTAGTGATCAAGGGGGAATGGCCTCTTGTGGGCAGGACCATCTCTGGGCTGGTAGTCTTGGATTCTATAAGAGAGCAAGCTGAGCNAGCCAGGGGAGGCAAGCCAGTAAAGAACATCCCTCCATGGCTTCTGCATCAACTCCTGCTTTCTGACCTGCTTGAGTTCCATCCTGAATCCTTTGGTGATCAACAGCAGTATGGAAATGTAAGCCAAATAAACCCTTTCCTCCCCAACTTGCTTCTTGGTCGTGATGTTTTGTGCAGGAATAGAAACCCTGACTAAGACAACGTGCAATGGTGCATCAGAGTCAAAGGCCTGTCCCCGACTTACAGTGCTTGCCAATTTCCTTAGTGTAAATACTCCTACCATGTCTGTTCCCAGACTTCCCTCACTGAATAATCAGAGCGAGCCATGAAGTGGCAGGAGAATAAAACATTTCTCCTATACAGACATCACAGCAGAGACAACCCCCCAAAGGTAAGGTAGCAGCTTAGATTGAACAGAATGGTTAGAAAGCCATATATGCCCTATTTATTTACTTTTAATTATGCGTATGTGTGTAGGTGCCTGAGAAGGCCTGAGGAGTTGGCTGTCCTGGAGTTACTGGCGATTGTGAGCCACCTGACATGGGCTCTGGGAATCAAACCCGGCTTCTCTAGAACATGTGTACTTTTAACAGCTTTCGGCCGGGCATGGTGGCGCACGCCTTTAATCCCAGCACTCGGGAGGCAGAGGCAGGCGG
>NC_034603.1:63846021-63847433 GCF_900095145.1 Mus pahari
TTTCTGAGTTCGAGGCCAGCCTGGTCTACAAAGTGAGTTCCAGGACAGCCAGGGCTACCCAGAGAAATCCTGTCTCGACAAACGAAACAAAATCTATTCATGCTTTATTTTTAAAATTGACATTGCATCCCAACCACAGCTCCCTCCTTCCTCTCCTCCCAGTTCTACCCCTACAAATCTCTCCCCCTATTGCCTCCTCCCTCTCTCCTCAGAGAAGGGACCCCCCCCCAGGGTATCACCCTATCCTGGGACATCCAGTCTCAGTAGGACCAAGCACCTCCTCTCCCACTGACCCGACCAGGCAGTCCAGGAGGGGGAAGGGGATCCAGTGGCAGGCAACAGATCAGTGAAAGCCCTGCTCAAACTGTTAGGGGCCTCACATGGAGAGCAAGCTGCACATCTGCCACAAATGTGTGGTGGGGCCTAGGTCCAGCTCCTGCATGCTCTGTGGCATGTGGTTCCTCTCTGTGAGCCCCCATGAACCTAGGTCAGTCAACTCTGCAGATTTCCCTGTGGTGTCCTTGACTCTCCTGGCTTGCTCAATCCTGCCCCCCTCATCATTATTCCTTTCTTTCTTTCTTTCTTTCTTTCTTTCTTTCTTTCTTTCTTTCTTTCTTTCTTTTTTTTTAGATATATTTTATTATTTTATGTGTATGAGTGTTTTGCCTGCATGTATGTATGTGCACCAAGTGCATGCCTGGTGCCTGAGGTTAGAAAAAGACATCAAATCCTCTGACAGATTCCCTAGGACTAGAGTTATAGACAGTTGGGAGCCACAATGTGGGCACTGGGAATTGAACTCCGGTCCTCTACAAGAGAAACAAATGTTCTTAATCTCTGAGCTGCTCTGAAGTCCATAGTATTTATTTTAAAATACAATTTACTTAGTTTTAACTTTCACAAATTTAGGTCTTTTTTTTTTTTTTGGAAAAATTGTTTTTGGAAAACTCTGGAGCACTTAACATTTAGTACCCAGAAGTCAAAATGTGACAGTTGCCGGCTGCCCCTAGTGACCCACAGTTGCACAGGCAGACAGACAGGCTGCAGCCCGGAAGCTGAGGCATATCGGAGAAGGTGCCAAATGTCTCTTTGATATATATTTTTGCTATTCCAGAAACAAGAATTGCACAAGATACAGCACAGTGAACTGAAAATGATTATTTATTTCAGTCTCAAAGATCCCTAAACTGGAAATGCCCACGGAGGCCATTCCCTAACCAGAAACAAGAGCCTGTCTGAGGCTGGTTTTCAGGGCATCGAATTAGTCAGGAGCATGTTGGGAAATAGATGGCCGACTTGAGCAGAGTCTGAGAAGAGCTTCTTCTTCTTCTTCTTCTTCTTCTTCTTCTTCTTCTTCTTCTTCTTCTTCTTCTTCTTCTTCTTCTTCTTCTTCTTCTTCTTCTTCTTCTTCT
>NC_034603.1:63847533-63850460 GCF_900095145.1 Mus pahari
CTCCTCCTCCTCCTCCTCCTCCTCCTCCTTTCAGAGACAGGGTTTTACTGTGTGGCTCCTGACTGGCCTGTGACTGGCTTTGCAAATGAAGCTGGCCTTGATCTCCCAGAAATCCATCTGTGCCCTGCCCGCCTCCACCTCCCGAGAGCTGGGACTAACAGCGTGCTCCATGCCCAGCTGAGAAAAGCTTAATAAATTCATATTTACAGAACTACAGGTAGGGATCAGAGGAGTCTCTAGAGAAGGAGAAATTGGTCAGAGTGGGAACCTGTGTCATTCCAGGCCTGAAGGAAGCAGGAGCCCTCAGGGAGAGAGCTTCTCCCCAGGAGCTGTGGCCTTTAGTTAAGGAACACAGACTGTCAGCCTGGGGCCTAGCAGGGCATGAAGCTGCCACATAAAGATCTGAAGCTGTGGTCCCTGTGTCTTAGTGTCTACCAGGGTCCTTGCTCGTGATATAAACACTCTCCATGTCTTCTCTAGAAACTTCAGGTCAAGCCAGTCTCTGATGTTTTGAGACAGGGTCAGTCTCACTCCAGCTGGCTTTGAACTCACTCTGTAGACCAGGCTGGACTTGAGATTACAGAGGTCTGCCTGCCTTTGCCTCCCAATGCTGGGCTTGAAGATATACACCACCACTCTTGGTTTCTCCCTTCCTATTTTGGAGACAGGGTCTTGCAATGTAGCTCCGGATTGCCTGGCCTGGAACTTGCTACGTAGTGAACCTGCTGAAGAAATGCACAAGGCAGTGAGTTCGTGGATTTATTTAATACCAAGAGTGGAATGATTGGGGGTAGAAGGACAGAGAGGGGCTCTGGAAGGACAGAGATATTATCCAGCTCATTGTAAGTAGTAATTTTCTTCAAGACGTCAAAGGGGAGATTTTGCACTGGTGAGATGTCTCAGAAAGTAAAGTGCCAAGCCTGAGGTTTGATGGTAGAAGAGAACCAATTCTTGTAAGTTGCCATCTGACCTCAATGTTTGTCCTGGCGTGTGTGCAAGCTAAATATTAAGAAAGGCAATTTCCGTTTTCCTTCTTCCTTCTTTCCTATCTTCTGTCCTTCCCCACCCAAACATTTTTCTCTCCTTCTCTCTGTCTTTCCCTCCCTCCCTCCTTTCCTTTCTCCCTCCCTCCCTCCTTCCCTCCCTCTCTCCTTTTCCTTTTTTTTCTCTCTCTCTCTGTGTTTCACTGTATTGCAGGATTTAACTCCTAGGCTTCAGCAAAGCTCGCATCTCAGACTTCCAAACCCTAAGACTACAAGCACAACACCATGTCTAGTTACAATGTAACATCTGATACAACAAATCTGCTCTTTGGGCCAAGGTCTGGGAAGAAGGTGAAGTGATGGCCCTTGGCTAAGAACTATGCTCTGTTGAGTACCACGGCCCTACACCAGATCTGACTAGTTCAGGCTCTAAGGGAAGCAGGATTATAAATAAAAGCAAAATTCCTGGTCTTTTTCCTTTCACTTCCTGCTTCTTATTCTTTTCCTGTTACCAAAATGCATTTCCTGTGCAACTTAACCTTCCAGCAGCAAGCTGGAATTCAGTTCTCTGACCCCACTCTCCTCTCTGAAAGCCAAGGTGGGCTTATGGAACATCTGCACTTGGAGCCATGTCTCTCCATCAACAGAAAACCTCAAGGAACATTCCTAATTCCCCCCAACCTTGTCTGAATTAATCTTGCCCTGATTTTCTTATTCTCATCTCTATGTCCAGGATTCTGGAGAAAAACCAATTATCTCCCCAAAGGAAAATGTTGCCAGCTAAGCCACAGGATGCCATAGGGTTCTGGCTACATCTGAGCTCCCTCCCCATTGCTAACACTTCTTGCCCATTGTTTGGAAGGTTTGGGGACAGCTCACAGCCCTAGGGTACCACACAAGAGATTTGTATGCAGAAGCGATGGTCACAAGGACAAAGGTCAAGGTGATGCCCACTTCTGGACAGACAGGCCCCATTTCTGGTTAGTAGGATCCCTCACTCAGCGGTGCCAGGAAACTTAAGCCTTAACTCCTTACAGACTAGACTGAGATGCTAGAGACTTGGGAAGGAAACCTGAGGCAGGTGGGACGTAGCTGTGGCCTTTCTCCCTGGCTCCTTGGTCCATTGCCTGATAGAATAAGAAAATCTGACCCCGGGAACATCCCCACTAATTCTGTACGTGACCCTGGTGTGAGCCAGTGAGTAGCTGTGTATGTGTGATGTATGTGCGTTGGGGAGCCAATGCTCCCAGGATGATGAATCAAGAAGGCTTAAATAACACCCGTCCTTTTCTGAGACCAAAAGAATCTGAGAGATGAGTTCCGAAATAGCAGTCACTAGGCCTTCAGAGACTTCCCTCAGTGCTTCTGGACCTCCGTGCCTGTGTTCATCACCCACACAGTGCGGAGTTGCCTGTGCACACCTAGGAAGCACAGCTGGAGTGGCCTAAGAATTCCTGGGGATGGTTTGTGCAAAACAGGCCTCTAAAGTTCAAGAGGCCCCTCTAAAAGATAAAATGTTCCATGGTCAGGGGACTGTCCCTCCTCTTTTTCCTAAGAGGAAATCCGAGGCCATGTGAGCCTCTGGATTCCTGGTCAGTAAGATCTTACCTCATAGCACTCACAGTGTCTTCAATGGGCACTTGACAGCTTTTGAAGGGCTCTTCAAATATATAACCATGCTTAATTTTTTACAACAGATCTGTGAGATAAAATGAGGCAGGTGTATGACCCCCTTTACAAACAAGAAATGAAGTTGGGGGGCTGGAGAGACGGCTCAGAAGTTAAGAGCACTGGCTGCTCTTCCAGAGGATCCGGGTTCAATTCTGAGCACCACATGGCAGCTCACAACTGTCTTTTCTTCTTCTTCTTCTTCTTCTTCTTCTTCTTCTTCTTCTTCTTCTTCTTCTTCTTCTTCTTCTTCTTCTTCTTCTTCTTCTTCTTCTT
>NC_034603.1:63850470-63853456 GCF_900095145.1 Mus pahari
TGGCTATCCTGGAACTCACTCTGTAGACCAGGCTGGCCTCAAACTCAGAAATCTGCCTGCCTCTGCCTCTCACAACAGTCTTAACTCCAGTTCCAGGGCAACATTCTCATACACGCAGGCAAAACACCAATGCCAATGAAATCGAATGAAGTTAAATAACTTGCCTTACTTCAGAAGAGGCTTAGGCAAAGCAAACAGGACTGGAGTTCAGGTCCCCTGGTCCCTAACACAGTACCCTTTTCTGTGTCTGCCTTCCTCTTCAGATAGTTGTCTGTCTTTGTTTACTTTTATTATTGTGCTATTTTCTGAGTTTTGTCTCCATACGAGCTGGGGAGATGGCTCAGTGGTTAAGAGTACTCGCTGAGATAGCAGAGGACCATGGTTTAAATCTCAGCACCCCATGATGGCTCACAACCATCTGTAACTCTAGTTTCAGGGGGTCGTGATGCCTTCTTCTGGCCTTCAAGGGTAACAGGCATGCACACAGTACACATGTGTACATGCATGCAAAATACACACACACACACACACACACACACACACACATGAAATAAATATATAATATTTTGGTCCCCAGACAGACATGTATTCACAGAACAGAGCCTTTGTCTCTTTTATTTACAACTATTACCCCAGCTCCTTTAACAAAGCCTGACACATAGTTTGTGCTTAATGAATTCTGTTGAATGAGTGAATGAAGATGCAGAACACGTGCCACCAGAAGGTGGGGTTCTAACTTGGGTTTCTTGGCATCTCTCAGTTACACAGTAAGATGGTAAATGTAATTGGTAAGGAAAGAGAAAGACATAATATCCACTGGCTGTAATGACTCAGGAAGCCATTGCTTGCAAGGTAATACATTCCAAGGAAAGGGCCTCTAACACTGCCCCCAGAATTCTCAGGACTGGCTCTATTCTTAGCCCTTCTTGTTACCTTCAACTGCCCCTCAGCCTCAGGGTGAAGACATTTGCCCAGAAGTCCAGCCCGTGTCATTTTGATTTAGGAAGAAGTCCCCCAGAGTCTCAGAACAATGCCTGTATCTCCTTGTGTTCCTTCAGCCACCAGAAATCATTAAATGGTTTGTCTCTCTTGGCAGCCTCCACCCAACAGCTCCCCATGTGTGTGTTGCTTTCTTCAATTTTCCCCTCTACAAAATCTGGTCATGTTTAATAACAATAAATCAGAGAAGGATCATAGCCTGGAAGAAAAGTCTGGGGCAGCCAGTGTTTCCACATCTGGGGCCCATTCGGGTCGAAGTGATGACAATTTCTAATAAATGTTAATGGAGAGCCTCCTCAGATTCATACACTCCAGTCGTAATTTACCCTGTCTCCATCCCCAGATGACCTTTTGAACATCCAGAATACACCCATCATAGCTCCAGCCACAGGCCTGGATTACATCCTGCATACGAAGTGGAAGAACACAGGCTTTGTCCTTACTGTTTGCATATCTCCATTTTTCCTGCCCTGCGTTTTTCTGCAAAGCCTGGCAAAGCCTTCAGGGCCCCTTCTCCCACACCCGAGTGGTTAGAAGGGAGGAGTAGGGGGTGAGGAATGCTACTCTGTACTTCTGAGGAGGTCTCCCTGGCTTTAATCCTAAAAGAGACGAGGGAGCTGGACATCCAAACTGTCCCCTCTCCTGGCTCCCGAGAGCCTCTGTGGATCCTCCTTGTCCTTTGCCAGCCACCAGCCACACTGCCCATACCTCCCTTCTAACTCAGCAGACTGCAAGGCTGGTTTCTGTCTTTGGCTTCTCTTTCCCTACAGCCGTCATCTCTATCCGCCTAAGGTCATCTTGCAGGTTACAGTTTCCCACCTCCACTTCTCTCTCAAGACTCTGTTCCGAGTTAATGTCTGGTGCTGGGCGCTTGGATTGGATGCCAATCAGCACCAAACAGTCTACATGTCTAAATCAACACCATTGAACATGACTGGCCCTGCTCTAACATCCATAGCTTGTAATATATTTCTCTTCCTCCTCTCTTCCATGTTCCTCTTTCTTCTCTGCACTGAGGAGCATACCCTGGGCCTTGTACAGGCTAGGCAACTGCTCTGTCACTGAGCTACACCCTCAGTCTGTCTATCTATCTATCTATCTATCTATCTATCTATCTATCTATCTATCTACATATCTATCTATGTATCTATGTATCTATGTATCTATCTATCTATCTGAATGTGTGTGTGTATGTATGTGTGTGTGTGTGTGTGAGAGAGAGACAGAGAGAGAGAGAGAGAGACAGAGAGAGACACACAGAGAGAGAGAGAGAGAGAGAGAGAGAGAGAGAGACAGAGACAGAGACAGAGAGTGAGACTCTCACTGTATAGCTTGGCTATATTGGAACTCCCTATGTAGACCAGACTGGCATTGAACTCAGGAAGATTCGCCTGCCTCTGCCTCCTGAATGCTACAATTAAAGGCACAGGCCACCACTTTCAGCTTGCCTTCCTACTCTTTCAATGCAGAAGCACAAATCACAGAACCTCCTTCACCTGCTCCCCCGCCCCCCGTGACTCCTTCCCTTCCCATCAGGAGGTATGATTATTGAATTTTCTATCATAATCTACTTTTAACTCCCATTGCCACCCTACAGTTCAAGCCCTTTCCCCTTCAGTTTGAATTTACCTTCCAGCTGGTCCCTCTCTGTTAAACAAACCTCGATCACAACAATCATGTACACCATCTGAGATGCTGTCTCTACCCAGTCTCCACCTTTGCCTGCTGTATATCCCAGGTTGACCTGCACGATGGTATACATATGTCTTAGTTACCTTTCTACTGCTCTGAAGAGGCAGCAGGACCAAGGCAACTTATGAAATCAATTGAATTGGGGTCTTGCTTATAGTTTCAGAACGTGAGTTGGTGACCATCACAGAGAGCATGGCAGCAGGCAGGCAGGCAGCAGGCAGCAGGCAGCAGGCAGCAGGCAGCAGGCAGCAGGCAGCAGGCAGCAGGCAGCAGGCAGCAGGCAGCAGGCAGGCAG